>NW_016908417.1:50065-100700 GCF_001483705.2 Eufriesea mexicana
CCCCCCCCCCACAACCAAGCAGTACAAACAAGGTGGCGTAAGGCGCAGAAACCCATAGAACCGCTGTGTAAAGCGTAAAAGTCATAGCTATACAAACCTCGGCCAGACCAACGTAACCTGACAGCGCGAAGCCTAACCCAACGTATCTTGACAGGATCACAATTGCTGGCATCCCAGGGCCAAGCAGAATGCCTCAGAGCACAGTAGAGCTCAGAAGACCCCCGAATAACGGTGAATACCACGAAAGTCAAATCTATTCAAACCTAATCCGGACAAACATAACCCAACCAAACGCAGCCACAAACAACTAAACGTGCCGAGATGCGTGCTCTTCCCGAGAGTCGAGCAAGCTACAGCATAGCAATGTAGGTCGTAGAAATCCTCCGAATACCAGTGTATAGCACAAAAGTCATGGCTGTCCTGCCGCAACCTATCCAAACGTAATGTAACCAAACGTTATATACCACAACCCAACGTGCAGAGACCACTATAGCTAGCGTCCACAGAACCTAGAAAAAGACACTAGAACATATCACAGCGCAGATGTCCGCCGAAAAACAGCGTATACCACGAAAGTCAGAGCAATCCAAGCCTAACCCAGTCTAAAATAACCTAACCGAGGGTAGCCTAACTAAACCTATCGTGCCATGACCTGCATTTCTTGCCTCGCCTGGGTCGAGCAGAACACAGTAGAGCTTTGGAGAGCGCGAAAATCCTCTGAATAGCAGTGCTTTGCACAAGAGTGAAAGTTATCCTGTCCTAACATAACCAAACGTAACGTAACCAAACATAATCTAACTCAACCTGACGTGCGTACGCCACTACTGCTGACCTCACCAGGGCGACGCAAAATATACTAGAGTACAATAGAGCGCAGATATCCGTCGCACTGTAGTGAGAAGCTGAAGAGTAGAAGGTATCCTAATCTAACCTGACGGAGCCAGACATGGCCAAACGAAGCATACCTAAACCTAGCGTGCCAAGACCACCACTGCTGGCCTCCCGAGCGCCAAGCGGAGCATAATAGAGCACAGTAGAGTGCTGGAATCCACCGAACAGCAGTGTATAGCACAAAAGCCAAAGCTATCCTTTCCTAACATCGCCAAACGTGACCTAACCAAACGTAATGTAACTCAACCTTTCGCGCCAAGACAACTGTTACTGGCCTCTCCGTAGTCAGACATTGTATAGTAGAGCAATGCAGCGCTTTGAAATCCACCTAATTGCGGTGTATAGAACAAAAGCCAAAGCTATCTTAACCTAATATAACAAACCGTAACATTACCAAACGTACTCTAACAAAATCTGTCGTGACACGACTGCAACCGCTGGACACCGCAGAGTCGAGAGTGTTATAGTAGAGCCGAGTAGAGCGCAGAAATCCGCCAAATAGCATTGTATCGCACAAACGTCAAACACAATCTAACCTAACCCAACCAAACGTAGAATAACTAAACCTAACGAGCCGTGACCGTTATCGCTGTCCTCCCATAGCCAAGCAAAATACACCAGAGCACAGTAGAGCGGAGAAATCCACCGAAGACCAGGGTACAGCAGAAATGTCCGGGGCATCATAACCAGACAAATCCTACCATAACCAAACCAAACATGACCTAGCTCAGTCTAACCTACCACGACCACTACTGCTGGCCTCCCCAGAGCTTGCTGGAACACACTAGAACACAGTGGAGCGCAGAAATCGACCGAAAAACAGTGTACACCACTTAAGTCAAAGCTATCCTAACCTAACCCTGACTAACGTAATCTAAGCGAACATAGCCTATCTCAAACTAACGTTCCGAGAACACTACTACTGTCTTCCCCATAGACGAGCAGAGTATAGTGGAGCAATGTAGATCACAGAAATCCACCGTATGTCTTTATATATCGCAAAAATCAATGCTGGATTTCCATGACATTTGTGACGTGAATAGCAATGCTGTGTACTTCGAAGCTCTATCGTGCCCTAATATGTCCTGATCGGCACCGTGGTGGCCGGCAATACTAGTCTTGGCACGTCAGTTTCAGTTAGGCTGCGTTTGCTTATGGTACGTTCGGTTAGGTTGGGAAAGGATAGTTTTGACTTTTGCATTATGCAATGCTCTTCGGTGGATTTCTGCGCTCTGCTGTGCTCCAATCTCCTCCTATGGGCTCTGGGAACGCCAGCAATTGAGTTTGTTGCAGGATAGGCAGAGTCATGTTCCGTTTGGTTAGTTTTATTTGGGATACGTTTGGTCAGGATGTCTCTGACTTTCGTGCTTAAAATGGTCCTCGTTATACCTCTGCGCCCTACACTGCCCTAATATGTTCTGCTTATCTTTGCGGAGGCCAGAAATAGATGTTTCGTCCCGCTAGTCTTATTCATGTTACGGCTTGTTATGTAAGGTTTGGTTAAGCATGGTTGTGGTGGCTTTGACTTTTGTGCTATACACTGCTGTTCGATGGACTCCTGTGCCCTACTGGGCTCTAATATGTGCAGCTTGACTATGGGAATGTCAGGAATAGTGGTCTCAACGAGTTTCTATGTGTTGAGCTATGCTTGGTTAGGTTGGGATAGGTAATGTTAGGTTAGGATTTCTTTGAACCTTTTGCCTTATACTGCAATGCGGCGGATCTCGGCAAACCAGTAAGCTCTAGTACATTCTCCTTCACTCTTGGGAGGTTTGCAACATTAGTGTAGGCACGTTGGTTTGAGTTAGGTACGCTTGGCTATGTTATGCTTCGTTCGGTTAGGTATGGATAGCTTTGACTTTTCTTTTGTACACAGCTATATTATGGATTTCTGCCCTCCACTCTCCTCTAATATGCTCTGCTTGGCTCTGTTGAGTTCAGCATTACTGGTCGCGGCACGTTAGTCTGAGCCGGACCGCATTTGGTTACGTCTGGCTCGGTTGTGCTTGGTTTGGATATCCTAGAATTCTGGGCTCAGCACTGCAATCATATGGACTTCTGCACACTACTGTGCTGTACCATATTCCGCTTGCCTCTGGGTGCGCCAGCAGCAGTGGTCGCGGCACGTCATTGTTGGTTATGTTGCGGTTGGTTAAGTTATGCTTGGTTATGTTCCACCAGGATATGTTTGTCTCGCGCTATACACTGATGTTCGGGTAATTCCTGCTATCTGCAGTGCTCTAATTTATTCTAGTTCTGTCTGTGGAGACTAGAAATGGCGGCGCCTGCTAGATAGCTTTAGCTATACTACGTTCGGTTAGGTTATGCTAGGTTAAGTCTGGTTGCGATGGCTTTGTCTTTTTTGCTAATCACTGCTATTTGGCGGATTTCTGCGCTCTACTGCGCCCTAATATTTTCTGCTTAACCCTGGGAGGGCCATCAATCGGTGTCCCTGCAAGTTATGTTGAGTTATGTTACGATCGGTTGTGTTAGGAGAGGATGGCTTTGACATTTTTGCTTTAAACTGGTATTCGGCGGATGTCTGCATTCTAGGGTGCTTTAATGGCTTCAGCTTGACCACGGGAGGGCCAGCAATAGTGGTATCGGCACGGAACGCGGAGTTGGGCTATGTTTGGTTAAGTTAGGTTAGGACAGGTTTGGTGAGTATATCCGTGACCTTCGTGCTATACACTGCGTTTCGGTGGGTCTCTACTCGCTACATTGCTCTACTATACTCTGCTCGAACCTCTCGATGCCAGCAATATTGGCCTCAGCACGTTAGGTTGAGTTATATAATGTTAGGCTACGTTGTGTTAGTTTCGGGTTAGCTCGGGATAGCTTCGGTTATTGCGTTATGCACGGTCATTCGGTGGATTTTTGCGCTCCACTATGCTCTGCACATCTCTGGGAACGCCAGCAAGATCGGTCGCGACTCCTTAGAATGAGTTAGGTTATGTTTGTGTATGTTACGTTTGGATAGGTTTGTAGAGGGTAGCTTTGACTTTTGTGCTATGCACTGCTATTCGATGGATTTCTGCGCTCTAGTGGGCTATAATATTTCCTGCTTGGTCCCAGGAGGCCAGCAATAGTGGTCGCGGTATGTTAGATTGTGTTTCGTTACGCTTTGTTAGGTTACTGATGGACAGGTATGGTCGGGATAGCTTCGACTTTTTTGCTATACACTGCTGTTCCGTGGTTTTTTGCGATATACTGTCCTCTAGGATGTTCTGCTTGACTCTGGGGAGGCCAGCAGTAGCGGACCCGGCTCGTTTGGCTAATTTATGTTATATCAGGTAAGGTTTGGATACCTTTCACTTTTGCGCTGTTCACTGAAATGCGGCAGCTTTCTGCGCTCTGCTGTGCTCTATTATTTTCTGCTTGGCCATGGGGAGGCCGACAACTGTGGTCTGGGCACGTTGGGTTGAATTATGCTACGTTTGGCTAGTCTAGCTTGGTTCAGGCACGGTTCGGATACATATTACTGTTACGCTGTACACATCAGTGCGGCGGACTTCGGCGTTCTACTCTACCCGAATATATTCTGCTTGGCTCTGCGGAAGGCAGCGATAGTGGTCACACCGCGTTAGGTTGAACACTGTTACGTTTGGTTACGTTAGTGTAGGGTAGCTTTGACTTTTATGCTACACACTGCTATTCCGTGGATTTGTGAGCTCTGCTTTGCTCTAATTAGTTCTGCCAGGCTCCGGGGCGGCCAGAAATAGGGGTCGTGGCGTGATATATTGAGTTTGGTTACGTTTGGTTACGTTACGTTTGGTTAGATTAGGAGAGGATATCTTTGTCTTTTGTATTGTACACCGTTTTTCCATGGTCCCCTGCGCTCTCCTGAGATATTGTATATCCTACTTGGCCATGGAGATGCCGGAAGTAATGGTCTCGGCACGTTATGTTGGGTTAGGCTACGCTCGGTTGGTTTAGTTTATTTCAGGTAAGGTTTGGATATCTTCGACTTTTTCGCTAAACGCTGCAATGCGGCGGATTTCTGGGCTCTACTGTCCTCTGGTATGCTTTGGTTGGCTCTGAGGTTGCCAGCAGCAGTGGTCTCGCCACGTTAGGTTGAATTAGTTTACGCTTCGTTGTGTCAGGTTTGGTTGCGTTAGGATAGGGTAGCTTTGACTTTTGTGACGTACACTGCGATTCTACGGATTTCTGCCCTCCACTTTCCACTCATATGCTACCCTTGGCTCTGGGGAGGGTAGCAACAGTGTTTTCGGCAGGTTAAATTGAATTAGGCAACGTTTGTCTAGTTTTAGTTTGTTCAGGTAAGGATTGGATGTCTTCGACTATTGTGCTGTACACTGCAGTGCGGCGGAGTCCCGCGCTCTACAGTTCACTAGTATATTCTGCCTGGCTCTGGGGAGGCCAGGATCAGTGTTCTCGCCACGATGGGTTGAATTATGTTACGTTCCTTTGTTTTACGATTGGTTAGGTTAAGATAGGTTAGCTTTGACTTTTGTGCTATACACTGCTATTCGGAGGATTTCTGCGCTCTACATTGCTCTAGTGTGTACTGCTTGTCTCCGGTGAGGTCAGAAATTGTAGTCGCGGCACGTTAGATTGAGCTAAGCCACGTTCGGTATGTCACGTCTGGTGAGGTTAGCACAGGGTAGCTTAGACATCTATGCTATACACTACTACCCTCCGACTTCTACGCTGTACTTCGTTCTAATATCCTACGCATGGCTCTGGGGAGGCCAGCAATAGTGGTCTCGGCGCGTTAGATTAAGTTAGGCTACGTCTGCATATGACAAGTTTTGATATGTGAGGACAGACTACTTTAAGACTTTCGTGCTATTCACAGGCATTCGCTGGATTTATGGGCCCTACCGCCCTCCAATATGTTTTGCTTGGCCATGAGGTGGACAGCAACAGTGGTATCGGCGCGTTAGGTTGAGAAATGTTACGTTCCGTTCGGGTAGGTTAGGAAGGCATGGTTTGTGTTTCCCTGACTTTTGTGCCATACACTGCTATCCGGTGGATTTCTGCGCTGTACATTGCTCTACTGTATTCTGACAGACCCTGTGGAGGCGCGCAAAAGTGGTCGCGGCACGTTACTTGGAACTAGGTTATGTTTGGCTAGGATAGGTTGGGCTATGCTAGGTTAGGATATATATGAGTTTCGCGCTATACACAGATTTTCGTTGGATGCCTGAAACTACATTCTGCTTGGCTCCTGGTGGGCCAGTAGCAGTGGTCGCTTCGCGTCGTAAAGAGCTATGCTACGTTCTGTTAGATTACCTTCGGTCAGGTTAGGTTACGGTACCTACGGCTCTTGTGCTGTTCATTGCAATGAGGTGGATTTCTGCGCTCTGCTGCGCTGTATTATAATATGTTTGTCTCAGGCGAGGTCAGCAATCGTTGTCTAGGCACGTTAGGTTGAATTATGGTCCAACAGGGTTTGTTGCGTCTGGACATTTCAGGCTAGGGCAGGTGTACATTTTGTGCAATACACTGCTATTCGTTGGATTTCTGCGCCCTGCTGTGACATAATATGCTCTGCTATGCTCCGGGGTGGTCAGCAATAGAGGTATCGGCACGTCAGGCTAGGTTATGTTGCATTTGATTAGGTTAGGCTGCGTTGCGTTTGGATAGCCAGCAGCAGCGGTCGCGGCACGCTCTGTTGAGTTACGCTGCGTTTCGTTTGCTTGGGTTTGGTCAGGTCATATTAGGGTATCTTCGACTTTTGTGCAATTCACTGCAGTGCGGTGGATTTCTGCGCACGACTGCTCAGTAGTATATACTGCTTGTCTCTGTGGAGGTGAGCAGTAGTGGTAGAGGCACGTTAGGTTGAGCTATGCCACGTTTGGTTATATTTCGTTGGGTGAGGTTAGTATACCGTAGACTTTGGTGCCATTCACCGCAATTCAGTGGATTTCTCCGCACTGCTGCGCCCTAATATAATGATGGTCTCGTCACACTAGGTTCAGATATGTTACGTTTCTTTCGCGTAGGTTTGGAATGCTTGGTTAGGATTTCCATGATTTTTGTGCTATACGCTGCAATTCGGTGTATTTCTGCGCTACACGTTGTTCTATTATGTTAAGCTTGGCTCTGGCGATGCTACCATTAGTGGTCGCGGCTTTATGTTCGGTTATGCTACGTTTGGTTGGGCCAGGTTAGGCAAGGTTATGTTAGGGTATCCTGGACTTTTGTAACATACACTGCTATTCGGTGGATTCCTGCGCTCTACATTGCTCTATTGTTCTCCGCCCGACTCTGGGGACGCGCGCAATTCTGGTCGCGGCACAATACTTGGAGTTAAGTTACGTTTGGCTATGTTAGGTTGTACTCTGTTTGGTTAGGGTAGCTTTGACTTTCGTGCTGTACACCCTTTTTCGGTGGATTTCTGCGATCTACTGTGCACTAGTACATTCTGTTTGTCCCTGTGGAGGCCTGTGCTAGTGGTTTCGACATGTTCGGTTCAGTTATATTACGTTTGGTTATGTTACGTTTCATTAGGTTAGGATAGGCTACTTCGTATTTTGTGCTATTCACTGCTATTTGGTGGATTTCAGCGCTCTAATGTGCCCTAATATTCTCTGCTTGGCACTATAATGCCAGCAGCATTGTTCTCATCACGTTATGTTGAGCTACACTACGTTTGAAAATGTTAGGTTAGGCCAAGTTATGTCTGATTATTTACGTCATTTGTGCTGTACGCCGCAATGCGGTGGACTCCTGAGATATACCGTGCTCTACTGTCTTCTCCTTAGCATTGGGAATGCCAGCAATATTGCCCACGGCACGTTAGGTTGAATTGGGCTGCGCTTTTCTATGTTACGTTAGGCTAGGTTGGAATATTCTACTATGCCATTTGTGACATGCACAGCTAATCGCTGGGTTTCGGCGCTCTCGTGTGCCATAATATGCACTGCTTGGCTCTGGGGTGGCCAGTAGTACTGGTCTCGGCACGCTGGGTTGAGTAAGGTTACGTTTCGTTAGGTTATGTTCGGAAAGCTCGTTTAGGGTTGTTTTGCCTTTTTTCGGTGTAAACTGCTATTCGGTGGATCGCTGCGCTCTACGTTGCTCTATTATACTCTGCCCGATTTTGGGCATTTTGATTCTGTCAGGTTTTGTTTGGTTACGGTTGGTTAGACTTGGTTCGGTTAAGTTTGGTTAGAGGAGCTTTGACCTTCGTAGTAGGCACTGTTGTTCGGTGGATTCCTGTGATCTACTCTGCCCTGCTACACTCTGCTTGGCCCAGGGGAGGCCAGGTGAGGTATTGGCGGCACGTTGTGTTGAGCTGTGCTGCGTTCGGTTGGGTTAGTTTGGGTCAGGATATGTTAGAATGTCTTCGTCTTTTGTGCCATACGCTGCCATTCGGTGGATTTTTGCGGTCTGCGTTGCTCTACCATGCTCTGCTCCACTCTGTGGAGGCTGGTTAAGTTCAGTTATGTAATTATTGGTTATGTCATGTTAGGCTATATTTGGACACGATCGCTTTGACTTCCGTGCTATACACTTCTTCCGGTGGATTTCTTTGTTTTACTGTAATCTACAGCATTCTGCTTTGCTCTGAGAAGGCCAGAACCAATGGTCGCTTCACGTAATTTTGAGCTATGCCACGTTTCGTCAGGTTAGGTCTGGTTAGGTTAGGTCAGGTTAGGTTATGACATCTACGGCTTTTATGCCACTCACTCAAGTGAGGCGGATTTCTGCGCACTACTATGCTATAGTTCATTCTGCTTGGATCTGGGGGGCGAGCATTAGTGGTCTCGCCTTTTTAGGTTGAGCTGGGCATCATTTGGGTATGTCACGTTTGCCTAGGTTTGGATATGCTACTCTGACTCTTGTGCTTTACACTGCTTTTCGGCGGATTCCTGGTACCTTAAGTGCTCTACTACATTCTGCTACGCTCCGGGGAGGCCAGGAGGAGTGGCCGCGTCTCGTCACGTTGTGTTATGCAGAGTTCAGTTAGGTAAGTTTATGTCGGGTTAGGTTAGTCTGTCTACAGCCATTGTGCTCACCACCGATATTCGGTGTATATTTGCGCTCTAATGTGCTCAAATATGCTCTGCTTGGCCCTGCTGAGACCAGCAATAGTGGCCGCGGCACCTTGCTTTGTGGCAGGCTGCGTTTGGTTAGGTTAGCTTAGCTTGGTTAAGTCTGGATATATATGACTTTTGTGCTGCACACTGCGTTCCTATGGACTTCTATGCCCTACTTTCCTCTTGTAAGTGCTGTTCGACCCTGTGGAGGCCAGCAATAGTCGTCGGTGTACGTTAGGTTGAGCTATATAACGCTTTGATATGCGATGATTGGATCTATTAGGACAGGATAGCTTTGACTTTTGTGCTATACACTGCTATACGGTGCACTTCTACCCTCCAGTGTGCTCTAGTATATTCTGCTTGGCTCTGGGGAGGCCAGAAGTGGTGGTCTCTGGCACCTTAGTTTGAGCTATGCTACGTCCGTTTGTGTTACATTCGGTGAGGCTAGGGTATGATTGTTATGACATTTGTGCTATACACCGCTAGCCGCGGATTTCTGCGCTCTGCTGTGTTCTAATATTTTCTGCTTGGCTCTGGGGACTCCAGCGATAGTGATCTCGGCACGTTAGGTTTTGTTGTATTAAGTATGGTTAGGTTCGGTTATGTCAAGCTCGGTCAGATTATCCATGACTTTCGTGCTATACACTGCTTTTCGTATTACTTCTGCTCCTGGCCGTGCTCTACTATATCCTGCTAGGCCCTGGGGAGACCAGCAATAGTGGCTGCAAGTTATGAAGTGTTAGGATGCGTTTGGTTAGGTTAGGTTAGGGCATGTTGTTGTAGGATATCTACGACTTTTGAGCTATTCACAGCAGTGCGGCAAGTTACTGCGTTCTACCGTGCTCTAGTATATTCCGCTTGGCTCTGGGGATTCCAGCAGTAGTAGTCTCGGCACGACAGGTTGGGTTTAGGTACATTAGCTTCTGGCACGTTTCGTTAGGCTAGGATAGAGTAGCTTAGGCTTATGTGCCATACGTTGCTATGCGGTGGATTTCTGCGCTGTGCTGTGCTCTGATATCTTCTGCTTGGCTTTCGGGCGGCCAGTAATAATATTTCGGGCACGTCAGTTTGAGGTAGATTACTTTTCGTTTGGTTATGTTAGGAAGGCTTGGTTAGGATTTCTATGGCTTTCGTGCTATACACTGCTAGTCGGTGGATGGCCGCGCTCTACATTGCTCTAATATACTACGCTCGACTCTGGGGAGGCGAGCAACAGATTCCGTGGCACGTTTGGTTGAGTTAGTTTAAGCTTTTCTAGGGTAGGGTAGGTCAAGTTTAGTTAGTATAGCCTTGACTTTCGTGCTATACACTATTACTCCATGTTTTTCTGTGATCTACTGTGCTCTACCATACTCTGCTCGGCTATGACTAGGCCAGGAGCATTGGACACGGCACGTTATGATGAATAATGCGACGATTTGTTAGGTTAGGTTAGGCTAGTGTATATTCGACCATTTAGCTGTTCACTGCAGTGCGGTGGATTTCAGCGCACTACTGTGCTCTGGTACATTCTGTTCGACTGTGCGGAGGCGAGCAATAGTGGCCGCGGCTAGTTAGGTAGGCATATGTTACGATTGGCTAAGTTACTTTAGGCTGCGTTTGGTCAGTGTATCTTCTGCTTTCGAGCTATACACTGTTATTGGGTGTATTTCTGTGATATACTATGCTCTACTGCATTCTGCTTGGCTCTGGGGAGACCAGGAGCAGTTGTCGCGGCACGTTGCATTGAGCTATGCTACGATCGGTTAGGTTAGGTTAGGACATTCTCTACTTTTGCGCTATACACTGACATGTGGCTGATTTCTGCGCACAACCGTGCTCTATTGTACTCTACCTGCATCTGTGGAGGTCAGCAATTGTTGTCTCGTCATGTTAGGTTTAGTAAGGTTACGCTTGGGCATGTTACGATTGGCTAGGTCAGGTTACGCAACTTTGACTTTTGTGCTTTACACTGCTGTTCGGTGGATTCCCGTGATCTACTGTGCTCTACTTCATTCTGCTTGGCTGCGGAGGCCAGGAGCAGTTGTCGCGGCACGTTATTTTGAGCTATGCTACGTTTGGTTAGGCGCGGTTAGGTTGAGTTAGGTTAGGATACCAACGGATTTTGTGCTACTCACTGCATTGCGGTGGATTTCTGCGCACTGCAGTGCGCTGGGACATTCTGCTTCTATTTGTGGGTGCCAGCAAACTTGGTCTCGTCGTGATAGGCAGAGTTAGTTTACGATTGCGTATGTTACGTTTGGCTAGGTATTGAGACGCTACTTTGACTTTTGTGCCATGCGCTGCTGTTCCATGGGCTTCTGCGCTCTACTGTGCTCTAATATGCTCTGGTTGGCTATCGGGTGGCCAGTAATAGTCGTCTCGGCACGTTAGGTTCGGTAAGGTTACGTTTGGCTAGGTTAGGCTTGGTTAAGTTTGGTTAGGATTGCTTCGACTTTCGTGTTATATACTGCTATCAGGTAGATTTCTGTCATGTACTGTGCTCCACTATATTATGCTTAGCCCTGGGAATGCCAGCAATATTGGCCTCGGCACGGTAGGTTGAGCTATGCTGCGTCTGGCTTGTTTCGGCTGGGCTAGGTTTGGTTAGGATAGCTGTGACTTTCGTGCTGGGCACAATTATCCGGCGGGTTCCTGTGATCTACTGTGGTCTGCTGTATTCGGCTTGGCTCAGTGGTGTCCGGCAGCAGCGGTCGCGGCACGTCATATTGAGTTATGCTACGTTCGGCTCGGTTATGTTAGATCAGGTTTGGTTCGAATATCTGCGGCCTTTGTGACATTTAATACAATGCGGAGGGTGCCTGCCCTCTACTGTGCCATAGCACGTTCTGCGAGTCTCTGTGGATCGCAGCAATAGTGGTCCCGGCACTTTCGGTGAAACTATGCTACGTCAGGTTATGTTACGTTTGGTGAGGTTAGGATATGATAGTTCAGGCATTTGCGCTATACAATGTTATCCGCCGATTTCAGCGATCTACTGTGTTCGAATATTCTATGCCTTTCTCTGGCTAGGCCAGCAATAGTGGTCTCCCCACGTTAGGATGGGTCATGTTATGATTGGTTAGGTGAGGTTACGTCAAGCTCGGTCATGCTGTCTTTGACTTTCTTGCTATACACAGCTATTCGGGGGATATCTGCGCTCGACTGTGCTGTACTACATTATGCTTGGCCCTAGGCGGGCCAGCAATGGTGTTCGTGGCGCGTTACGTTTAGTTAGGCTACGTTGGATTAGGTTATGTTAGGGTACGCTTGGTAGGGATTGCTTAGACTTTCGTGCTGTAAACACTTATTCGGCGGGTTTCTGTGATTTACCGTCCTCTGCTACACTCTGCTTTCTCTTAGGAGGCCAAGAGCTGTGGTCGCGGCACGTCATGTTGTGTTATGCTACGTTCGGCTATGTTAGGTTTTGTCAAGGTATGTCGGGATATGTCTGACTAGTGTGCTATGGACTGCAGTTCGGCGGATTTCTGCGTTCTGCTCTGCTCTAGTACATTCTGCTTTGCTCTGTGGAGGCCGGTAACAGTGGTCTCGCCATGTTAGGTTGAGTTATGTTACTTTCTGATGGATAAGGTTATGTTAAGCTCGGCCACGCTAACATAGACTTCCGCGCTAAACACTGCTGTTCGGAGTATTTCCGTGCTGTACTGTGCTTTACCATATTATGGTTAGCCCAGGGAATGCCTCCAATAGTGACCGCGGCACGTTACGTTGTGGTAGGCTACGTTTGGTTAGGTTACGTTAGCTTGGGTTGGGTCTGGATAGATACGATTATGTGCTGTACATTGCGATTCAATACTGTCCTCTAGTACTATCTGCTCTACACTGGGGAGGACAGCGGTAGTGGTCGGGGTACGTTTGTTTGGGTTATGTTACGTCTGGCTTTATTAAGTTTGCATATAATAGGACATGGTAGCTTTAACTTCTGTGCTATACACTGCCATCCGCGGATTTCTGCGCTCTACGGTGCTCTAGTATATTCTGCTTGGCTCTAGGGAGGCCAGCAGTAACGGTCTGGACACGTTACGTTGAATTTAGCTATGTTTGGTTTGGACATGTTCGGTTATGTTTGGTTAGGATGGCTTTGATTTCCGTGCTGTACTCTGTTATTCGGTGCATTTCTGTGATATACTGTGCTCTACTACATTCTGCTTGGCTCCGGGTGGGCCAGTAGCAGTGGTCGCTTCGCGTCGTAAAGAGCTATGCTACGTTCTGTTAGATTACCTTCGGTCAGGTTAGGTTACGGTACCTACGGCTCTTGTGCTGTTCATTGCAATGAGGTGGATTTCTGCGCTCTGCTGCGCTGTATTATAATATGTTTGTCTCAGGCGAGGTCAGCAATCGTTGTCTAGGCACGTTAGGTTGAATTATGGTCCAACAGGGTTTGTTGCGTCTGGACATTTCAGGCTAGGGCAGGTGTACATTTTGTGCAATACACTGCTATTCGTTGGATTTCTGCGCCCTGCTGTGACATAATATGCTCTGCTATGCTCCGGGGTGGTCAGCAATAGAGGTATCGGCACGTCAGGCTAGGTTATGTTGCATTTGATTAGGTTAGGCTGCGTTGCGTTTGGTTTGGGTAGCTTTGACTTCCGAGTTATAAACTGTTACTAGTTGCTATTTTGCGCTCTACTGTGCTCTACTATACTCTGCTCGAATCTGGCGATCCAGCAATAGTGCCCGCGGCATGTTCCTTCTAGTTATGTTACGTTTGGTCATATTACGATTTGTTAAGCTTGAAAGCGATGGCTTCGGTGGATATCAGCGCTCTACATTGATCTACCATACTCTGCTCGACTCTATGGAGGCATGCAAGTGTGGTCTCGGCGCGTCAGGTTGAGCTATGCTACGTTCGGTTGTGTTTCGTTTGGGAGAATAGGTTATGATAGCTTAGACTTTTGTGCTGTACACACTTATCCGCGGATGCCTGGGCTCTACTGTGTTCTAATATTCTCTGCTTGGTCCCGTGGAGGCCAGAAATAGCAGTCGCAGAACGTTAGGTTGTGTTAGGTTACGTTTGGTAAGGTTAGGAGAGGCTAAGCTCGGTCAGGTAAACTCTGACTTTCGTGCTATACACTGCTATTCGGTGGATTTCTGCACTATACATACCGTTACAATACTCCGCCCGAATAAGAGGAGGCGAGCAATAGTTGTCGTGGCACGATACTTTGAGTTGGATTATGTTTGGTTTGGTTAGGTTGGTCTAAGTTTGGTTGGGATGGCATTGATTTTCGTACTGCACACTGTTATGCGGTGGATTTCTGTGATCTACTGTAATCTACTGCATTCTGCATGGCTCTGTGGATGCCAGTAGAAGTGATCTCGGTACGTTATGTTCGCTTATGCCCCGTTAGGTTAGGTTAGGTTAGGCCCGGTTAGGTCAGGATATCCTCGACTTTTGAAACATACACTGCTACTCGGTACATTTCTGCGATCTACATTGGTCTACTATGCTTTGCTCGTCTCTGGGCAGGTGAGCAATAGGGGCCGCGGCACATTAGGTAGAGGTATGTTAGGATTGGCTAGGTCAGCTTAGGCTATATTTTGTTACGGTAGCTCCGACATTCGTGCTGCACATTGTTTTTCGGTGGAGTACTGTGATCTACTGTGCTCTTCCACGTTACGCTTGTCTCTCGGGTGGCCATGGGCAGCGGTCACGGCACTTCATGTTGGGCTATGCAGCGTTAGGATTGGTTAGGTTAGGACAGTTTAGGTTGGGATATCAACCGCTTTTTTGCTATACATTGCAATGCGATGAATTTCTGCGCTCTTGTGTGCTGTAGTGTATTCTGCTTGGCTCTGCGGGTTCCAGCAGTAGTGGCCTGGTAGTGTTATATTTAGTTAGGATACGTTTGGTTGTTACGTTTGGCTATGTTATGACTGGCTACCACGATATTTGTGCTATTCAGTGCTATTAGGGTGCCTCTGCGCTAAAATGTGCTCTAATACGCTCTGCTTGGCTGTGGGAGTCCAGCAATATTGGTATTGTCACGTTACGTTGCGTTGCACAACATTTGGATAGGTTAGGTTGGGAAAGGTTCGGTCGGGATATGTTTGACTTTTGTGCTATACACTGCAATGCGGTGCATTTCTGCGCTCTGCCAGGCTCTTGTATATTCCGCTTTGGTCTGGGCAGGCCAGCAATAGTCGTCTCGGCGCTCTAGGTTGAGCTATGCCACGTTTTGCTACGTTACGTGTGGCGAAGTTATTTTATGAAAGTATAGACATCTGTGCTATACACAGCTGTCAACCGATTTCTGCACTCTACTGCGCTCTAATGTTTTCCGCTAGGCTCTGAAGACGCCAGCGATAGTGGTATCGGCGCGATGGGTTTGCTTACGCTACGTCTGCATGTGACTGGTTTGGTTACATTATGACAGAATAGCTTAGACTTTTGTGCCATTGGATGCTATTCGGTGGACGTCACCGCCCTCCTACGCTCTAATATGTTCTGCTTGGCTCTTCTGTGGCCAGTAATAGTGGTCTCGGCACGCCAGTGTCAGTTAGGTTACGTTTGGCTAGGTTGGGTTAGGCTATGTTCGGTTATGGTAGCTTTGACCTTCGTACTGTGCACCGCTATTCGGTGTGTTTCTGTGCCCCACTGCGCTCTGCTGCAATCAGCTTGCATTTGCGGGTGCCAGCAATAGTGGTCTCCTCATGTTAGGTTGAGTTTCTATGTGTTTGTGTGTATGATGTCTGGCTAGGGTAGGATTTCCTACTCTCACTTTCTTGCTATTCACTGCTATTCGGTGGATTTCTGCTCTCATATGCTCCGCTTATCTCTGGGAGGACAGAAATATTGGTCTCGTCACGTTATGTTGAGTTACACTACGTTTGGATACGTTAGGTGAGGCCAATTCCAGCCAGGATAAGCTGATATGCTTGGCTCTGGGGAGTCCAGTAATAGCGGCCTCGGAACGTAAGGCTTAGTAAGGTTACGTTTCTTTGGGTTAGGTTAGCAAAGCTCGGTTAGGGTTTCTTTGTCTTTTGTGCTATAAACTGCTATTCGGAGGATGCCTGCGCTCTGCATTTTCCTACTATGCTCTGCCCCACTCTGGGAATGCCGGCAATGTTGGCCGTGGCACGTTACTTGGAGGCAGTTTACGTTTGGTTGGGTTATGTTTGCTTGGGTTACGTCTGGATGGATGTGGTTTTTGTGCAATCCACTGCAATTCTATGGACTTCTGCTCCCTAATGTCCTCTAGTAAGTTCCTCCGATCGACCCTGATGAGGCCAAGAGTAGTGGTCGGTGAACGTATGGTTGAGCTATGTTACGTCCGGTTAAGCTGAGGTAGGATATATTAGGGTAGAGTAGATTCGACTTTTGTGCTGTACACTGCTATTCGATGGATTTCTGCTATAGAGTGTGCTCTAGTATGATCTGTCTGGCTCTGGGGTGGCCAGCAATTGTGGTCTCGGCACGTTTGGTCAAGCCATGCTACGTTCGAGTTTGTCACGTTCGGTTAGATTAAGATATGATAGTCTAGACTTTTCTGCTATACACAGCTATCCGCGCATATCTGCGCTCTGCTGTGCCCTAATATTTTCTGCATGGCTCTGTGGAGACCAGCGATAGTGGTCTCGTCACGTCAGGTTAAGATGGGTTACGTTTGTCCATGTTAGGTTATGTCTGGTTAGGATAGGACATATTCACCTTTTGTGCTATTCACTGCAATGCAGTGGATTCCGGCGCTCCACAGCGCACCAAAACATTCTGCTTGTATCTGCGGAGACCAGCAATACTGTTCTCCTCATGTTAGATTGAATTATGTTACGTTTGTATGTGTTACGTTTAGCTACGCTAGCAGACGCTACTTCCACTTTTGTGCAATGCACTGCTCTTCCGCGAATTTCTGCGCTCTAGTGTGCTCTAATATGCTCTGCTTGGCAATAGGGTGGCCAGAAAAAGTGGTCCGGGCGCGTTCGGTTGTGTTGGGTAACGTTTCGTTGGGTTAGGTTAGGTTAAGTATTGCAGGGTTTGCATTGTCTTTCGTGCTGCGCACTGTTATTCGGTGCATTTCTGCGATCTACTCTGCTCTACTACATTCTGCTTGGCTATGAGAGGGCCAGAAGCTGTTGTCGATACACCCCACGTTTAGATACGCTACGATTGGTTAGGTTAGGTTCGGTCAGGCTATGCTATGATATCTACGAATTTTGTGCTGCTCACTGCAATGCTGTGGGTTCCTGCGCACTACAGTGACCTAGTACATTCTGCTTGACTCTGCGCAGGGCAGGAATAGTGTTCTCTTCTCGTTAGGTTGATATAGGCCACGAATGTGTACGTCACGTTTGGCTATGTTAGGATATGCTACTTTGACTTTTGTGTATTGCACTGCTTTTCGGCGGATTTCTGTGATCTACTGTGCTCTACCACTTTCTGCCCTGCTACGGAGAGGCCAAGAGCAGTGGTCGTGGCACGCTATGTTGAGCAATGGTGCGTTCATGTAGGTTAGGGTAGCTCAGGTTATGCTAGGTTGTCTTCGACTTTTGTGCTATACGCGGCTTTTCGGCGGATTTCTGCGCTCTACATTGTTCTACTATAGTCTCTTCTGCTCTGGGGAGGCGATTAACAGCGGTCGTGTAACGTTGGGTTTTGTTATGTTACGACTGGTTAGGTCATGTTAGGCAATATTTGGTAAGGTTAGCCTTGACTAACGTGCTATAAACTGTTTTTCGGTGGATTTCTGTGATCTACAGTGCTATGCTACACTCTTCTTGGCTCAGGGGAGGCCATGAGCAGTGGTCGAATCACGTTACCTTGAGCTAATCTGCGCTCGTTTACGTTAGGTTACGTCAGGTTAGGTTAGTATATCTCCTGCTTTTGTGCTGTACACAGCAATGCGGCCGATTTCTGCGCACCACTGTGCTCTGGTACACACTGCTTGTCCCTGTGGAGGCTAGCAGTAATGTTCTCGCCATGTTTGATTGATCTAGGCTACGTTCGGTTATGTCACGTTTGGAGAGGTTAGGATATGCTACTCCGACTTTGGTGCTTTACACTGCTTTTCGGCTATTTTATGTGACCTATTGTACTCTACCACGTTTTGTTTTGCTCTCGGGAGGCCAGGAGCATTGGTCGCGGCACGTCATTTTGGGTTAAGCAGCGTTTGGTTAGTTTAGACCAGCTCAGGTTATGTTAGGATATGTGGGGCTTTTTTGCTATTCACTGCATGGCGGTGGATTTCTGCGCCCTACTGTGCTCTAGCACATTCTGCTTGTCTCCGCGGAGGGCAGCAATAGCGGTCTCGTCATGTTAGGTTGATCTGGGTTACGTATCGTAGGATTTGATTAGGTTAAGCTCGGTCAGGTTAACACAGACTTTCGTGCTATACATTGCTAATCGGTGGATTTATGTGATCTACTGTGCTCTGCCACGTCCTGCCTGTATCATGGAAGGCCAGGTGCTGTGGTCACGGCACGTTATGATATGCAATGCTACGCTCGGTTAAGTTATGTAAGGTCAGGTTAGGTTAGGATACCTTCAACTTTAACGCTAAAAACTTCTGTTCGGTGGATATTTGCGCTCTACATTGCACTATTATTCTCTGCTCGAATCTGGGGAGGAGAGCAATAATGTCGATGTCACGTTAGGTTGAGTTATGCTACGATTGGTTAGGTTAGGTTAGACTAGATTGGTTAGGATGGCTTCGTCCTTCGTGCTGTACACTGCTATTCGTTGGATTTCTGAGATCGATTGTGCTGTACTACATTCTGCTTGGTTCTGGTGTGGCCAGGTGCTGTGACTGCCGCACGTTGCGTTGAGCTATGCAACTCTTGGTTGTGGTAGGTTAGGTCCGGTTAGGTTAGTACATATTCGACTTTTGTCTTATTCACAGAAATGGCGTAGAATTCTTCGGACTACTGTGCTCTAGTACATTCTGCTTTTCCTTGTGGAGGCCGGCAATGGTGGTCTCGTCGTGTTAGGTTGAACTAGGTTACGTTTCGTAGGATTATGTTAGGCTAATCTCGGTCAGATTAACTCAGACTCTCGAGCTATACACTGATATACGGAGTATTCCTGCGCACTACTGTGCTCTACTGTATTATGCATAGCAATAGGTATGCCACTAATTGTGGCCTCGGAAAGTTACGTTGAGGTGGGCCACGTTTGGTTAGGTTACGTTAGCTTGGTCTACGTGTTGATAGATATGGCTTATGTGCTATACACTGCGATTCTAAGGAGTTCTGCGCTCTGCTGTCCTCTAGTACGTTCTGCTTGACTCTGGGCAGGCAAGCAATGGTGGCCGGGATACGTTAGGATCAGCTATGTAATGTTTGTTCATGCTAAAATTGGACATGATAGAATAGGATAGCTTCGACTTTTGTGTTCAGCACTGCTATTCGGTGCTCTTCTGCGCTCTAGTGTGCTCTACTGCTTTCTGCTTGGCTCCAGGGTAGCCAGTAATAGTGGCCTCGGCACGTTAGGTTGAGTAAAGCAACGTTTCGTTAGGTTAGGTTAGGAAGGCTCGGTTAGGGTTTCATCGACTTCTGTGCTATAAACTGCTATTCGGAGGATTCCTCCGATCTACATTGCTCTACTGTACTCTGCACGACACTGGGAGGTGAGCAATTGTGGTCGTGGCTCGTCAGGCTTTGTTAGGTTACGTTCATTTTGGTAAGGTTAGGTTAAGTTTGGCTAGGATAGCTATAGCTTTCGTACCATACACTGTTATTCGGTGCATATCTGTGGTTTCCTGTGCTCTGTCACATTCTGCTTGGAATAGGGGGGGCCAGGTGGTGTGGTCGCGGCACGTTGTTCTGAGATGTGCTACGCTTTGTTAGGTTAGGTTAGGTTAGGGTAGGTTAGCATATCTTCGTCATTTGTGGTATTCACGGCAATGCGTTTGATTTCTGCACACTACTGTGCTGCAGTACGTTCCACTTGTCCCTGTGGTGGCCAGAAATAATGGTCTCGCCATGTTTGGTTGAGTTATGTTACTTTCTGCTGGATTAGGTTATGTTAAGCTCGTCCACGTTAACATAGACTTCCGCGCTAAACTCTGCTGTTCGGAGTATTTCCGCGCTCTACTGTGCTTTGCCATATTATGGTTAGCCCTGGGAATGCCAGCAATTGTGGCTGCGGCGCGATACGTTGAGGTAGGCTACGTTCCGTTAGGTTATGTTAGCTTGGGTTACGTCTGGATAGATATGGGTTTTGTGCTATACACTGCGCTACTCTGGACCTCTGCTACCTAATGTCCTCTAGTACTATCTGCTCTACACTGGGGAGGACAGCGGTAGTGGTCGGGGTACGTTTGGTTGGGTTATGTTACGTCTGGCTTTATTAAGTTTGGATATAGTAGGACATCGTAGCTTTAACTTCTGTGCTATACACTGCCATCCGCGGATTTCTGCGCTCTACTGTGCTCTAGTATATTCTGCTTGGCTCTAGGGAGGCCAGCAGTAGCGGTCTGGGCACGTTACGTTGAATTTAGCTATGTTTGGTTTGGACATGTTCGGTTATGTTTGGTTAGGATGGCTTTGATTTTCGTGCTGTACTCTGTTATTCGGTGCATTTCTGTGATATACTGTGCTCTACTACATTCTGCTTGGCTCCGGGTGGGCCAGTAGCAGTGGTCGCTTCGCGTCGTAAAGAGCTATGCTACGTTCTGTTAGATTACTTTCGGTCAGGTTAGGTTACGGTACCTACGGCTCTTGTGCTGTTCATTGCAATGAGGTGGATTTCTGCGCTCTGCTGCGCTGTATTATAATATGTTTGTCTCAGGCGAGGTCAGCAATAGTTGTCTAGGCACGTTAGGTTGAATTATGGTCCAACAGGGTTTGTTGCGTCTGGACATTTCAGGCTAGGGCAGGTGTACATTTTGTGCAATACACTGCTATTCCTTGGATTTCTGCGCCCTGCTGTGACATAATAAGCTCTGCTATGCTCCGGGGTGGTCAGCAATAGAGGTATCGGCACGTCAGGCATGGTTATGTTGCATTTGATTAGGTTAGGCTGCGTTGCGTTTGGTTTGGGTAGCTTTGACTTCCGAGTTATAAACTGTTACTAGTTGCTATTTTGCGCTCTACTGTGCTCTACTATACTCTGCTCGAATCTGGCGATCCAGCAATAGTGCCCGCGGCATGTTCCTTCTAGTTATGTTACGTTTGGTTATGTTACGATTTGTTAAGCTTGAAAGCGATGGCTTCGGTGGATATCAGCGCTCTACATTGATCTACCATACTCTGCTCGACTCTATGGAGGCATGCAAGTGTGGTCTCGGCGCGTCAGGTTGCGCTAAGCTACGTTCGGCTATGTTACGTATGGTTATATTAAGATAGGGTAGTTTCGACAATTGTGCTATGCACTCCGATACTATGCATATCTGCCCATCCATAGTACGTTCTGCTCGACTCTCGGAAGGCCAGCAATAGTGGTAGCGGCGCGCTAGGTAGTGCTAACGTACGTTCGGCCAGGTTACGTTTGGAGAGGTTAAGTTAGGGTACCTTTGACGTTTGTGCTATACACTGCAGTGCGGTGGATTACAGCGCTGTACTGTGTACTACTATATCCTGCTTGGCTCTGGGGAAGACATCAATAGAGGTCACGGCACGTTACTTTAAGTCATGTTAGGTGCGGCTATGTTACGATTTGCTATGTTAGGAAAGGATGGCTTTAAGTTTCGTGCTATACACTGATGAACGGCGGATTCCTGCGCTCTACTGTGCTCTAATATGTTCCGCCTTGCTCTCCGGAGGTCAGAAATGGTGGTCGTGGCACGTTATGTTGAGCAATGTTACGTTTGTCTATGTCAGTTTACGCTGTGTTAGGTCACGTTTGCTTTGACTTTTGTGCTACACACTGCTATTCTATGGACTTCTGCGCTATCCTGTGCACCGTCGCTCCCTGCTTGTCTCTGTGGACGCCAGGAATAGTGCTTTTGGCACGTTAGGTTGAGTTACGTTACGTTTGCTTAGGTTAGTCTTAGTTAGGTTTGGTTTGGATAGCATTGAATTTTGTGCCATACACTGCTATTCGTTGGGTTTCTACGCTCTACCTTGCTCTACAATACTCTGCTCGATTCTGGGGATGCCAGTAATTGTGGTCTCGGCACGGTAGTTTGAGTTAAGCTACGTATGGTTACGATAAGATTGTTTAGGTTTGGCACGGGTAGGTTTGGCTTTCGTGGTATACATTGCTTTTCGGTTGACTTCTACAATCTATTGTGATCTAGTATGTTCTGCTTGTCTCTGGGGAAGCCAGTAATGGTGGTTTCGGCAGGTTAGGTTGAGATAGGATACGTTTGGTTAAGTTATGTTGGCCTCGGTTAGATTTGGATAGCTTCAACCTTTCTGCTTTACACTGCGACTCTATGGATTCCTGCTCCCTACCCCCGATTATTCTCTACTTAGCTCCTTGGAGTCCAGCAATAGTAGTCTCGGCAGGTTACGTTTAGTTACGCTGCGTTTGGCTAGGTTAGATTAGGTATGGTGAGGTTA
Source organism: Eufriesea mexicana (assembly GCF_001483705.2). Lineage (NCBI taxonomy): Eukaryota > Metazoa > Arthropoda > Insecta > Hymenoptera > Apidae > Eufriesea > Eufriesea mexicana. The sequence goes on from NW_016908417.1 coordinate 72,406, forward strand.
GGATATATTTGCCTCTGGTGTTTTGCACTGCAATCCGTCGGATATATGCGCACTACTGTGCTCTAGTTTATTCTGATAGGCTCTGTGTAGGTCAGCAATAGTGGTCTTGGCACGTTAGGTTAGCATACGTTACGTTTGGTTATGCCATGCTTTGTGAGGTTACGCAAGGATAGCTTTGACTTTTGTGGTGTAAACTGCTTTTCGGTGGATTTCTGCACCATACAGTGATCTTATATTCTCTGCTTTGCTCTGGGGATGGCAGAGATAGCGGCCGCGTCACATTAGCTTGAATCAGTTCACTTTCGGTTATGTTACGCTTGTTTGGATTAGATTTGTATAGCCTCGACCTTTCTGCTGTTCCCTACGCCCTATGGATTCTGTCGCTCTCCTCCTCTGTACTATGTTCTGCTTGGCCTTGTGGATACCAGAAGCGGTTGTCTCGGCACGTTATGTTGTGTTAGGCTTCGTTCGGCTAGGTCACGTTGTGTCAGGTTAGGTTAGGATATCCTTGACTTTTGTGCTTTGCACTTCAGTGCTGCGTATTTCTGCACACTTCAGTGCTCTAGTATATTCTGCCTTGCTCAGGGGGTTTTAGGAATAGTGGTGAAGGCACATTACGTTGCGTTAGGCTACGTTTGGTTCGGTTCAGGTAGGGTAACCTTGACTACTGCGATATACTCTGCCATTCGATGGAATTTTGCGCCATTAATTGCTCTACTACTCTCTGCTCCACTCTGGGGAAACCAGCATCAGTGGTATCGGCACGCTAGGTTAAGTTATGTTACGTTTGTTTGTATTCCGTTTGTGTATGTTATTATAGGTCAGAATTAGCTTTTGTTCTAGAGACTGCTTTTCGGAGTTCTTCTACGCTCTTCATTGCTCTACTACGCTTCTGTCGACACTGGGAAGGCCAGTAATAGTATTCTCGGCGTGTTAGGTTGGGTTAGGCTACGTTTGGTTAGGTTATGTTTGCCATAGTTATGTACGGATAGCTTGGACTCTCGTGGTAAACGCAGTTCATCGGTGCACTCCTGCGCTCTAGAGTGCACTACTATACCCTGATTGGCCCTTTGGAATCCAGAAACAGTGGTCTCGGAAGGTTAGGCAAAGTTACGTTAGGCATGGTTGGGTCAGGTTACGTAGTGTTAGGCTACGATAGCTTTGTCTTCTGTGCTACACACTCCTGTTCTATGGGCTTCAACGCTCTTCTGTGGGCTATCACACTCTGCTTGTCTCTGTGGACGCCAGGGGTAGTGCTCACGGCAGGTTATGTGGAGTTATGGAACGTTTGTTTAGTTTAGGTTTGGCTAGGTTTAGTTAGGATGGACATGTCTTTTGCGATATGCGCTGCTGTTCGGATGATATCGGCGTTCTAGATTGCTCTGATATACTCTGCTTGGCTTCCGCGAGGCCAGCAATATCGGACGTGGCACCTAAGTTTTGGTTACGTTACGTCTTCTTATGCAATTTCTGATCGGGTTTGGAGAAGATAGCTTTGTCTTTTGCGCTTTACACTGCTATTTGGTGGTCTTCTGCACTTTGTCTGCTCTAACATGCGCTGCTTGGCGTTGTGACGCCAGCAATGGTGGTTGCGGCACGTTAGGTTGAGTTTGGCTTCGTGCGGCTTGGCCAGGTTGCGTTATGCTTGGTTAGGGTTTCTTTGGCTTTTACGCTATACGCTGCAATCAGGTCGATTTCTGCCCTCTGCTGTGCTCCAGTATTTTCTGCATGGCTCAGGGAGGACAGTAATGGTGATATCGTCACGTTAGGCTGAGCTGTTCTACGTTCGGTTATGTTACGTTTTGGGTTGTTAGGATAGGGTAGTATAGACTTTTGTGCTACGCACTCCCGTCCGCGGATTTCAGTGCTCTACTGTGCTGTAATATTTTCTGCTTGTGCCTGTGGAGCCCAGCAAGAGTAGTCTCAGCACGTTGGGTTGATTCATGTTACGTATCGTTAGATTAGGCTATGACAAGCTCAGTCAGGCTATCTTTGAACTTCGTGCTATACAGTGCTATGCAGTGCTATACGGATAATTTCTGCGATCGACTCTGCTTTACTATGTTCTGCTTGGCCCCGTGTAGACCAGCAATAGTGGTCTCGGCAGGTTAGGTAGTGTTATGTTACGTTTGGTTATGCTAAGATTGGATATATAAGGATAGTATAGCTTTGACTCTTGTGCTATGCACTCCTATTCGATGGATTTCTGCACTCTAGCGCGCTCTAGTATGTTCTGTTTGTCTCTGTGGGGGGCAGCAATAGCGGTCTTGGCACATTATGTTGAGATGTGCTACGATATGTTAGGTTATGTTAGGTCAGGTAAGGTTTGGATATCCCCAACTTTTGCGCTACACACTGCTATTTGGTGGATTCCTGCGCTCTACATTGCTCTACAATACTCTGCCCGACTGAGGGGTGTCGAGCAATGTCAGTCGCGGCACGGTAGTTTGGGTTAGGTTACGCTTGGTTCGGTTAGGTTAGGTTAAGTTTTGTCAGGATGGCTTTGACTTTCGTGCTATACACCGTTATTCGGTGTATTTGTCTCTTCTACTGTGCTGTATTGCATTCCGCTTCGCTATGGGTGGCCAGGAGTAGTGGTCGCTGCACGTCGTGTTGTATTACGCTAGGTTCGCTTAGGTTAGGTTAGGTCAAGCTCGGTCAGGTTATCTTTGACTTTCGTGCTATACACTGCTGTGCGGAGGATTTCTGCACTCGACTGAGCACTACTATATTCTGCTTGGCCCTGGGGAGGCCAGCAATAATCGCGGCACGCTATGTTGGGTTTGGCTACGTTTGATTATGTCATGTTTTGCTATGTTCGGTCAGGATGTCTTCGTCTATCGTGCTGTACGCCATTATCAGGCGGCTCCCTGTGATCTACTGTGCTCTAATGTATTCTGCTTGCACCCTGTGGGGTCCGGCAGCAGCTGCCGCGGTACGCTCTGATGAGTTACGATACATTGTGTTAGGTAAGGTATGCCAGGTTTTGTTATGGTATCTTCGACTTTTGAGCTATTGACTGCGATGCGGACGATTTCTGCGAACTACTGTGCTCTAGTACACTCTACTTGTCTCTGGGGAAGTCGCCAATAGTGTTCTGGTCATGTTTGGTTGAGTTAGGCATCGCTTGGTTGTGATACGTTTGGCTAGGTTACGATACGCTACTTCGACCTCTGTGCTATGCACTGCTGTTCGGTGGATTTCTGCGCTTTGATGCGCTCTAGTGTGCTCTGCCTTGCCCTGGGGATGCGAGCAATATTTGTCTCGTCACTTTATCTTTAGATAGACTACGTTTGGATAGGTAATGTGTGGTCGTGTTATGTTAGGATACGTTCGGCTTTCGTGCTATGCACTGCAATGCGGTGGATTTTCGCGATATGCTGTGCTCTGGCATATACTGCATGGCTCTGGGGAGGCCAGCAATAGTGGACTCGGCGCTTTAGGTTTAGTTAGGCTACGTTTGCATATGAGAAGTTTGCTATGTCGGGACAGAATTTCTCAGACTTTCGTGCCATTGGCTGACGTTCGGTGCATTTCTGCGCCCTACTGCGCAGTAACTCGTTCAGCTTGTCTCTGGGATGGCCGATAATAGTGCATCTGCATGTTAGTTTTAGTTATGTAACGTTTCGTTAGGGTAGGTTGGTAAGGCAGAGTTAGGATTTCTTTGTCTCTTGTGCCATACACTGCTATTCGGTGGATTTCTCCGCTGTACGTGCGGGAATTGAATAATTGTGCCTCTGGCAAATGTCGAGTGTGTCTGGACCTAAAATGAAAGTGACCGTTTGCGCAAGGATCAACTGTATGCCTTATTTGTGGGAGAGTCGAGCGAAAGTTTAATGGTGTGTGCAGAGTGGTTCAAGTGCCTGGCCCACCGAGGTAGCGTGAGAAAGGAGCATGACTGGGGAAGAATGTCCGTTTTTTATTATGGTGGGTGAACGATTTACATAAGGTTGCAATGGCGAGGGCGGGGAGAATCCTTCACGGTCTTTAAGACTGCGTCTTACAAGTAAAGGTCGAGCGTACCCGTAGCGAGTCCTTAGTTACGTGGCCGACAATATATGTGTAAGCTTACTGTATTTTAAGGAGCAGTAAAGCAGCGTTACTTTAGCATGTCCGCGCAACCCAAATCGTACATTTGGGGGCTCGTCCTGTATCCACGTGAATTGGCGTCGGGTAGCGTTGTTAAAGGTGCTAAGTCGAAATTGTCAAGTGCAGTGAAAATTGTGCTACCAAGGGTGTGTGGCAGATTTCGAAAAGGAGGGAGACCATAAGATTAGAGTTTCGGCGAAACGGCGGAAGCAGGATGAAGCGACGGGTATGAAGAGCGTGGTGCTACGGGGCAAGCGGAAGGCGGTAATACCCTCTAGCAAACGGTGGCGAACTGCTCAAAATGAAGGCCGATAGGCACAAGCAGAAGGACGACCAGCACACTCACGGAAGGCAAAATGGTGCGGATGAAGGTGGACCTATTGAAAGAAGGGTTAGGAAAGTTAGGTCTGGAACCTACGCGTAAGAAAGATGAGTTAAGGAACGGGTTTTTAAGCCATGTTACATGCAACGCGGAAGAAGAAGTGCCTGACGACGAAGATACGGATATCTCTGAATACGACGTTGACAGCGATGTATCGAGCGGGTACACAAGGAAGACTGCAAGACGACGAAGCATGCACGGATCGCACGGGCGAAGCAGTAGGCGTAGCAACAAATTTACGATAAAAGACGATGACGGGAGTCTAGTACATTTTACAGGAGACGACAAGCTACCGATCGGGAAATGTATTGCAGGTTTCGAGGAATTAGGTACGTTATTGGACTGAGACGAAGTACAGATGCTGCTGTATGCAGAACGCATGCTGAAAGAATCAGCTAAGGAATTCGTTATGCACGAAAGGGGTCTAACGTCATGGAAGAAACTAAGGAAAGTATATTGTACGAGTTCAAGGCAAAAGAGAACAGTACCCAACTTCATGGATAGCTGGCAAGACGTAAAAGTCGAGTGGACGTAAGTGCATGACTGTACGTCGGAGCGATGCAAGGAATAGCAAGCCAGGGATACGTAGATGACGACTCGCTGACCGAGCATACAATCAGCGGAGTACAGGACGATGGAGTGAGCAAAACAATAATATACGGGGCACGATCATTACACGAACTGAGCGGGAGGTTATTACTGTACGACAGAAGAAAAGAAGACATGACCGTAGACAGAAGACGAGTGGATAAGAAGGAGGAAGTGGAGAAAAGGAAACCCCAGCCCAGCATGTTCAACAGGGTTCACTGTTACGCGTGCAGTTCGATTGAGCATAACCTTGCGAACCGCCCAGACAGGAAAAAGGGTCCAAAATCTTTTAGGTGCAATAATTTTGGCCATATTGCTGCAAATTGCTACGATGGAATATGAGTGAACAGAAATATAGTTAGAGTGAATGAAGCGTAATACAGCGGGAACGAATCTCTTGAAGTGAATATCGTCAATGCAGCGTCTTGCGCGTCAGCGGACGCGGAAAATGAATTAAGCAAGGAGAACGAATCGAAAGAGTGCGATGTAACCGCCAATAATCGGCAACAGAACAAATTGACGTAGCAGGAGGTCAGCAACGTGAAGATAAGCAAGGATTTAGACGACCAGGACTTATCGAAAATCGGAAGCTAGAGAATATTAGTCAAAACGTCAATGCGTCGGCTAAACCATCAAAGGCTTCGGCCCAAGAAGGTAAGGAGGACGTGGACGGATGCAACGTCTCCTACGAAGACGAGATCGAGGAAGAAATAACCGTCGGCGAAAAGGACGAAGGGTCGTTGATCGGTAGAGCGTCTAAGGACACCTCGGGCGACGAATCTAGAACCAGGTCCGATGATACGACAGAGGCTTCGAAAGACGAGCAGACTGAGACGGTCACAGCTGAGGCGAAGAATGAAGATCTGGCGTCGAGGCATGGCGACACCACGGATGACGGCGTTATAAAGGACGACTTCATTGCAGCTATCAATTACAACCTCAAGGATGTGCTGCAGTCTTCTGGTGAGGATTCAGATGGTGATGACAGTTCCTTTCAACGTAATATTTGGTCTCACGTTAACAGGTTACCGCCAAGGAATCAGACACGTTGTTCTTATCCATGGAGCAGAAGATTGTCAGAATGCAGAGAAGAGGATGTGCGCGAGAATGAAGACGCAAAGAATGCGGAAGTGCCGATCGCCATAGTCGTGAGTGAAATCAAAAAGGAAACCGCGAAGGTCAAATAACCAGAGAAGGAGATCGAGAGTGTTTCCACGCAAGCCTCTAGTCCGGGTACATCAAAGAAATCCAGCTCGAAGAAGATCGATCAGGAATCAAATCCTGTTTCTAGCATTTCTGAGACGAAGCTCCAGACCACGATATCCACAATGATTACGATGAGCATTTCGACGACCACGCCGATGATCACGCTGCCGACGTCTAGCACCAAGCTGTCGCTGAGGAGAAGGAACACCGCTGGGTTTGCCATGGCCTTCCAGGCTACAGAGCTGCCGACCTAATCGATCAGCGATACTCTTTCGCGGACCAGTCGTCTTCGCAGTCCGCAAAGGTTCTTCGACAGTAGTTTGCCAGGAATGAAAAGTCAAGTCAAAATGGTTAGCAAGAAAAGTACTCCGGTGCTAGTAAAGATGTGTTTAAACAATGCGGGTTAGTGGTAACAAGTAATTAAACGAAGTGGTGGGTTGAACGCGTTTATTGAGATCTATTCAAGGCCCAAGTGGATTAATCAGAAATGGCCGAACGTGGGAATGGAATAAGTGTTACTCGGGGAAACTTTGAGTGTGTCTGGGCTTGGAATGATTGCCAGCATTTGCGCAAGGATAGACAGCAAGTACAATTTATGGTACAGTTGAACGAAGGCTAAAGGATGCCTGCAGAGTGGTTGAAGTGCCTGGCCCACTGAGGTTGCGTGAGAAAGGAGCATGAATGGGGAAGAAAGACCGGGTGTGAATGAGGAGAATGAACGGTTTAAACAAGGGTGCAAGGGCGCGGGAGTGGGCAGTCCTTCACGGACTTCAAGATAGCGTATAACAAGCAAAGTCGAGCGTACCCGTAGCGAGTCTACAGTTTCATGGCCGATAACATATGTATATGCTTCTTGTATTCCAAGTAGCAGTAAAGCAACGTTACTTTACCCAATCCACCCTCTCCAACCTTACATACATTTCGCCACTATACTCTGCCCGACTTCGGCAAGGCGAGCAATAGCGGCCGCGGCTCGTTATTATGAGTTAGATTATGTTTGGTTAGGTTACGTTGGGCTAAGTTTGGTTGGGATACCTCTGACTTTCGTGCTATAAACTGTTTATCGGTGGACTTCTGTAATCTACTGTGCTCTACTACATTCTACTTGACTCTGGGGATGCCAGCAGCAGCGGTCGCGGCATGTTACTTTCAGCTATGATACGTTTGGTTAGGTTGGGTTAGGCCAGGTTAGGTTAGGTTATCCTCTACTCTTGCAACATACACTGCTATTCAGTGGAATTCTACGCCGTAAATTACTCTACTATTCTCTGCCCGACTCACTGGAGGCGAGCAATAGCGGTCGCGCCACATTAGTTGGGTTAGGGCTCGTTAGGCTAAGTTACGTTCGGCTGTATTAGGAAAGGCTACCTTGACCTTTGTTATATACACCGTTATTCGTTGGATTTCTGTGATTTACTGTGCTCTACTACATTCTCATTGACTCTGGGGAGGCCAGGAGCAGTGGTCGGGGCACGACATGCTGAGATATGCTACGTTTTGTTAGTTTTGGTTAGGTCAGGTTAGGTTGGGATATCTTCGGCTTCTGTGCTATACACTGCTACTCTGTTGGTCTCTGCGCTCTAGTGTGATCTAGTATGCTCTGCTTGTATCTACGAAGGCCATCAATAGCGGTCGCCACACGCTATATTGTGTCATGCTACGTTTGATTTGGTTACGTTATGTCAGGTTGGGTTGGGATATCCACTGCTATTGTGCTATACACTGCTATTCCGTGGACTTCTGCGCTCTTCATTGCTCTACTATATTCTGCCCGACTCTGGGCGGGGGGGGGGGGGGGGGGGGGGGGGAGCAATAGCGGCCGCGGCACTTTTGGTCGAGTTAGTTCACGTTTGGTTAGGATAGGTTAGGCTATGTTTTGAGAGGATAGCTTTGACTTTCGTGCTCTACACTGCTTTTCGTCGGATTTCTGGGAACAACTGTGCTCTACTACATTCTGCTTTGCTCTGGGGAGGCCAGGCGTAGAGGCCGCGGCACGTTACGTAGAACTATGCTACGTTCGGTTAGGTCAGGTTAGGGCAAGTTATGCTTGGGTAACTACGGCTCTTGTGCTGTTCACTGCAATGCGGTGGATTCCTGCGCTATACTGTGCTCTGGTAAATTCTGCTTGCCACTGCGGATGCCAGCAATAGCGCTGCCGGCGTGTTAGGTTGGGCTATGCTCCGTTTGTGTGTTACGTTTGGCCGGGTTAGGATAGGCTATCTTCACTTCAGTGCTATTCACTGCTGTTCGGCGGATTTCTGCGCTCCTCGGTGTTCTACTATTCCCTGATTCACTTTGAAGAGGCCAGCAATAGCGGTCGTGGCACGATGCGTTGTGCAATGTTACGTTTGCTTTGGTTACGCTTGTTTACGTTAGTTAATGTTGGCTTTGGCTTCCGTGCCATACACTGCTATTCGGTGGGTTTCGGCAATCCACTGTGATCTGACATGTTCATCCTGGCACTGGGACGGACAGCAATAGCGTCCTTGGCACGTTACGCTGAGTTAGGCAACGCAAGCTTTGGTTAGGTTATGTCAGGGTTGGTTAGGATGTCTTCGACTTCTTTGCAATACACTCAAATGCCGGCGATGTCTGCGATCTACTGTGCTGTAGTTTATTCTGCTTGGCTATGGGGATGCCAGCAGCATTGATCTCGGCACTTTAGTCTCTGCTCGGTTGCGTTTGGCTACGACACGTTTGGCTATGTTAGGATAGTCTGGCGATGACACTTATGCTATACAGTGCTATTCAGTAGATGCCTGCGCCCTAAATTTCACCAGTATACTATGCTCGACCATCGGCAGGCCAGCAGTAGTGGTCGCCGCAAGTTATGTTGAATTCGATTATGCATGGAAAGGCTAGGTTACGTTGCGTTGCGTTAGGATGTCTTTGACTTTTGTACTACTCCCTGCTATCATACGGACTTCTGCGTCCTTCAGTGCGCTATCGCACTGTGCTTGTCTCTGTGGACGCCAGGAATAGTGCTCTCGGCACGTTAAGTTGAGTTATGTTACCCTTGGTTAGGTTAGATTTGGTTATGCTTGAGTAATATACCTTTAACTATTGAGCTGTAGACTGCCATTCGGGCACTTTCAGCGTTCTACATTGTCCTGCTATACTCTGCTTAGCCCTCATGTGACCAGCAATGGCTGTCGAGGCACGTCAATTTGGGTTGTGTTACGTCAGCTTATGTTACGTTTGGTTAGGTTAGGCACGTATAGCCTTGACTTTCGTGTTATAAACTGTAATTTGGTGGATTTCTGCGCTGTACTTTGCTCTACTATGCTCTGCCCGATTCTGCGGTGCCCAGCAATAGTGGTCGCGACACTTCATTTTGAGTTATGTTACGTCCGGTTATGTCACGATTTGTTAGGCTAGGAAACGATGGCTCTAACTTTTGCGCTTTGCACTGCTATTCGGTGTACTTCTGCTCTCCACCGTTATCTAATACGTCCTGCTTTGCTCTGGGGAGCCCAGTAATAGTGTCCTATGCACGTTAGTTTGTGTTAGGATACGGTTGGTTATATTACGTTCGGTAATGCTACGACTGGTTGGGTTAGGAGATGATATCTTTGGCTATTGTACTGTACGCTGCTATTCGGTATATTTCTGCGCTCTACTGCGCTCTAATATGATCTGCTTGGATCTGTGGATGTCAGCAACAGTGGCCTAGGCACGATAGGTTGAGTTAGGTTACATTTTGTATTGTCTTGTTTGGTTTGGTTAGGATAGGATAGCATTGACTCTTGAGCTATACACTGCTGTTCGGAGTATTTCTGCGCTCTACATTGCACTACTATGCGCTGCTCGACTCTCGTGAGTTATGTTAGGTTTCGTTGCGTTTGGTTACGGTAGCTTCGAATTCTGTGCTACACACAGCTATTCTATTGACTTGTGTGCGCTATCACACTCTGCTCGTCTCTGTGGACACCAGGAATAGTGTTCCCGGCACGTTAGGTCGAGTTAGATTGCCCTTGGTTAGGTTAGATTTGGCTGGTTTGTTTTTCTTGGCTTCGACTTATGTGCTATAGTCTGCTGTTCGGATGATTTCGCCGTTATACACTGCTCTCAAATACTTCGCTTAGCTCTCGCGAGGCCGGAAATAGCGGCCGTGGCACGTAAGTTTGGGTTACATTACGTCTGCTTATGTTACGCTTGGTTGCGTTTGGACAGGGCAGTTTTGACTTTTGTGCTACACAGTGCTATTCGGTGTACTGCTGGGCTCCACTATGCTATAATGTGTTCTGCTTGCGCTGGGTGGCCATCAATAGTGGTCTCGGCACGTTTGGATGCGCTAAGCTGCTTTGGGTTTTGTTAGGTGAGGAGATGTTATGTTATGATATCCTTATCGCTTGTGCCGAAGACTGCAGTGCGATGGGTTACTGCTCTCTACTGTCCTCTAGTAAACTCTGCTTGGCTCTGGGGTTGCCAGCAGCAGTGGCTTCGGCGCGTAAGCTTGCGCTATGCAACGTTCGACTGTGTTACGTTTGGCTATGTTGTGATAGGGTAGCTTCGACTATTGTGCTATGCACTGCGATTCTATGAACTTCTACGCTCTGCTCTCCTCCAATATGTTCTGCTTGGCTCTGAGGAGGGCAGCGATAGTGGTCTCGTCACGTTAGGGGTAGTTGCGCTTCGTTCGGTTACATTACATTTAGTTGGGTTAGGATTGAATAGCTGTGATATTCAAGCAATGCGTTGCTATACGGCGGATTCCTGCTTTCTACTGTGCTTTAACATCATCCGCCTGGCTCTGGAGGGGCTAGCAATAGTGGTCTCTGCACGCTAGGTTTAGTTAGATTACGACCGGCCTGGCTAGGTTAGGAGAGGCTTGGTTTGGTTAGCTTTGACTTTTTTGCTTTACACTGCTGTACGGTCGACGTCTGTACACTGTATTGCTCTACTATCATATGCTTGTCTCTGGGGTGGCCAGCAACAGTGGCTGTGGAACGTTTTGTTGAGTTACGTTACGTTTGGTTAGGCTAGGTTAGGTCATGTTTGGTTGGGATGGCATTGACTTTTGCTGTATACACTGCTTTTCGGTCGATATCTGCGCTCTGCATTGCTCTACTGGTATCTGCTTTTCTCTGGGGGCCAGCAATGTTGTTCGTGGCACGTTTGGTTGTGTTAGGTTGCGTCCGGTATTGTATGGTTAGGCTATGTGTGGCTAGGATGGCTTCGATCTTTGTGCCACACTGCTATTCGTTAGCTTTCTGCACTCTAGTGTGCTCAAGTATATTCAGCTGGCTATGGGGAGTCCAGCTCTATTGGCCTCGGCACGTCAGTCTGACATATGCTGCTTTTTGTCATGTTGCGTTTGGTTAGGTTAGGGCAGGATAGCTTAGACTATTGTGCTGTACACGGCTATTCAGTAGATCTCTGCGCAATAAATTGCTCTTCTGTACTCTTCTTGACTGCCGGGAGGCTAGCATCAGTGGCCGCGATACGTTAGGTGATGTTAGATTACGTTCGCTTAGGTTAGGATACGTTGTGTTATGTCACGATTGCTCTGACCTTTGCTCGACACACTACAACTCTATGGAATTCTGCGTCTTCTGTGCGCTATCACAATCTGCTTGTCTCTGTGGACGCCAGGTGTAGTGCTCCCGGCATGTTAGCTTGAGTTATTTTACGTTACTTTAGGTAAGATTTGGTTGGTTTGGTTATGCTAGCTTTGACTTGCGTGCTGTAGACTGCGGTTCGGATGATTTCAGTGTTTTACACTGCTCTCCTATACTCTGCTTAGCTCTCGTGAGACCAACAATAGCGGTCGCGGCACGTAAGAATGGGTTACGTTACTTCTGCTTGTGTTACGCTTGGTTACGTTCGGACAGGATAGCCTTGACTTTCGTGCTATGCACAGCTATTCGGTGGATTCTTTCGCTCTGCTGCGATCTAATACACTCTGCTTTGATCTGGGAATGCTTAAAATAGTGGCCGCGGCACGATAAGTTGGGCCACGTTACGTTTCGTAAGGTTAGGTTTGATTGGGTTAGGTTAGGATAGCTTTGACTATAGTGCTTTGAACTGCAAATCGGTGGACCTCTGCGATCTACTCTCCACCAATATGCCTTGCTTGGCGAAGGGGTAGTCAGGAATTGTTGGCTAGGCACGTTAGGTTGGAATTTGTTACGTTCGATTAGGTTAGGCTTTGTCACGTTAGGTTAGGATATCTCTTGCATTCTTGCTGTACACTGCTATTCGGTGGATTTCTGCGGTGTACCGTGATCTAATATCCACTGATTTTCGCTGGAAATTCTAGGAATTGTGGCCGCGACTCGTTAGGCTGTGTTAGGTTACGTTCGGTTAAGTTAGGGTTGTCTGGGTTAGGATAGGCTAGCTTCGACTTTTGTGCTATACAATGCTATTCGGTGGATTTCTATGCTCTGCTACTGTCTAATATTCCCTGCTTTGGTCTGGGTGCGCCAGAAATAGTGCCGCGAAGTGCTAGCTTGTGATGTGCTACTTTTGTCAATTTTAGGATTGTTTGGGTTAGGTTACGACATATTTGATTTTCGTGCACTACACTGCCATTCCATGGGCCACTACGGTATACTCTGCTCTAATATGCAGTTCCTGGCGCTTGAGATGGCGGCAATAGTGCTCTCGGTATGTTAGGTTGAGTTATGATACGTTTGCTTAGGTTAGGTTTAGTTAGGTTTGATTATGTTCGGTTTGGTTAGGTTACGTTACGTACATTGCTCCACTAGCGTCTGCTTCAATCTGGAGGAGCCAGCAATAGCGGTAGCGGCACGTACTGTTGTGTTACGTTACGTCTGCCCATGTTACGTTTAGATAGGTTTGGATGGGATAGTTTTTACTATTGTGCTGCATACTGCTAGTCGGTGTATTTCTGCGCACTCCATTACTCTACTGCACTCTGTTCGACACTGGGAAGGCCAGTAATAGCGGTCTCTGCTCGTTAGGCTGATATAGGCTACGTTTGGATTGTCTACGTTTGCTTGGGTTGTGTTTGGATATCCCAGACTCTCGTGGTAAACACTGTTATTCGGTGCATTCCTGCGCTAGACTGTGCTCTACTATATTCTGCTTTGCCCTTTGGAGTTCAGAAATAGTCACCGAGGCTCGCAATGTTGAGTTACACTTCGTTTGGCTAGGTTACATTCGTTTGTGTCAGGTTCAGATGGCTTTGACTTTTCTGCCGTACACAGCGTTTCTATGGATTTCTGCACCCTAATTTCTTCTGCTTCTCCCCTCTAATTTGTTCTGTTCGGATCAGAGGAGGGCAGAAATAGCGGTCTCAGCACGTTAAGATGAGTTAGGTTACGTTCGGTTGCGTTACGTTTTGCTAGGTTAGGATTGCATAGCTTTGACGTTTGTGCTATACACGGCTTCAAGGTGATTTTCTGCGCTCTACTGATCTCTAATGCTCTCTGCATGGCCCTGGAGAGGCCAGCAATAGATGCCTCTGCACTTAAGATTAAACTATGCTGCGTTTTGTTAGGCAAAGTTTGGTTCGGTTAGGATACGACAGCTTTTACTTCTGCGCTATAAACAGCATTTCGGTGGAAGTCTGAGCTGTACTTTTCTCTGATATGCTCTGCTTGGCGCTGTCGATGCCAGCAATGGTGGTCTCGACACGTTAGGTTGAGATAGGCTTCGCTTTGCTCGGTTAGGCTGTGTCAGGTTAGGTTAGGTTGTGTCTGACTTTTGTGCTTTGCACTCCAGTGCGGCTCATTTCAGCACCGTGTTCGTGCAGAGAAAACTATTGCTGCCTTCCCCATGGCCCAGCAGAACATATTAGTGGCGTGTAGTGCGCTGAAATCCACCGAGCAGCAGTGTATAGCATAGTAGTCAAAGGTATCACATCCTATCCTGGCGAATCGTAACAAAACAGAACAAAACCCAACACAACTTTACGTGCGACGACAACTATTGCTAGCATCCACAGAGCCACGCAGAGCACATGAGACAAAGTAGAGCGCAGAAGTCCGCCGCAGTGATGTTTAAGACAGAAAACAGGAAGAGATCAAAACGTAACCTGACCTCTCCTAACCTAACCGAACTTAACCAACCCCAACCTCACGCGCCTAGCCAACTATTGCTGGCCTCCCAATTGCCAAGCGGGGCGTATTAGTGGAGAGTAGAGCTCAGTCGACCATATAATTGCAGTGCATAGCACGAAAGTAGAAGGCACCCTCACCTAACGCAATGAAACCTAACCTAACCAAACGTAGAGAGACTCAACCGAAAGGGACGCGACCACAATTTCTGGAGTTACCAGAGCAAAGCAGGGAATATTAGACAACAGTAGAACGCAGAAATCCACAGGCTAGCAGTGTAAAGCACAGAAGGCAAAGCTGTCCCCGCCCCACCTAACCAAACTTAACGTAGGCAAACGTAACCTAACTCAGCCTAACGTGACATGACCTGCATTGTTGTCCTCCGAAGAGATAAGCAGAACACATTAGAATAGGTTAGAGTGCAGCAATCCTTTGAATCGCAGTGTAATGCGCAGAAGCACAAGCTACCCTATCCTAACCTTACCAAACGTAACATAAGCGAACGAAACCTATCTCTGCCTAACGTACCGAGATCACCATTGCTCTCCTCCCCAGAGGTAGGCAGAATGTACGAGTGCATAGTCGAGCGCAGAAATCCACCGCATTCAGTGTATAGTTCAAAAGTCAATGTTAGGCTATCCTAACGTAACAAATCGTAATGTAACCAAATGTAACCTAACTGAGCCTTACGTACTGCGACCACTACTGCTGGCCTCCACGGAGCAGAGTAGAACGCATTAGAGGAGAGTAGGGCGCAGAAATACATAGAATGGCTGTGTATAGCAGAAAAGTCAAAGCTATCCGTACCGAACCCAAACTAACGTAACCTACCCAAACGTAGCCTAACTTAACATAACGTGCCGCGGCCACTATTTCTGGACTCGCTGCTGCCTACCAAAGTATGGTAGAGCACAGTTAGGCGCAGGAGTACACCGGATACGAGGGTATAGAAGGAAGGTCAAAGCTACCCTACCCTGCAATCTAACCGAACCTAACGTAACCTAACATTACCAAACGTCACCTATCGCAACCCTACATACCGAGACCACTATTGCTGGCCTCCACAGAGCCAAGCAGTACATACTAGAAATAACCTACCCAAACGTAGCCTAACTTAACATAACTTGCCGCGGCCACTATTTCTGGACACGCTGCTACCTACCAAAGTATGGTAGAGCACAGTTAGGCGCAGGAGTACACCGGATACGAGCGTATAGAACGAAGGTCAAAGCTACCCTACCCCGCAATCTAACCGAACCTAACGTAACCTAACGTTACCAAACGTCACCTATCGCAACCCTACATACCAAGACCACTATTGCTGGCCACCACAGGGCCAAGCAGTACATACTAGAAGAATGTGGAACGCAGAAATCCACCGAGTAGCAGTTTATGTCACAAAAGCCAAAGCTATCCTCTGATAACCTATCCAAACCTGACATACCCAAACATAACGTAATGCGCCCTATAGTGACGAGACCACTATTGCTGTCCTTCGCAAAGGAAAGCAGAATATAGTAGAGAAATGTAGGTAGCTGAAATCAGCGGAATTTAGGTATACAGCACAAAAGTCGAAGGTATCCAAACCATATCTTATCTAACGTATCCTTACCAAACGTAGCCAAACACAAAATAATGTGCCGAGACCACTATTGCTGGCTTCCGTACATCCAACCATAACATACTAGAGACAGGTAGAGAGCAGAAACGATCCGAATAGCAGCGTGCATCAAAAAAGACAAGGCTACCCTCTCCTAACAAAACGAAGCGTAACGTAGAAGAGCGTAGTATAACACAACCTAACGTGCCGAAACCGCTGCTGTTGGACTCACCAGAGCGAAGCAGAACATATTAGAGCACACTAGAAGGCAGAAAACCGGCGAATAGAAGTGTATAGAGCAAAAGTGAAAGCTATACTAGCGAAACCTAAATGGACCTAGCCTAACCAAGCGTAACATAACTTAACCTAACGTGCCGGGAGCTCTATTGTCAGCCTCTCCAGCTCCAAGCAGGGCATAATTGTGGAGAGTAGAGCGCAGAGGTCAATGGAATGTCCGTGTATAGAACGAAAGTCAAAGATATTCTAACCTGACCGAAACAAGCGTAACCTCACCAAACGCAAATTCACACATTTCGCGCCGCAGCCACTATCTCTGGCACTCTCAGATCAAAGCAGGCTATATTAGACCGCAGTAGAGAGCAGAAACCCAGCGAATAGAAGTGTACAGCACGAAAGTCAGAGCTATCCTATCCTAACCTAACAAAACGTAACATAAGCGGTCGCTACGGTCGCAACATGACGTGCCACGACCGCTATTGCCGCCACCACGAGGGCTTAACGGAGTGTAGAAGAGCAATGCAGAGAGCAGGTATCGACCGAATAGCAGTGCATAGTAGAAAAGGCAAAGGTACCCCAAACAAACGTATCATAACCAAGCCACGCCAAGCGCCACCCAACTCAACCTAGCGTGTAGAGAACGCCATTGCAGACCTCCCCAGGGCCTGGCTGTACATAATAGAGCACAGTAGGCCGAAGTGGTCGACCAAATAGCAGTGTATAGGACAATAGTCAAAGAAATCCTATCCTAATCTAACCGAACGTAACATATCAAAACATATCCAAACACAGTCTAACGTGCCTAGGCAACTACTGCTGAGCTACGATAGCAAATCAGAACATGTTGGGTCGCAGTAGAGCGCAGATGTACCCCGAATAGCAGTGTACAGCACAAAAGTCATTGCTATCTGTGCCTAACATAGCCAATCATGGTAAACCCAACCTATCGTAAGGTAACTCAACCTAACGTGCATAGACCACTATTGCTGACCTCCACAGAGCAAAGCAGATTACACTAGAACACGGTCGAACATCTTAGTCGAAATCCAGTGTAATTTTAGTCGAAAATGTAATTAAAACTGAACTTTCAAGTCAGACACTATTGCAATGCAATGGCTGCATCACGCCAATGGAAACCTTCCTCCTACATTATGCAGAAAAGATTGCTCACCACGATTACGCTCTGCTTGTCTCTGGGGGTGAAAGCAATAGCGGTCTCGGCACGTTATGTTGTGTTATGCTACGATTGGTTAGGTTATGTTAGTTTGGGTTAGGTTTGGATAGCTATGACTTTCCTGTTGTACACTGTTTTTCCGTGGAATCCGACGCCCCATTGTGCTCTACAATACTATGCTTGAATGTAGGGTAGCGAGCATTTGTGGTCGTGGTACATTGCTTTGGGTTATGTTACGTTTGGTTACGTTACGATTTGTTAGGTTAGGAAAAGATGGCTTTAACACTTGTGCCATACACTGCTATTCAGCGGAAATCTGCGTTCTACAGTGCTCTAGTATGCTCAGATTTGCCCTCGAGAGGCTAGATATAGTGGTGTAGGCACGATTGGTTGGGTTAAGCTCGTTTGGTTATGCTACACTTTGTCAGGTTATGATAGGATACCTCTCACTCTTGCGCAGTACACTGCTATTCGGTGGATTCCTGCGCTCTTCGTTGCTCTAGTATACTCTGCTAGACTCTTGGGAGACCAGCAGTTGAGGCCGTGGCACGACTGGTAGAGTTAGTTTACACTTGGTTAGGTTAAGTTAGGTTACGTTTGGCTCGGATGACTTTGACCTTTGTGTTGCACAGTGCGTCTCGGTTGATCTCTGCATTCTACAGTGCGTAACATTATCTGCATGGCTCTGTGGAGGCCAGAAGTAGATGTATCGGCACGTTAGGGTCTGGTACCATACGTTCTGTTGGGTTAGCTTTGGTCTGGTTTGATTAGGATATCTTTGACTATTGTGCTATACATTGCTACTTGGTGGTTTTCTGTCCTCTACTTGTCTCTGCCATACTCCGATCGACTCAGGGTGGCCAGTAATTGTGGTCTCGGCACGTTAGTTTGTGTTAGGATACGTATGGTTTCGATAAGTTAGTTTGGTTTAGGTTTGGATACATTTGACTTTCGTGGTGTGAACTGATATTCGGTGGACTTCTGCGATCTACTATGCTCTGCTATATCCTGCCTGGCCATTGGGAGTCCAGCAATAGTGGCCGCGGCACGTTATGTTGTGCTACGCTATGTATGCTTGGGCTCCCTTAGTTTGGGGTAGGCTCGGGTAGCTTAGGTTTTTCTGACGTACACTACGATTCGATGGATTTCTGAGCTCTACTTTCACTAATATCTTCTGCTTGGCTCTCGGGAGGGGAGCAATCGTTGTCGCGGCACGCCAACTTTTGTCAGGCTGCGTTTGGACACATTACGGCTGTATAGGTTAGGAGGTGGTAGTACTGACTATTTTGCTATACACTGCTATTCGGTAGATGTCTGCGTCCTACTCTGCTCTAATGTGTTCTACTTGGCTCTGGCGTGGGCAGCAATTGTGGCCTCGGCAGGTTAGGCTGAGTTAGGTTACGTTTCGTTACGTTACCTTTGGCCCGGGTAGTATAGCATAGCTTTGTCTTTCGTGCTATAGACCGCTGTATGGCTGATTTCTGCGCCCTACGGTTCTCTAATGAGTTCTGCTTGGCTCTGTGAAGGCCAGCAACCGTGGTGTCGGCAAGGTAGGTTGAGTTACGTTACGTTCCGCTTGGCTAAGTTGGGTTACGTTTGGTTAGGGTAGCACCGACATTTGTGGTACACACTGCTATTCGGTCAGTATCTGCGCTCAGCGTTGCTCTACCAGCATCTGCTTGTCTGTGTGGAGGACAGAAATAATGGTCCTGGTGCGTTTTTTTGAGTTAGTTTACGCTTGCTTAGGTTAGGTTGGGCTAAGCTTGGATGGGATGTCTTTGACTTTTTGCTCTACACTGCCACTCGGTCTATATCTGCCATCTGCGTTGCTCTTCTAGCGTCCGATTGCATTTGTGGAGGCCAGAAATAGTGATCGTGCCACGATCGGTTTTGTTACGTTTGGAGAGGCAAGGTCAGGTTAAATTTGGTTAGGATGTCTTTAACTTTTTGCCCTACACTGCTATTCGGTGGATTTTTGCGCTCTTCTGTGCTCTAGTATGTCCTGTTTGCTCTGGGGTGGGCAGCAATATCGGCCTCGGCGGGTTAGTTTGAGTTATGCTTTGTTTGGAAACGTTCTGATGGTTTGGGTTATGGTTGGGTAGCGTTGCAACTTTCGATATACACTGCGATTCTGTGGATTACGGCGTTCAACTCTCCACTAATGTGTTCTGCTCGAATCTGTGGAGGCCAGTAGTAGTAGTCGCGTCGCTTTAGGTTGAGTTCGGTTATGTTTCGTCATGCAACGTTTGGTTAGGTTTGCAGAGGGTATCTTTGACTTTAGTGCTATATTCTGCTACTCGGTTGGTTTCTGCGCACTACAGTGCTGTAATATTTCCAGCCTGGCTTTGGCAAGGCCAGAAAGAATTGTCTCGGGCGTTACGTTGTGTCAGCGCACGTTCCGTTAGGTTTGGCCAGGCTAAGTTTGGTCATGATAGCTTCAACTGTCTGCTGCACACTGCTGTTCGGTGGGTTTTCACGCTCTACTGTGCACTCGTATGCCCTCCTTAGCTCAGAGGAGGGCAGCAATCTCGGTCTCGGTTCATGAGTTTGAGTTATGCTATGTTTGGATATTTTCCGTTTGTTCGGGTTAGGTACAGGTAGCTTTGAATTTTCTCATATACACCGCGATTCCATCGATTTCTACGTTCGACTCGCCACTAATGTACTTTGCTTGTCTCTGGGGAGGGCAGCAATAGCAGTCTCGGCGCGTTAGATTGGGTTAGGCTAAGTTTGGTTTTGTTCCGATTACTTGGGTTAGGTTTGGGTAGCTCTGACTTTTCGGATATACACTGCGATTTTATGGATTTCTGCGTTCTACACACCACTAATGTGTTCTGCTTGGCTCTATGGAGGCCAGCAATAGTGGCCACGGTATGATAGGTTGAGTTATGCTACGTCCGGTTATGTTACGTTTGGTTATGTTAGAAGATCATAGATTCGACTTCAGTGTAATGGTCTGCTCTTAGGAGGATTTCTGCGAACCACTGTGCTTCAATATATGCAGCTTGGCTCTGGGACGGCCAGAAATTGTGGCCCCTGCACGTGATTCTGTGTCAGCTTACATTCGGTTATGTTGGGTTATGCTATGTTTGGTTAAGGTAACTTTAACTTTGCGCTGCACACTGCTATCCGGTTTACTTCTGCATTCTCCTGTTCTCTAGCATGCCCTGCTTGTCTCTGGGGAAGACAGCAATAGCGGGCTCGCCACGTTAGGATGAGTTATGCTATGTTTGTTTATATTATGCTGGTTTATGTTAGGCTTGGGTACCATTGACTTTTCTGATATACAATGCGACACTGTGGGCTTCTGCACTCTACCGCCCACGAATGTGCTCCGCTTTTCTCTGTGGAGGACAGCAGTAGGGCTAGCGGCACTTTGCGGTGAGCTTGGTTTCGCTAGGTTGTTGTACGATTGGTTAGGTCAGGAGCGGACAGCAATGACTTTAGTGCCATATTCTGCCGTTAAGTGGATTTCTGTGCACAACAGTGCTCTAATATTTTCAGCTTGGCTCTGGGACGGCTAGCAATGGTGGTCTCGGCACGTTATGTTGAGTCGGGCTACGTTCGGTTAAGTTGGGTTAGGTTGAGTTTGGTTAGGACAATCTTAACTTCTGTGGTTTTCACTGCTGCTCGGCGGACTTCAGAGCTCCACTATGCTCTACTATGTCATGCTTGGTTTTGCGCGGGGGGGGGCAGCAATTGCGGTTTCTGCACGTTAGGTCGGGTTATGATACGTTCGTTTATGTTACGGTTGGTTGAGTTAGAAATTTATTGCTTTGAACTTAGTGCTATAGTCTGCTACTAGGGAGAGTTGGGAGAGTGTATGTTTTACTTTTGCAATACACTGCTGTTCGGAGGATTCCTGCCCTCTACTCTGCTACACAGTAAACTTCTTGCAGTGTGAAGGCCAGCAATAGTAGCCGAGGCACGTTAGGTAGAGTTTGGTTACGCTTGGCACTGTTACCCTTGGTTAGGTTAGGACAGGGTAGCTATGACTCTTGCTACATACGCTGCTATTCGGTGCATTTCTGCGTTATACTGGTCTCTAATATGCTTTGCGTAGTTCCGAGGAGGCCAGCAACACTGTTCGCGGCACGATAGCTACGGATTGGTTACGTTTGGTTATGTTTTGTTCGGCTGGGTTAGGTTAGTGTGGCTTTGACATGAGTCCTCAACAGTGACATCATATGGACTTCTGTACTCTACTGTGTTCTATCATATTCTGCTTGTCTCTGAGGCATCCAGCAATAGTGATCGCGGCACGCCATGTTTAGATACTCTACGTTTCGTTAATTTAGTTTCGGCACGCTTAGGTTAGTATATCATTGACTTTTGTGTTATGTGCAGTTTTTCAGTGGATTCCTGCTCTCCACTTTGATCTACTCTAATCTGATAGACCCTGTGGAAGCCGGAAATAGTGGCGGCGGCAGGTATCGTTGAGTTCGTGTACGTTAGGATCTGTTATGTTAGTTTGTGTTAGGTTTGGATTTCTTTGACTTTTCTGCTGCACGCTACTATTCCATGGATTTCTGCGCCATGCTCTCCTCTAATATGTTCAGCATTGCCAGTGAGGCCAGCAATAGTGGTCGCGGCACGATAGAATGAGCTACATTATTTTTGTCTAGGTTGGGTTCTGTAATGCTATGTTCGGATAGCTTCGGCTTTCGTGCTACACACTGCTACTCTATGGACTCTTGTGCACTTCTGTGCGCTATCACAACCTGCTTGTCCCTGTGGATGCCAGGAATAGTGTTCTCGGCACGTTAGGCTTAGTTATGTAACGTACGGTTATGTTAGGTTTGGTTAGGTTTTGTTAGGTTTGGTTAGGATAACTTTGACCTTTGAGCTGTACACTGCTATTCGGACTATTTCAACGTTCGGTATTGCTCTGCTTCACTCTGCTTAGCTCTCGTGCGGTCAGCAGTAGCGGTCGTGGCACGTCAGGTTGGGCAATGTTACGTCTGTTTATGTTACGCTTGGTTAGTTTTGCATAGGACAGCTGTGACCTTTGTGCTATACACTGCCACTCGGTGGATTTCTGCGCTCTACTGTGCCCTAGTATGATCTGCTTGGCGCTGGGGAAACCAGCAATTGTGGTCTCGGCATGTTAGGTTGATTCATAGTACGTTTGGTTGTGTTGCATTTGGTTAGGTGAGGACAGGGTAGCTTTGACTTTTGTGCTGTAGACTGCCATTCGGCGCACTTCTGCGACCTCCATTGCACTACTATACTCTGCTCGTCTCTGCGGAGGCCAGCTATAGCGGTCGTGGTACGATAGGTTGGGAGAGGTTACGTTTGGCTGCATTAGATTAGTTTACGTTTGGCAATGATGGATCTGACTTTTGCGTTATACACGAATAATCGAGACATTTGTGCACTCTGCTGTGCCCTAGAATGCTCTGCTTGGCCGTGGTGAAGTCCGTCATAGTGGTGTCTGCAGCTAAATTTGAAAAAGGGTAAGTTTTGTTATGTTATGCTAGCCTTGATTAGGCCTCGGTAGCTTCCAATTTTCTGCTATACGCAGCGATTCTATGGATTCCTGCTCACATCTGTCCTCTTTTATGCTCTGCTTAGCTCTGTTCAGGGGAGCAGTACTGGTCGCGGCACTTTAGGTGGAGTTAGGTTACGTTTGGTTAGGTTAGGTTTGGTTTGGTTAGGTTGGGATAACTTTGACATATGTGCTCAACACTGATATTCTAAGGACTTCTGTGCTCTACTGTGCTCTATTACACTCTACTCAACACTGGGGATGACAGTAACAGTGATCTCGGCACGTCAGTTTCAGTAAGGCTACGGTTGGCTACGTTACGCTGGTTCGGGTCAGGCTTGTGTAGCTTAGACTTTCCTGATGTTCACTGCGATTCCGTGGACTTCTGCGTTCGGCTCTCCTCTAATTTGTTCTGCTTGGTTCCGGGGAGGCCAGCGATTGTGTTCGCGGAACGTTAGGTCTAGTTGTGTTACGTTTGGTTATGTTACAATTGGTTAGGATAGGAGGGTATAGCTTCATCTTTAGTGCTATAGTCTGCTATTGGGTGGTTCCGTGCGGCCTACGGAGTTCTAATATTTTTAGCTTGGCTATGTGAATGCTAGAAATGGTGTTCCCGGCACGTTACGTCCAGGCAGGTTATGTTCGGTTAGGTGGGGCTTGGCTAATGTTGGTTAGGATAGATGCAACTTTCGCCCTGTACACTGCTATATGGTGGATTTCTGGGCACTACTGTGCTCTAGTATGCCCTCCGTGGCTCTGGGAATGGCAGCATTATCGGCCTCAGCACTTTCGGTTGAGTTATGCTATGTTTGGTTATGTTCCGTTGGTTTGGATTAGGTTTGGATAGCTTTGAGTTTTCTGATATACACTTCGATTCTGTGGATTTCTGCGTACCTCTTTTCACTAACGTGCTCTGCTTGGCATTGTGGAGGCCTGCCATTGTGTTCGCGGCAGGTTAGGTAGAGTCAGGTTAAGTTCGGTAACGTTGCGGTTGGCTAGGTTCGGAGGGGATGGCTTTGTCTTTAGTGCTATAGTCTGGTATCAGTTGGTTTCATGGGCCCCACAGTGCTCTAATATTTTCATCTTGTCACCGGGAGGATAAGCAACAGTGGTCTCGGCTCGTTATGATGAGTCAGGTTACGTTCTCTTAAGATGGATCGGGCTAAGTTTGGTAAGTACAGCTCCATCTTTAGCGCTATATACTGCTATTCGATGGGTTTTTGCGATCTGCTATGCTCTATTATGTCCAGTTCGGCTCTGGGTAGTGCAACAACAGCGGTCACGGCACGATATGTTGAGTTATGTTACGTTTGGTTATGTTACCGTTGGTTAGGTTTGGAGAAGATAGATTTGACTATAGAGATATAGCCTGCTATTAGGTGGATTTCTGCACGCTACAGTGCATTAATATCTTCAGATTGTCTCTGGGAAGCCAGCAATAGTGGTGTCGGCACGTTATGCTGTGTCAGGTTAGGTTCGGCTAGTTTGGGCTAGGAAATGTTTGGTTTGGATATCTTCAACTTTTGTGCTACACTCTGCTATTTGGTGGATTTCTGCGCTCCACTGTGCTCTAGTAAATACTGCTTGGCGCTGGGGAGGGCAGCAGCATCCGTCTCGGCACCTCTGGTTTATGTAAGCTGTGTTTGGTTATGTTCCGTTGGTTTGGGTTAGGTATGGGTAGTTTAGACTTTCCTGATGTTCACTGCGATTCAATGGATTTCTGTGTTCGACTCTCCTCTAATTTGTTCTGCTTGGCTCTGGGAATGCCAGCAATGGTGGTCCCGGCTCGTTATGCTGAGATAGATTACGTTTCGTTATGCTACGTTTGGCTAGGTCAGGAGATGATAGCTTTGACCAAAGTGCTACAGTCTGCTATTAGGTGGACCCGTGCTCCTTACAGTGCTCTAATAGCTTCAGCTTGGCTCTGGCATTGCCAGCAATGGTGGTATCGCCATGTTATGCTGATTCGCGTTACGTACGATTGGGTTGGGTTTGGCTATGTTCGATTTGGGTAGCTTTAACTTTCGCTCGGTACAATGATATATGTTGAATTTCGGCGCACTGCTGTGCTCTAGCATGCCCTGCTTGGCTCCGTGCCGGGCAGCAATAACGGTATCGGCACGTTAGTTTGTGTTATGCTGTGTTTGGTTATGATGTGTTTGTTTGGGTTTGGTTCGGGTAGCTAGGACTATTCTGATGTGCACATCGATTCAATTGATTTCTGAATTCTACTCTACACTAATGTTTTCTGCTTGGCACTAGGACGGCCAGCAATAGTGGTCGCGGCATGTTAGGATGAGTTAGGTTACGTTTGGTATTGTTACGTTTGGATAGGTTAGGAGAGGATAGCTTTGACTTTAGTGCTATTATCTGGTACTAGGTGGATTTCTGCGCCCTACAGTGCTCTAATATCTTGATCATGGCGCCGGGAAGGCCAGCAACAGTGGCCTCGTCACTTTATGTTGGGGCATGTTACGTTCGGCTGGGCTGAGTTAGACTAAATCTGGATGCGAGATCTTTAACCTTTGTGCTGTACACTGCTGTACGAGAATTTCTGCTGTCTACTGTGCACTAGTACGTCCAGCTTGGCTCTGGGGATGCCAGCAATTATGGCCGCGTCACGTTAGGGTGAGTTACGTTACGTTTGGATATGTTACATATAGTTATGTAAGGGGAGGATAGTATTGACCTTATTGTTATAGTCTGCTATTAAGTGGATGTCTGCACCCAACAGTGCTCTAATACTTTCAGCTTAGTTCTGGGAATGCCGGCAGTGGTGGCCTCGGCACGTTATGTTGAGTCAAGTTACGTTCGGTTAGGTAGGGTTAGGCTATGTTCGGCTAGGACAGTTCTAACTCTTGTGCTGTACGCTGCTAAAAGTTGCATTTCTGCGATGTACTGTACTCAAGTATGTCCTGGTTGGTACCGGCAAGGGCAGCAATATCGGTATCGGCAGGTTAGGTTGGTTTAGGCTATGTTTGGTTATGTTCCGTTGGTTTGGGTTCGGTATTGGTAGCTTTGACTTTTCTGATATACACTGCGATTCTATGGATTTCTGCGATCTACTATCCGCTAATGTGTTCTGCTTGGCTCTGGAGCGGGCAGCAACAGCGGTCTCGGCATGTTAGGTTGAGCTAGGCTATGTCTGTGTATGTTCCGTTGGTTTGGGTTCGGTATTGGTAGCTTTGACTTTTCTGATATACACTGCGATTCTATGGATTTCTGCGATCTACTATCCGCTAATGTGTTCTGCTTGGCTCTGGAGCGGGCAGCAACAGCGGTCTCGGCATGTTAGGTTGAGCTAGGCTATGTCTGTGTATGTTCCGTTGGTTTGGGTTCGGTATTGGTAGCTTTGACTTTTCTGATATACACTGCGATTCTATGGATTTCTGCGATCTACTATCCGCTAATGTGTTCTGCTTGGCTCTGGAGCGGGCAGCAACAGCGGTCTCGGCATGTTAGGTTGAGCTAGGCTATGTCTGTCTATGTTCCGTTGGTTTGGGTTCGGTATTGGTAGCTTTGACTTTTCTGATATACACTGCGATTCTATGGATCTCTGCGTTCTACCCTCCACTAATGTGCTCTGCTTGGCTCTGTGGAGGCTAGCAACTTTGGTCGCCTCGCTTTGGGCTGAGTTATGTTACGTTTGGTTATGTTACGTTTGGTTAGGTTAGGGGAGTGTAGCTTCGACTTTGGACATATAGTCTGCTTTTAGGTGGATCTCTGCGTCATATATTTCTCTAATATTCTCAGCTTGGGACTGGGAAGGCCGGCAACGTTGGCCTCGTCGTGTTACACCGAGTCAAGCTTCGTTCGGTTAGGTTGGGTTAGGTTAAGCTTGGTTATTGAAGCTTCAAATTTTGAGTTGTACAATGCTATAAGGTGGATTTCTGCGCTGTACTGTGGTCTATTATGCTCTGCTCGTCTCTGTTGGGACAGATGTAGCGGTCTCGGCAAGCTAGGTTGAGTTAGGTTACATTTGGTTATGTAACGGTCGGTTAGGTTAGGAGAGGATAGCTTTGACTTTAGTGCTATAGCCTAAAGTCAGGTCGATTTTTGCGCACTACGGATCTCTAATATTTTTGACTTTGCTCTTGGAAGGCCAGCAATTGTGGTTTCGGCACGTTATGTTTAGTGAGGTAACGAGCGGTGATGTTGGGTTAGGCTAAGTTTGGATAGGGCAGTTAAAACTTTTGTGCTGTACACAGCTATTCTGCGGATTCCTGCGCCCTGCTGTGCTCTAGTAAGTCCTGCTTGTCTCTGCGGAAGGCATCAATAGCCGTCTCGGCACGCTAGGTCGTGCTAGGCCATGCTTGTCTATGTTATGATGGCTTGGGTCAGGTTTGGTTAGCTTTGACTTTTCTGATATGCACTGCGATTCTATGGACTTCTGTGCTCTACTCTGTACTAGTGCCTTCTGCTCGGCTATAGGGTGGCCAGAAATAGTGGTAGCGGCACGTTAGGATGAGTTAGGTTACGTATGGTTATGTTACGTTTGGTTAGGGTAGGAGAGGATAGCTTTGACTTTATTGATATTGTCTGTTACTAGGTCGATTTCTGCGCCCCAAGTGTGCTCTAATAATGTCAGCGTGGCTCTGGGTAGGCCAGCAATAGCGGCCTCGTCACGTTAGGTTCAGCTGGTCTACGTTTGGTTACGTCAGGTTGTGCCAGGTTTGGTTCCGCTTTCTTTGACTTCTTTGCTACACACTGCTATATGTTAGCTTTCTGCGCTCTACTGTGGTCCAGTTTATTCTGGTTATCTCTGGGGAGGCCAGCAACTGTGGTCTCATCACGTTAGGTAAAGGTATGTTACGTTCGTTTATATTACGTTTGGATAGTTTAGAATGGGATAGAGCTGACTTTTGCGATGGAGACTGCCGTTCGGTGGATTCCTTCGCTCTACATTGCTCTACTACACTCTGCTCGGCGCTGGGGAGGCCAGTAATAGTGGTCCCAGCACGTTTGGTTAGGTTATGTCAGTTTGGGTTAGGTCTGGATAGCTCGGACTGTCGTGTTGTAAACCGTTATTCGGCGGAATTCTGCCCTCTACTGTGCTCTAATGTACACTACTCCTATCACGGGAGGCCAGCAGTAGTGGGGGCGGCGCGCTGCATCGGTTTATGTTACATTTGTCTATGTTTCGCTTTGCTGGGTTAGGAAAGAATGACTTTAACTTCTGTGCTATACACTGCTATTCGGTGGCTTTCTGCGCTGTACTCTACAACAGTATATTCTGCTTGTCCCTCGGGAGGCCAGCAACAGTTGTCTCGGCACGTCAGGTTATGTCAGGTTACGTTCGTTTATATTACGTTTATATATATTAGGACAGGGTATAGTTGACTTTTATGATATGCTGCTATTCGTTGGACATCTGCGCTCCACTTCCCCCTACTACGCTCTGCTTGAATCTGGGGAGGCCTCCAATAGTGCCTTCGGCATGTTTAGTTTAATTAGGTTGCGTTTGTTTGTATCACGTTTGGACAGGTTATGACAGGATAGCTTTGACT
>NW_016908418.1:0-157702 GCF_001483705.2 Eufriesea mexicana
ACATATACTAGCTAAACATAGCCTAGCGCAGCCTAACGTGCCGAGAACAATATTGCTGCGAGCAGATCACACTAGAGCGCAGCAGAGCGCAGAAGTCCACCTTATCACAGTGTACAGAACAGAAGTCAAAGATTTCCAAAACTAACCATAATAAGCCTTACCTAACCAAACGTAACGGACCCCAACCTAACGTGCCGCGGCCACTATTTCTGGACCGGCTAGAGCAAAGTAGAGTATATTAGATCACAGTAGTGAGCAGAAATCCACCGAAAAGCAGTGTATGACGGAAAGACGGATCTTTCTTGTCCTATCCTATCCAAACGAAATATAACCGAACGTAACCTAACACAATTTATCGTGCTGGGGCCACTATTTCTGACATACGAAGAGCCAAGCAGAACATGTTAGAGGAGACTATGGCGCAGAAACCATGGAATGGAAGTGGATAGCACAGGAGTTGGTGCTACCCTAACCTAACATTCCAAAGCGTTGCACAGCCGAACGTAGCCTACCTCATCGTAACGTGCCGTGTACACTATTGCTTGCCTCTCCAGAGCCAAGCAGAAGATACTGGAGCAAAGTAGAACGCAGTAAACCACAGCGTTGCAGTTTACAGTGCAAAGGCCAAAGATGTCCTAACCAAGCCTAACCAAACATAACAAAACCAAACGTAACCTAATTCATCCTATTGCGCCTACACAACTACTGCTGACCTGCCCAGAGGAAAGCAGAACATATTAGAGGAGAGTAGAGCGCCGAAGTCCATAGGATGGCAGTTTATGGCACAAAAGTCAATGATATCCTAGCCTAACTCAGACCAACCTAACCTAGACAGGAGTAACCTAACACAACTTAATCAACCGCGGCCACTATTTCTGTCCTCCCCAGAGCAAAGCATATAATGCAAGGTCATAGTAGCTTGCAGAATTCCGCCGAATAGCAGTATATAGCACAATTGTCGAAGGTACCCTAACCTAAGCTGACCAAACGTAGCATATGCAAACGGAACCTAACTCAAACAAATGAGCCTAGGTCACTGTTGCTGACCTCCTCAGAGTAAGGCAGAATGTGCTGGAGCAGAGGAGGGCGAATGTATCCGCTGCACTGGTGTGCAAGGCACAAAAGTCAAAGATATCCAAACCTAACATGACAAAACCAAACCAAATCAGACGTAACATTACACAGCCTAACGTGCCGAGAGCAATATTCTTCGCGTCAGTACAGACAAGCGGCGTGCGATGTCGCACTGAAGAGCGCAGATGTCAATAGGATAGCAGTGCGTTGCACATATGTCAAAGATAAACTAACTAAGGGCAACATACCATAACCAAGCCAAACGTAATATATCTCAACCAACGTGGGGCGACCACAATTGCTGGCCTCCCCAGAGGCAAGCAGATGCTAGTAAAGCAATGCGTGGCGCAGATACCGACAGAATGGTAGCGTATAGCACAAGAGTGAAAGCAATCCTAACCAAACATAGCCTATCCTAACCTAACCGAACGCAACCTATCTCAACCATACGTGCCGCCACCGATAAAGCTGGCCTCCCCAGATACAAGCAGGCGCCAGAAGAGCATCGCAGTGCACTGGTATAGGCCGGATAGCAGTGTGTAGCACAAAAGTCAAAGCTAGATTAACCAACCGTACCCGAAATTATCCAAGCCATTCGTAACCTAACTCAGCCTTGCGTGCCGCGACCACCATTGATGGCTTCCCTAGAGCAAAGTAGAGCGCAAAAGAACACCGTAGGTTGGAGATATACGCCGAATTGCTGTGCATGACACAAAAGTCAAAGCTTTCCTATCCGTACCAAAGCAAACGCAACATAACCAAACGCAGTCTAACTCAACATAACGTGGCGAGACTACTGTTGCAGGCCTCCCCAGGGCCAACCAGCACATATTAAAGAATAGTAGAGCGCATAAATCGCCGAATAGCAGTGAATAACAAAAAAGTCGATGCCATCCTAGGGAAACGTAACCTTACCTAACTCAACCAAACGTAACATAACAGGTCCTATCGTGCCACAACAGCTATTTCTGGTTTCACAAGAGTGGAGCAGAGTATAGTAGAGCAACTAAGAGCGCAGGAATCCACCGTATAGCAGCGTATAGCGCTAAATACAGTGTTACGCTATCCTAACCGAACCAAACGTAGCATATGCAAACGAACCTATCTCAACCAAACGTGCCTACATCACCATTGCTGACCTCCGCAGAGTCAAGCAGAATTTACTAGAGCACAGTGGAGCGCAGGCAGCCACCAAATTGCAGAGCATCGCGCAGAAGTCAGAGATATCACAAACTAACCTAAACCAACCGATAATAGTCAAACGTAGACTGACAGTGCCTAGCGTGCCGCGGACACTATTGCTTGCCTTCCCAGGTACGAGCAGAGTATAGTGCAGCATAGTAGAGATATGAAATCTGCCGAATAAGAGTGTACACCACGGAAGCCGAATCCATCCAAACATAGCCAAACGTAACATAACCACACCAAATTTAGCCTAACCCAACCTAACGTGCCGGGACCACTATTACAGGCATCCGCAGAGGCGAGTGGAGTATAGTAGAGCAACGTAGAGCGTAGGAATCCACCTAATAGCAGCCCACAGCTCAAAAGTCATAACTATATTCTCCACAGCTAACCAATCCTAACATTACCAAACGTAGCCAAACTCTTCCTAACGTGCCGCTGCCACTATTGCTGGGCGCCCCAGAGCAGAGCAGAACATATTAGCGCTGAGTAGTGCGCAGATATCCATAGAATCGCGATGTAAGGCTGAAAAGTCAATAATAGCCAAGCCTACCCCAAACAGACATGTCCACGCCTGATTTAACAAACACAATATAACGTACCGCGGCCCCAAATGCTGGCCTCCGCTGTGTCAAACATATTGGAGTAGAGAACAGTGGAGGACAGGAATCCGCGGAATAGCAGTGTATAGCATGAAAGGCAAAGCTATACTATCTTAACATAACCAAACGCAACATAACCGTGCGCAAACTTACTCAGACCAACGTGCCGAGGCAAGTACTGCTGGGCACACCAGAGGCAAGCAGAATATACAGAGCACGGTAGGGCGTAGAAGTACTAGGAATATCGGTGTATGGCATGAAAGTCCACGCTTTCCTCTCCTAACCTAACCAATCGTAACACTTCCAAACGTATACTGATACAGCCTATCATGCCGTGACCACTATTGCCGGACCCCGGATGGTCAAGCGCAATATAATAGGGCTCAGGAGAGCGCAGGAATCCACCGTACAGCAGTGTGTGGCACAAAAGAAAAAGCCATCCTTACTAAACATAACGAAACCTAACCAAAGCAGATGTAACGTAACTCAAGCAAACGTGACACGAACATAATTGCTGGCCTCCCCAGATTCGAGCTGAGTATATAGGAGCACAGCAGGGCGCAGGGTTCCTGCGAATAACAGTGTATAACGCGAAAGACGAATCTAACCATGCCCAACCCAAACTGACAAAGCATAACCAAACGTAGAATAATTCAACCTAGCGTGCCGAGACAACTGTCACTAGCACCCATAGTGTCAATCAGAGTATAGTAGAGCAATGTAGGGCGCTGAAGCCCACCAAATAGCAGTGTATAGCACATAAAGTCGTAGATATCACAACACAACCTGGCCTAACCTGACATAACCAAACTTAGAATAACTTAGAGTATTGCTGGCCTCTCCAGCGGCAAACACAATATACTAGAGCACTGTAGGACGCATAAATCCGTCAAATTACACTGCGCAATGCAGAGGTCGGAGATATCCTAAACTAACCT
Source organism: Eufriesea mexicana (assembly GCF_001483705.2). Lineage (NCBI taxonomy): Eukaryota > Metazoa > Arthropoda > Insecta > Hymenoptera > Apidae > Eufriesea > Eufriesea mexicana. Next base: position 3,800 of record NW_016908418.1, read on the forward strand.
TGCCTAACCAAGCACAACCAAACGTAGACTTACTGAACCTAACGTGTCGCGATCACTATTGCTTTCCTCCCCATATTCGGGCAGAGTATACTAGAGCGCAGTAGAGCGCAGAAATCCAGCGAACAGCGGTGTATAGCATAAAAATCGAAGCAATCCAATCCTATCGTAACCAAACGTAACATAACCGTACGCATCATAGCTCACACTTACGTGCCGCGACCGATAAAGCTGGCCTCCCCAGATACAAGCAGGCGCCAGAAGAGCATCGCAGTGCACTGGTATAGGCCGGATAGCAGTGTGTAGCACAAAAGTCAAAGCTAGATTAACCAACCGTACCCGAAATTATCCAAGCCATTCGTAACCTAACTCAAACTTACGTGCCCCGACCACCATTGCTGGCTTCCCCAGAGCGAAGCAGAGCGCAATAGAACACCGTAGATCGGAGATATCCTCCGAATTGCTGTGCATGGCACAAAAGTCAAAGCTTTCCTATCCTTACCAAAACAAACGCAAAATAACCAAATGCAGCCTAACTCAAAATAACATGCCGAGACTACTGTTGCAGGCCTCCCCAGGGCCAAGCAAAACATATTGGAGCAATGTAGAGCTCAGAAACCCGTCGAGCAGCTATGTGCAGCACAATAGTCGGAGCTATCACCTACAAACGTAGCTAATCGTAACACAACCCATCATAACATATCGCAACTTAACGTGCAGAGACCACAATTGCTAGACTACCCAGGGCCAAGCAGAATATACGAGAACACAGTGGACCGTAGAAATTCACCGCTCTGCAGTGTACAGCACGAAAGTCAATGCGAACATGACCAAACGTAACCTAATCTAACCTAACCAAACGAAACCTAACTCAACCTAACGTGCCGAGACCACTATGGCTGGCATCCACAGAGACGAGCAGTACATATTAAAGAACAGTAGAGGGCATAAATCACCGAATAGCAGTGAATAACAAAAAAGTCAATGCCATCCTAGGGAAACGTAACCTTACCTAACTCGACCAAACGTAACATAACAGGTCCTATCGTGCCACAACAGCTATTTATGGTTTCGTAAGAGTGGAGCAGAGTATAGTATAGCAATTAAGAGAGCAGGAATCCACCGAAAAGCAGCGTATAGCGCTAAAGACAGTGTTACGCTATCCTAACCGAACCAAACGTATCATATGCAAACGAACCTATCTCAACCAAACGTGCCAACATCGCCATTGCTGACCTCCCCAGGGTAAAGCAGAATTTACTAGAGCGCAGTAGAGCGCAGGCAGCCATCAAATTGCAGCGCATCGCGCAGAAGTTAGAGATATCGCAAACTAACCTAAACCAACCGTTACTAATCAATCGTAGACTGACAGAGCCTAGCGTGCCGGGACCACTATTACTGGCATCCCCAGTGGCGAGCAGAGTATAGTAGAGCAACGTAGAGCGTAGGAATACACCTTATAGCAGCCCACAGCTCAAAAGTCATTACTATATTCTTCACACCTAACCAATCGTAACATTACCAAACGTAACCACACTCTTCCTAACGTGCCGCTGCCACTATTGCTGTACTGCTCAGAGCAGAGCAGAACATCTTAGCGCTGAGTAGAGCGCAGATATCCATAGAATCGCGGTGTAAAGCTGAGAAGTCAATGATATCCAAGCCTACCCCAAACAGACATGTCCGAATCTGATTTAGCAAGCACACTATAACGTACCGCGGCTCCAAATGCTGGCCTCCGCTGTGTCAAACAGATTGGAGTAGAGCACACTGGAGGACAGGAATCCGCTGAAAAACAGTGTATCGCACGAAAGGCAAAGCTATCCTCTCCTAACATAACCAAACGCAACATAACCGAGCGCAACGTTACTCAGACCGACGTACCGAGACAAATACTGCTGGCGTCACCAGAGCCATGCTGAGTATACTACAGCACAGTAGAGCGCAGAAATACAGCGAATTGCTGCGTATAGCATAGAAATCAAAGCTATCCTCTCCTAACCTTACCAGACGTAACGTAACCATACGCAACGCAACACAGCCTAACGCGCCGAAACCACTACAGCTGGAGTCCGCATGGCCTATCAGAATATACTAGATCTCAGCAGAGTGCAGGAATCCGCCGTATGGCAGTGTTCAGCACAAAAGTCAAAGCCATCCTAACCAAAGATATGCTATCATAACCAAACCAGACGTAACGTAACTCAAGCAAACGTGCCACGATCATTATTCCTGGCATCCCCAGAGCCATGCGGACCATATCTGAGCACTGTAGAGCGCAGAGGTACACCGAGAATAGGTGTTTAGCGCAAAAGTTAAAGCTACCCTTTTCTAACGTAGCCGAACCTAGGCTAAGCAAACGTTATCTAACTGAACCAAAAGTGCCGCGTTCACTATTGCTGGCCTCCCGAGGGCCATGCAGAACTAATTCGAGGAGAGTAGGGCGCAGAAATCCATAGAATCGCAGTGTCTTGCAGGAAAATCCTCGGTATCCGAACTTTAACTTTGCTAACATAAACTGACCATTCGAAATCTAGCGTAACCTAGCATGCCACGGCCGCTGTTTACGGTCTCCCCAGGGCAAAGCAGAGCATACTCCAGCGCAGCGGTTGGGGGAAATCCGCCGAGAACGGTATCTAGCAAAAAGGTCACTGGTAACATACCCTAACCTAACCAATCGTGACACAACCAAACGTAACAAAGCTCAACATAACGTGCCGCCACCACTATTGCAGGCCTCCCCAGGATTGAGCAGATCATAGTAGAGCAATGAAAAGCGGAGGAATTCACCGAATAACAGTGCACAGCACAAAATTCGCAGTGATGCTATCCTAACATTACCAAGCGAAGCATAACCAAACGAAAGTAGCTAAACCCAACGTGCCTACGCCACTATTGCTGATCCACCCAGAGCAAGGCAGAGCATATTAGAGCACAGTAAGGAGAAGGTATCCACCGAATAGCAATGTATAGCTCAAGGTATGATGCCACCCTTTCCTAACCTAACGAATCGTAACAAAGGCAAGCGTAACATAGCTCAATGTAACGTCCCGCGAACAGTATTGCTGGCCTCCCCAGATTCGAGCTGAGTATAGTAAAGCACAGTAGAGCATAGAAGACCAACAAATAGCATTGTGTAGCACAAAAGTCGAAGATATCGTAACTTAACCGGAACAAACCTATCCCGACCGAACGTAGAATGACTAATCCTAACCAGCCGAAGGCTCCATTGCTGGACTCCCCAGAGCAAAGCAGGACATGATAGAGAATAGTAGAGTTCAGAAATCCACCGAAAGGCAGTGTATAGCACAAAAGTCAAATCCATCGTAATCAAATCTAAGCCAACCTAACGTAACCACATGTTACCTAACACAACCTATCGTGCCACGACCGCCATTGGTGGCTTCCGTATCGTCGAGTAGAGTGTAGTAGAGCAACGAAGGTCGCCGAAAGCCACCGAATAGCAGAGTACAGCACGAAGGTCAAAGTTATCATATCCTAAGCTAACCAACCGTAACACAACCGAACGTAATCTAACTCAACCTAACGTCACTAGACCAGTATTGCTAACCGCCCCAAAGCTAAGCAGAATATACTACAATACAGTGGAGCGCAGAAACCAGCCGCATTGCTGCGTAAAGCACAAAAGTCAAAGATATCCTAACCCTACCAGGCGTATCCCAACCTAACTAAACGTAGCCTAACACAGCGTAAAGTGCCGAGACCACTATTCCTGCCCCCCCCAGAGTCGATCAGAGTGTAGTCCTGCACAGTAGAGCGCAGAAGTCCACCGAATATCAGTCTATACTAAGAAAGTCGGAGCTACCCAAACCGAACTCAAACAAGTATAACTTAGTCAAAGGTAACCAAGCTCAGGCAAACGTGCCGCCACCACAATTTCTGGCCTCGCCAGAGACAAGCAGAACCCATTGGACGACAGTGGGGCGCAGAGTTCCGTAGAATTGCAGTGTAGAAAACCCATTGGACGACAGTGGGGCGCAGAGTTCCGTAGAATTGCAGTATAGAGTAGAAAAGTCAAAGACAACCATACCAAACCTAAACCAACATAACCTAACCTAACGTAGCAAATCTCAACGTAGCATACGGCGGTCACAAATGCTGGCCGCCACAGAGTCAAGCAGATTGGAGTAGAGCGCCGTGGAGGGCAGGAATCCATCCAACAGCAGTGTATAGAACGAAAGTCAAAGCGAACCTAACCAAACATAGGCTTACGTAACCTAAACAAACGTAACCTATCCAAACCAAGCGCGCGACATCCGCTACTGCTGGACTCTCGTGGGTCGAGCAGGGTATAGTGTGGCAACTCAATGCACATGAATCCACCGCATATCCGTGTATAGCACAAAAGTCAAAACTATCCTGTCCTAACCTAACCAAACGCAACAAAACCAAGCGCTCCATAACTCAGACCAACGTGCCGAAACAAATACTGCTTGCATCCCCAGGGCCACGCAGAACTTATTTGAGGAGGGTAGGGCGCAGAAATACATAGAATCGCAGTGTATAGCAGGAAACTCAACGGCATCTGAACCTTACCCGTGCAAACATAAGCTAACCATACGTAACCTAGCGCAGTATATGCCGCGGTCACTATTTCTGGCCTCCCCAGGGCAAAGCAGGGCATACTCGCGCAAAGTTGAGCGGGGAAATCCACCGAAAGCAGTATGTAGCACAAAAGTCAAAGGTACCTCATCCTAACCAAAACAATCGTAACACAACCAAACGTAACGAAACTCAACCTGTCGTGCCACGACCGCTATTGCTGGCCTGCCTAGAGACAAGCAGAACAAGTTAGAGCACAATAAAGCGCACAAAATCACTGAATAGGCGCGCAAAGCCCAATAGATAAAGCGATCCTCACCAAACATAACATAACCTATCATAACCGAACGTAACATAACACATCCTATCGTGCCACGGCCGCCATTTCTGGCCTCCCCAACGTCGAGAAGGGTATAGTACAGAAATGAGGAGCGCAGAAAGCAGCCGAATATCAGTGTATAGCACAAAAGTCGTAGTTATAATTCCTAACCTAACTAATCTTAGCATAACCAAACGTAGCCTAACTAAAGCTAACACGCCGCACCCATAAGTTCTGGCCTCGCCCGAGCAAATCAGGGAACACTAGATCACAGAAAAGCGCAGAAATCCCCAGAATAGCAGTGTATAGCAAGCAAGTCAAAGCTATACTTCCTAACCTGGCCAAATGTAACATAACTAAACGCAGCGCAACACAGCCTGTGGTGCCTCGACCACTACTGCTGGCCTCAAGTGAGTCAAGCAGAGCAGAGCATTACAACGTCGGACGCTGACATCAACATAGTGGCCGTGTATAGCAAAAAGGACAAAGGTATCCTGACCAAACTTAGCAAAACGTAACCCAAACGAACTGAAAGTAGCTCAACCTATCGAGCCGCGTCCACTATTGCTGGTCGCCCGGGAGCTGAGCAGAGTCCAGTAGAGCAATGCAGAAGGCAGAAATCCACCGAAAGGCAGTGTACACAACGTTAGTCAAAGCTATCCAAACGTAACCCAGACAAACAAAGTCTAATCATACGTAGCCTAACACAAGCTCTCGAGCCGATACCACTATTACTGGGCCCACATGGAGGAGCAGAGTATTGTAGAGCAATGTGGGGAGCATAAATCCGCCGTATAGCAGTGTATAGCACAAAACTCAAAGCTACCCTAACCTGACCTAACCAAACGTAACGCAAACAAATGTAGCCTGACTCAATCTAACGTACCGAGACTAAAATTGGTGGCCTCTGGAGAGCCAAGCAGAGCATATTTTGGAAATGTAGAGCGCTGAAATCCTCCGAATAGCAGTGTATAACGCGCAAGTCGTAGCTGTCGCTTCCTGACGTAGCTAAACGTGATATTACCAAACATAGCTTAGCACAAACTAAAGTGCCGCTACCACGATTGCTGGCATCACCAGATCCAAGCGGAGCATATTAGTGGATAATATAAAGCGGAAATCCATAGATTCGGTGTGTATATCAGATAAGTCTCAACTACCCATGCCTAACCCAAGCCAACAGGACGTACACGAACATAGACTAACTCAACATAACCTGCCGAGGCCACTATTGCTGTACTCCCCATGGCCAAGCAGAGTATAGTAGAGCACATTGGAGCGTAGGAATCCACCGAATATCAGTGTGTAACACGAAAGTTACATCAATACATTCCTAACCCAAACAATCGCAGCGTAGCCAAACGCAGCATATCTGGGACTAACGGGCCGAGACTACTCTTACTGGACTCACCAGAGTCGAGCAGAGTACAGCAGAGCAGAGTAGGGCGCAGAAATCCACCGAAAAGCAGCGTATACCACGAACGTCAAATTTATCCTAACCAAACGTAACCTAACCCAGCCCAGCGAACATAACCTAACGCATTCTATCGTGCCACGACAGATATTGCTGGTTTCCCCAGAGTCTCTCAGAGTATAGTGAAGCTATGAAGAGCGCAGGAATCCACCGAAGAGCAATGTAGAGCACAAAAGGCAAAGATACCCTATCCTACCCAAACCAAACGTAACCTAACTAAACGTAACATGACTCAATCTAACACGCCGAGAGCACTATTTCCGGCCAGCGCGGCGCGAAGCAGTGCGTATTTGAGCACAGTAGAGCGCAGAAATCCGCAGAGAAGCAGTCTATGCCGCGAAAGTCAAAGCAACCTATACCTGACCTAAACTAACATAACCGCTCTTAACGTAGCCTAACTCAGCCTATCGGGCCGAGACCAATACTATTGGCCTCCAGAGTGCCGAACAGAGTACAGTAGACCAATGTAAAGCACTGAAGTCCTCCGAATAGCGTTGTACAGCATAAAACACAAAGGTACCCTAACCTAACCTAACCACGCGGAACCTAACCGAACGTGTCCTAACACAAACTATCGTGCCATCTATACAAATGCTGGCATCCATAGAGTCGAGTAGAGTATACTAGGGCAGAGTAGAGCGCTAAAGGTCACCAAATTGCAATGTATTGTACAAAAGTAAAAGATATCCTCCCCTAACCAGACCTAACCGAACATAGCCAAACGTAGAGTAACTGAAACCAACGTGCCGCGACCATTATTGCTGGCTTACCCAGAGACAAGCAGAATATGGTAGAGCACAGTGCAGCACAGAAGTTCATACGATGTCAATGTTGAGCACGTATGTCAAAGATATCCGAACGTTACCCGAACCAAATTAACCTCACCGAACGTAGCATAACTCAACCTAGCGTGCGGAGACCACTAATGCTGGCCTCCCCAGAGCTGAGTAGATCATATTACAGGAGAGAAGAGAGCACAATTCCATAGAATCGCAGTGCATAGCACAACAGTCGAAGTTAACCTAACCTAACATAGCCACACCTAACACAGACGATCGTAGCTTGACTCAACCTAACCAGCCGAGACTACTATTGCTAGCCTCGCCAGGGCCGAGCAGAATACGCTAGAGCGCAGTAGAGCGCGTTAATCCACCGCATTGCAGTTTATAGCGCAAGAGTGGAAGATATCCTAACCCAACCTGTCCAAACCCAAGCCAACCGGACGCAGCCTAACAGAACGTAAGGTGGCGAGACTAGTATTGCTGTCCGCGCCAGAGCCAAGCAGAGCATGATGGAGCAATGAAGAGCGCTGAAATCCACCGGATGGCGGCGTATGGCAAAAACGACAAACCTAACCAAACGTTACATAGCCATACGTAACCATATTCCATCGTAACGCGCCGCGGCCACTATTTCTGGAAATCCCAGAGCAATGCAGGGAAAACTTGGTCACAGTAGGGCGCAGATTTCCACCAAATAGCAGTGCACAGCAGAAAAGTCAAATCTACCCTGGCCTCACATAGCCAAGCGTAACACAGCCAAACGTATCATGACCAACACGGTAGGGTGAGTTTGGTTACTTTCGGTTAGGTTAGGTTAGGTTACGTTTGGTTAGGATGGCTCTGACTTTTGTGCTCTACACTGCTATTCGGTCTATTTCAGCATGCTACTCTGCTCTGATATATTCTGCTTGGCTCTGGTGTGGCCAGCAATGATTGTCGTGACACCCCAGATTTGGATACGTTACGTTTAGTTATGCTTCGTTTGGTCAGGCTAGGAGAGCATAGCATCGACTTTTGTGCAATAAACTGCCACTCGATGGATTTCTGCGCGCTGGTGTGCTCTAACATGCTCTACTTCGCTCTGGTGAGGACAGAAACAGAGGCCACGGCATGTTGGGCTGAGATAGATTACGTTTGGTTAGCTTACGTTTGCATGGGTTAGGTTTGGACAGCTTTCACTTTTCCGCCATACACTGCGATTTTTCGGATTTCTGCGCCCTGCTCTCGTCTGATGCGTTTTGCACGGCCCTGAGTGTGCCAGCAGTGGTGGTCGCGGCACGACAGTTTGAGTTACATTACGCTCGGCTATGTTACCTTACGTCGGTTCAGTTTGGAATAGCGTTGACTTTGGAGCTAGAAAATGTAATTCCATGAACTTCTGCGCTCTACATTGCGCTATCGCAATCTGCCTGTCTCTGTGGTCAACAGGGATAGTGGTCGCGGCACGTTAGGTTGACCTCTGTTACCGTCGGTTAGGTTAGGTTAAGTTACGTTTGGTTCGTGTAGCTACGACAATTGTGCAAATATACTGTTACTCGGTGGATACATGCCCTTCACTGTGTTCCACTCTAATCTACTTAGCCCTGTGGAGGCCCGAAATAGTGGGCTCGGTACGTTAGAGTGAGTTATACTTCGTTCGGTTGCGTTATGCTTGGTCAGGTTAGCATGGCATAGCTTTGACTTTTGTGGTATACACTGCTATTCGGAGGATTTCTGCGCTCTTCGTTACCCCACTATACCCCACTCGACTGTCGGAAGGTTAGCAATAGTGGTCGTGTCTCGATAGGTTGTGTTCGATTGCGTTTGGATTGGATAGGTTATGTTAGGTTAGGTTGGGATACCTTTGACTTTCGTTCTACACTCTGCTATTCTCTGAATCGGAAGGTTAGCAATAGTGGTCGTGTCTCGATAGGTTGTGTTCGATTGCGTTTGTATTCGATAGGTTATGTTAGGTTAGGTTGGGATACCTTTGACTTTCGTTCTACACTCTGCTATTCTCTGGACTTCTTCGTTTTACTGTGTCCTATCACACTCTGCTTGTCTCTGCAGACGCCAGGTATGGTGGTCGCGGCACGTTAAGTTGAGTCATGTTACGCTCGGTTAGGCTTGGTTCGGTTATGTTTGGTCGGGACAGCCTTTACCTTTGTGCAAGGCGCAACTATTTCCTGGATTTCTACGCTCTACTGCGATCAGTTATTCTCCTCTTTGCTCTCGGGAGGCCAGTAGTTGCGGTTGCGGCGCGTAAGGTTGGGTTAAGTTGCGTTTGGTTAGGCAAGGTTTCTTTGGGTTCGTTTCGGAAATCTTTGACTTTTGTGCTATGCACCGACATTCTATGGACTTCCGCGCTCTACTCTCCTCCAATATGCACTGCTTTGCGATCGGGTGGCCAGCAATGGTGGTCTAGACACGTTCGGCTGAGTTAGGTTACATTTGGTGATATCACGCTTGGTTATATATTGGTATATGTGCTGCGTGGCTTTGGGGATGCCAGAGATAGAGGTATCGGCCTGTTAGGTTTAGTCATAATACGTTTGGCTAAGTTGTGTTGTGCCTGGTTTGTTCAGATTGGCTCTGACTTTTGTGCTATGCTCTGATATTGGGTGGACATCTGCTCTCTACTGTGAACTAATATTCTCCTCTTTGCTCTGGGGAGGTCAGCAATAGTTGTCTAGGCACAATAGGATGAATTATATTACGTTCGGTTTTGTTATGTTCGGGTAGGTTAGGTTGGGATATCTTCGACTATTGCACTTTAAACTGCATTGCTGTGGATTACTGCGTTCTACTTTGTTCTAGTTTGTTCTGCTTGGCTCTGGAGAAGCAAGCAATATTGGACATGGCGCGTTAGGTTGAGCTAGGCTACGTTCGGCTATGTTACGTTTGGCTATGTTAGGTTAAGGTAGCATCAACTCCTGTGATATGCACAGCGATTTTATGGATTCTTGCGGTCTAGTCTCCTCGAATATGTTCTGCTTTGCTGAGGGGAGGGCAGCGATAGTGGCCTCGGCACGTTGTTAAGAGGCAAGCTACGTTCGATTACGTTTCGTTTGGCTAGGTTAGGACATGCTAGCGTTGACGTTTGTGCTATACACTGCTATACGGTGGATGCCTGCGATCCATTGTACTCTAGTGCGCTGTGCTTTTCTCTGGGGAGGCTATCAGCTCTGGTCCCGGCTGGTTAGGTTGACATATGTTACATTCGGCTTGGCCAGGTTTGGCCAGTGTAGCTTTGACCTTTGTGCTGTACTCTGCCATCCGGCCGAAATCTGCCATCTGCAATGCTCTGACATCCTCTGCTTGCCTATGGGAAGGCCAGTGATAGTGGTCGTGGCACGTTTGGAAGAGTTTGAATACACTTGGTTATGCTACGTTACGTAATGTTTTGTAAGGATGGCTGTGGCTTTTATCCTATATTTCGCTATTCGTAGGACTTCCGAGCTCTATAGTGCTCTGGTATATTCTACTCGGCTACCGCGAGGCCAGGAGTAGTGGCCTCGGCACGTCAGGCAGTGTTATGTTGCGTTCGGTTATGCTAAGTTTGGTTAGGTCCGGACAGGGTAGCTTTGACTCTTGTGCCACACACAGCTATTCGGCGGATTTCTGTGCTCTAAAATGCTCCACTATACACCGATCGACGCTCGGGATTCTAGCAATAGTGCTCGCGGCACGATATGGTGCGTTTGTCTACATTAGCATAGGCTACGTCGGTATGTGTCAGGTTTGGATATCTTTGACTCCTCTTCTGTACACTAAAATACTACGCATTTCATTAGGTTGTGTTATGGCGCGTTTGGCTGTTTACGGTTTGGCGAGGTTAGGACAGGATAGAAGGACTTTTGTGCCGTACACAGCAATTCGGTGGATTTCTGCGCTCTGCTGCGATCTAATATTCCATGCTTTGATCTGGGAATGCTTGAAATGGTGGCGGCGGCTCGTTATTTTGTGTTAGTTTAGGTTTGGTTAGGTTAGGATTTCTTGGGTGCGGATGGGTTATCTTTGACTTTCGTACTCTACAACGCCGCGCTGTGGACCTCTACGATCTACTCTCCTCTAGCATGACCTGTTTCACGATGGGGAGGCCAGCAGTGGTGTGCTAGACACGATAGGTTGTGACGGGTTTCGTTTGGTTGTGTTTGGTTAAGGATGGTTAGGCTGGGATTTCTTCTTCTTTCCAGCTTTAAACTTCAATGCGGCCGATTTCGGCGATCTACTGTGCTATAATATGCTCCGCTTGACGCTGGTGAGGCCAGCAATATTGGCTTCGGCACGTTACATTTAGTTAAGGTATGTTCGGTTATGTCACGATTGGGTATGTTAGGAAAGGGGAGCTCCAACTTTTGTGCTTTGCACTGTTATTCGTAGGATTTCTGCGCTCTACTGTGCTTAATATATTTTGCTTGCCTCTGTGGTGGCCAGCAATGATGTTCGTGACAGGATTGGTCGAGACATGTCACGTTTGGCTTGGCTAGGTTAGAACAGGTTTGATTAGTATAGCTTTAACTCTTGTGCTATGCACTGCTGTTCGATCGATATCTGCGCTCTCCATCTCTCTACTAGCATCTGCTTGGCTTTGTGTATGCCAGAAATATAAGTCTCGGCTCGTTACGTTTAGTCATTCTACGTCCTGTATGGATTGGTTAAGACTGGTTAGGCTAGTGTATCTTTGAACTTAATGCTATCACTGCTAGTTGGTGGCATTCAGCAATCTTCTGTGCTCTAGTATATTCTGCTGGGCTCTGGAGAAGCTAGCAAATGTGGTCTCGGCACAGGCAGGGTGAGTTATATTACGTTTGGTTACGTTACGTTTGGTCTGGTTAGGATAGGGTAGTTTAGACTTTTGTGCTGTATACTGCGCTTCGATCGATATCTGCGCTCAACATTGCCCTACCAATCTGTCCTCGAATCCCGGGAGGCCAGCAATTGTGGTGGCGGCACATTATGTTTAGTTACCCTGTACTCGGGTGGGCTATGTAATGACAGGTTTGGTTAGGACATCATCCACTCTTATGCCATACGCTGCAATGCAGAGGATTATTGCACTCCACTGTGCTCTAGTATATTCTGCTTGTCCCTTGGGAGGCCAGAGATAATGTTCGTGGCACGTTTGGATTAGTTGTGTTCCATCAATATTGGTATCGGCACGTTAGGTTAAGTTATGTTACGTTTGTTTATATTACGTTTGGATACGTTGCGATAGGATTGGGATGACTTGTGTGCTATCCACTGCTATTGCTTGGACGTGTACGATCTACATTGCTCTACTATACCCTGCTCGACTCTGTGGAAGCCAGTAATGGTGGTCTTGGCACTTAAGATTGAGTTATGCTACGTTCGGTTTGGTTATGTTAGGTTAAGTTTGTTTATGATGGCTTTGACCTTTGTGCTATACACTTCTGTTCTATGGAATTCAGCGCCATGATCGCCCTACTGTAATCTGCTCGAAGCTGCGGAGGCCAGCAAAAGTGGTCGCGGCTTGTTACTTTCAGTTATGTTACGTTCGGCTACGCCTTCATTTGTTAGGTTAAGGAAGGATCGCTTAACTTGTGTGCTATACACTGCCATTCGGAGGACTTCTGCGCTCTACTGTGCTAGAATATATTCTTCTCGGTCTTCGGGTCTCCAGAAATAGTGGCCGCGACACGTTGTATTGAGTTATGCTTCACTTTGTTAGTTTACGTTAGTTTGGGCTGTGCCCGGATAGCTACGACATTTCTGCTACACGCAGCGATTCTATGGATTTCAGCGCTCCACGCCCTCTAGTACTTCCTGCTTGGCCCTAGGGTCGCCAGCAGAAGCGGTCGCGTCACATTAGGTTGACTTGTGCTACGATCGGTGATGACACGACGGGACTGGTTTGGAGAGGGTAGCTTTGACTTTTGAGCTGCACACTGCTATTCTGTGGATTTATGCTCCCTAATGATCTCTAATATATTCCGCTTGACTCTGTGGATGTCAGCAACTATGGTCTCGGCGCGCTAGGTTGTGCTATGTTACGTTCGGTTATGCTATGTTTGGTTATGTTATTCCTGGATAGCTTTGACTTTCGTGCCTTACACTTCTATTCGGTGGATTTCCGTGCTCTACCTTGGTCCAATATTATCTGCTTTGCTCTGGGGAGGCCAGGAAATGCGGCCGCGGCGCCTTATGTTGAGTTAGATTACGTTTGCTTGTATTACGGTTGGTAAGATTAGTACAGGTTTTATTTGACTTTTGTCCTACACAATGTTCTTCGGTGGACTTCTAGGCTTTCTGTTACTCTACTATACTCTACTCGACTCTGGGGATGCCTGCAGCGGCGGTCGTCGCACGATAGGTTGAGATAGGTTACGTTCGGCTCGACTATGTTAGCGTGGGTGAGGTCTGTAAAGCTTTGGTTTCTTTGCTATACACAGCGGTTCTACGAATTTCGGCTCCCTGCTCTGCTCCAATATATTCTGCATTGCCCTGGGTATGCAGCACCGGTGGACGCGGCACGATAGGATGTGTTACATTACGTTTGGCTGGGCTAGGTTACGCTGGGTTTGGCAAGTACATCTCAGACTCCTGCGCCTCACACTACTGTACGGCAGATGTCCGCGCTGTGTATTGCTCTACTAGCATCTGCATGTCACTGGCGAGGCCAGCAATAGCTGTCGTGGTACGTTTGCTTGTGTTATGTTATGTTCGTGTAGGTTAGGCTAGGTTAAGCATGTACAGGATGACTTTGACTTTCGTGCTATGCACTGCTAATCGGTGAATTTCTGCGCTCTGCTGTACTCTAGTATATTCTGGTTGGCTATGGGAAGTCCGGCAGTATTGGTCTCGGCACCATTGTCTGAGTTATGTTGCGTTGGTTTATGATACGCTTGGATAGGTTAGGATAGGGCAGCTTAGACTTTTGCGCAATTCACTGCTATTCGGTGGAGTTCTGCGCCCTACATTGCTCTACTATACTCCGCACATCTCTCGATAGGCCAGAAATGGTGATCTCGGCACGCTGGATTGTTTATGTTACGCTTGGTTTTGCAAGGTTAGGCTATGCTTGTTTAGGGTAGCTTTGGCTCTTGTGCCTTACACCGCTGTTCGGTCATTAACTGCGCTCTGCATTGCTCTGCTAGCATCTGCTTGTCTCCGCGGAGGCAAGCAATAGTGGTCGCGACACGTTATGTTATGTTATGTTACGTTTGGCTATGCTAGGAGAGGATAGCTTTGATTTTTGTCCTGTACACTGCTAGACGGCAGGATTCTGCGATATATATTGCTCTACAATACTGTAATCGGCTCTTGCTATGCGAGCAATAGTGGTCGTGGCTGGTTAGGTTGCGTTAAGTTATGTTCGGTTAGGCTAGGTTATGCTATGTTTGGTTAGGGTAGCTCCGACTTTCATGCTATACACTTTAACACGGTAGACTCCTGCCCTCCACTGTGCTGTACCCTAATCTGCTAGACCCTGGGGGGATAGCAGTAGTCGTCGCGTCACGTTACTTTGAGATTTTCTACGTTAGATAAGGTTACGTTGGTTTGGGTTAGGCATGGATATCTCTGCCTTTCCTGCTGTACCCCACGATTGTATGAGTTTCTGCGCCCTACTCTACTCTAATATGTTCCGATTGGCTCTGGGGACGCCAGCGGTATCGGTGGCGGTACGTTTGGTTGAGTTTGGTTACGTTCGGTAATGTTACAATTGGTTGGGTTAGGATAGTGTGCCTTCGATTTTTGTGCTACACACTGCTTTTCGGTGGATTTCTCCCTGCTGCTGTGCTCGAATGTGACCTGATTTGCTCTCGGGTGGTCAGAAATGGTGGCCGCGGCATGCTAGGTTGAACTACGTTACGTTTGGTTAGTTTACGTTAGCATGGGTAAGGTTGGGGCGGCATGACTTCTCTGCCTTACGCTGTGATTCTATGGAATCCTGCGCCATACTCTCCTCTAATGTATTCTGCATGGCCCTAGGGAGGCCAGCAAGAGTGGTTGCGGCACTACAAGTTGAGTCATGTTATGTTTGGTTTGGTCAGGTTTGGTTAGGTTAGCACGGGATTGCTTTGACTTTTCTGCTATACACTGTCGTTCGGTGGATTTCTGCGCTCTACCTGGCTCCACTATACTCCGTTCGACTCTGGGGAAGCCATCAATGGCGTTCGTGTTACGGTAGGTTGAGTTACGCTGCGCTCGTATAGGTTGCACTTTGTTAGGTTAGGATAGGATACCTTTCACCTTTTTGCTGTACACTGCTCTCTGGCGGCTTTATGCGCTCTACTGTGCCTTAGTATACTCGGCTTGGCTCTGGGGAGACCAGCAGTAGTGATCTCGGCGCTAAGGTAAAGTTAGGATGAAGTTTGCTTACGTTAGGTTTGGTTGGGTTAGGTAAGGATGGCTCTGACTAATGTGCTCATCACTGATAACCTATGGACCTGTGTGCTGTACTGTGCTACATAATATTCCCCTTGTCCCTGGGGAATCCAGCAATAGCATTCGCGGCACGTTAGGTTTAGTCATTCTACTCTAGGTTAGGTTGTGTTGCGTCGGGTTAGGTAAGTTTATCTTTGACTCTTGTGTTATAAGTTGCTCTCTGGTGGCTTTCTGCGCTCTACTGTGCTCTGCTATACTCTACTTGCCTCTCGCGAGGACAGCAATAGTGATCGAGGTACCCCAGGTTAAGGTACGTTACGTCTGGTCATGTCACGTTTGGTCAGGTTGGGGGACTATAGCTTTTACTTTTGTGCTATGCGCTGTTAGTCGGTTGATTTCTGCGCTGTGGTGTGCTCTAATATGCTCTGCTTGGCTATGGGGTTACTTTTGAATATGCTATGCCAGTTTGGGTTAGCTTCGGATAGCTTTGACCTTCGCGTTGTAAACTGTTTTCGGTTCACCTGTGCCCTTTACTGTGTTCCACTATACTCTGCTCGGTTCTGGGGAGCCAGCAGTATTGTCCGCGGAAGGTTATTTTGAATTATGACACATTTGGCTATGTTACGGTTTGTTAGGTTGGGAAATGATGGCTCTAACTTTTGTGGTGTGCTCCGCTATCCGGTGGATTTCTATGCTCTACTGCGCTCTGAGGCCGAGGTACGTTAGGCTGAGTTAGGTTACGTTCGGTTATGCTATGTTTGGTCATGTTATTCCAGGATAGCTTCGACGTTCGCGCTATACACTGATGTTCGGTAGATTGCTGTGCTCTATTTTAGTCCAGTATCATCTGCTTTGCTCTGGGGAGGCCAGAAATTGCGGCCGCGGCGCGTTACGTTGAGTTAGGTTACGTTGACCTGTGTTACGTTTGGTTAGGTTGGTATAGGTTAACTTTGACTTTTGCGCTACACACTGCTATTCCATGGACCTCTAGGCTTTTCGTTGCTTTACTATACTTTACTCGACCCTGAGGACGCCAGCAACGGCTGCCGGCGCACGATAGGTTCATTTAGGTTACGTATGGCTAGTCTAGGTTAGCGTGGGTAAGGTCTGTATATCTTTCACTTTCTGGTATACACAGCGGTTCAACGAAGTTCGGCGCCTTACTGCCCTCTAATATGTTCTGCATGGCCCTGTGAGGACAGCAACGGCGGGCGCGTCACGATAGGTTGTGTTAGATTACGTTTGTTTGGGTTAGGTTACGTTGGGTTTGGCATGGATATCCGTGCCTCCTGCACTTCACACAGCTATACGGTAGATATCCGCGCTGCATTGTTCTACTAGCATCTGCTTGTTTCTGGGAAGGCAAGCAATTGCGGTTTCGGCTTCTTAACTTTGAGTAAAGCTACCTTCGGTTGTCTAACGTTTGGCTATGTTAGAATAGGGTAGCCACGACTACTGTGCTATGCACTGCGATTCTATGGACTTCTGCGTTCTACTCTCCTCTAATATGCGCCGCTTGACTCTGAGGGTGGCAGCAACAGAGGTCTTGACACGTTAGGAGTAGTTATGATGCGCTTGCTTACGTTACGTTTGGCTAGATAAGAAGAGGATAGCTGTGACTTTTGTGCTATACACTGACACTCGGTGGATTTCTGCGCTCCACCTAGATCTTATATTCTCTGCTAATCTCTGGGGCTGTCTGCAATAGTGGTCGCGGCACGTTAGGTTGAGTCAGATTACGTTTGGTTAGGTTAGGCTTGGCTGGGATAGGATAGGATAAATTTAGCTTTTGTGATCTACACTGCTATTCAGAGGATCTCTGCCCTACGCTGCGCTCTAGTATGCTCTGCTCGGCTTTGGAGAGGACAGCTGTAGTAGTCTCGGCACGTTAGGCTGCGTTATGTTGCGTTTGGTTATGTTACGTTTGGTTATGTTAGGATAGGATGGCCTTGACTTTCCTGGCATGAACTGCTTTCGGTGTATTTCTGCGCTCTAATTTACTCTAATATACTCTGCTTGGCTCTGGGAATGCCAACAATATTAGTCTCCGCTCTTCATGTTTGGTTAGGCTACGTACGGTTGGGTTAGGTTAGGGCATGTTGGTTGAGGATATCTTTGACGTTTAATCTATACATTGCTATTTGGTGGCTTCCTGCGCTCTGCTGTGCTCTACTATAGTCTGCTTGACTCTCAGGTGGCTAACAATAGTGGTCGTGGACGATAGTTTGTGTTAGGCTACGTTTGGTCATCCTACGATGTGTTAGGTTAGTAGAGGATATCTTTGACTTTTGTGCCATACACCACTATTCGGTGGATTTCATTGCACTACATTGCTCTGATATGCTCTGTTCGCGTATGGGGATGCCAGATGTAGTGGTCTCTTTAAGCTAGTTTGAGCTACGCTACGTTAGGTTGGGATACATTATTTTGGGTTAGGCTTGGTTAGCTTTGACTTTCGCGGTACTAATCGTCTTTGTTTGGATTTGTGCGCTCCATTGAATCGTAGCATGATATACTTGGGTCTGGGGAGGCCAGCAATAGTGGCATCGCCACGTTAGGCTGATATGTGTAGCGTTTGGTTATGCTACGTTTGGCATGGTTAGGGTAGGATTGCTTTGGCTTTTGCGCAAAACACTGACATTCCGCGGAATTTTGCGCTCTACTGTGGCCTTGTATGCCCACATTTGCTCTGAGGAAGCCAGTAACAGGTTGCGCTGCACGATGGCTTCTGTTAGGTAACGATTGGCTAGGTTATGTTTGTGTGGGTCAGGTATGGGTAGCTTTGACTTTTCTGCTATATCCTGCGATCCTATGGATTTCGGAGGTCTCATCTCCTCTAGTATGCTCTGCATCGCGATGGAAAGGCCAGGAATAGTGCACCCGGCTCGTTAGGTTTAGTTAGTCTACGTTTGTTTAGGTTAGGTTAGGACAGTTTTTGTTTCGATTTCTCTGGCTTTCCTACTATACGCTGCTATTTGGTTGCTTTCTGCGCCCTACTGTGCTCCAGTGCATTCTGCTTGTGTCTGGGGAGGCCAGCAACTGCGGCCTCGGCACGATAGTTTGTATTACGTTTATTTACATTACGCTTGAGTAGGTTAGGACAGGATAGTGTAGCCTTTTGTTCTATCGACTTCTTTTCGGTGGTTTTCTACGCTCTACATTGCTCCACTATACTCTGCTCGCCTCTGGCGAGGGCCGTAATAATGGTCGCGGCACGTTAAGTTGTGTTAGACTACGTTTGGTTAGGCTACGCTTGGAAATGTTACGATAGGATTACATGGACCTGTGTGTTATACACTTCTATCCTATAGACCTCTTCGCTGTACTGTGCGCTATAACGCTCTGCTTGTGCCTGGGTTCGCCAGGAACAGTGGTAGCGGCTAGTGAGGTTGTGTTCTGTTACGTTCGGTTAGGCTTGGTTTGGCTAGGTTTGGTTGGGGTAGCTATGACTTTGTGCTATACATTGCTATTCTGTCGCCTCCAGCGTCCTAGACTGCTCTGCTATATTCTGCTTGGCTCTCGTGAGGCCAGCAACATTGGTCGTGGCACCACGGTTTGGATCACGTCACATTTGTTTATGTTACGTTTGATCAGGTTAGGAGATTGTAGCTCTGACTTTTGTGCTATACACTGATATGCGGGGGATTTCTGCTGTCTACCACGCTCTAATATGCTCTGCATGGCACTAGGGGGGCCAGCAGCGATGTTCGTGGCACGACTGGTTGAGTTACGTTTCGTTTGCTTTGGTTAGGTTAGGAGAAGTTTGGTTAGAATGGCGATGTCTTTTGAGCTGTATTCTGCTATAGGGTGGATTTCTGCGCCCTACTGGGCTCTAGTATATTCTGCTTGGATATACGGAGGTCAGACATAGAGGTCTCGGCACGCTACGCTGTGGTGCGTTGCGTAATGTTATGTTACGCTTGGTTAGTGCAAGGGAGGGTAGCTTTAACTATTGTGTTATACACTGCTATTCGGTTTATTTCTGCGATCTAGATTGCTCTAGTTTACTCCGATCGACTCCATGGAGGGCAGCAATAGTGGTCGCGGCACGTTACGTTTAGTTAGGCTACTTTCAATTAGGTTGTGTTAGGAGAGATTAGGTTAGGATACCTTTCTCTTCTGCGCTGCACACCGCAATGGTCTCGATTTCTACACTCTACTGTGCTGTAGTATTCTCTGCGTGACACCGGGGGACCACTATACTCCGTTCGACTCTGGGGAAGCCATCAATGGCGTTCGTGTTACGGTAGGTTGAGTTACGCTGCGCTCGTATAGGTTGCACTTTGTTAGGTTAGGATAGGATACCTTTCACCTTTTTGCTGTACACTGCTCTCTGGCGGCTTTATGCGCTCTACTGTGCCTTAGTATACTCGGCTTGGCTCTGGGGAGACCAGCAGTAGTGATCTCGGCGCTAAGGTAAAGTTAGGATGAAGTTTGCTTACGTTAGGTTTGGTTGGGTTAGGTAAGGATGGCTCTGACTAATGTGCTCATCACTGATAACCTATGGACCTGTGTGCTGTACTGTGCTACATAATATTCCCCTTGTCCCTGGGGAATCCAGCAATAGCATTCGCGGCACGTTAGGTTTAGTCATTCTACTCTAGGTTAGGTTGTGTTGCGTCGGGTTAGGTAAGTTTATCTTTGACTCTTGTGTTATAAATTGCTCTCTGGTGGCTTTCTGCGCTCTACTGTGCTCTGCTATACTCTACTTGCCTCTCGCGAGGACAGCAATAGTGATCGAGGTACCCCAGGTTAAGGTACGTTACGTCTGGTCATGTCACGTTTGGTCAGGTTGGGGGACTATAGCTTTTACTTTTGTGCTATGCGCTGTTAGTCGGTTGATTTCTGCGCTGTGGTGTGCTCTAATATGCTCTGCTTGGCTATGGGGTTACTTTTGAATATGCTATGCCAGTTTGGGTTAGCTTCGGATAGCTTTGACCTTCGCGTTGTAAACTGTTTTCGGTTCACCTGTGCCCTTTACTGTGTTCCACTATACTCTGCTCGGTTCTGGGGAGCCAGCAGTATTGTCCGCGGAAGGTTATTTTGAATTATGACACATTTGGCTATGTTACGGTTTGTTAGGTTGGGAAATGATGGCTCTAACTTTTGTGGTGTGCTCCGCTATCCGGTGGATTTCTATGCTCTACTGCGCTCTGAGGCCGAGGTACGTTAGGCTGAGTTAGGTTACGTTCGGTTATGCTATGTTTGGTCATGTTATTCCAGGATAGCTTCGACGTTCGCGCTATACACTGATGTTCGGTAGATTGCTGTGCTCTATTTTAGTCCAGTATCATCTGCTTTGCTCTGGGGAGGCCAGAAATTGCGGCCGCGGCGCGTTACGTTGAGTTAGGTTACGTTGACCTGTGTTACGTTTGGTTAGGTTGGTATAGGTTAACTTTGACTTTTGCGCTACACACTGCTATTCCATGGACCTCTAGGCTTTTCGTTGCTTTACTATACTTTACTCGACCCTGCGGACGCCAGCAACGGCTGCCGGCGCACGATAGGTTCAATTAGGTTACGTTTGGCTAGTCTAGGTTAGCGTGGGTAAGGTCTGTATATCTTTCACTTTCTGGTATACACAGCGGTTCAACGAAGTTCGGCGCCTTACTGCCCTCTAATATGTTCTGCATGGCCCTGTGAGGACAGCAACGGCGGGCGCGTCACGATAGGTTGTGTTAGATTACGTTTGTTTGGGTTAGGTTACGTTGGGTTTGGCATGGATATCCGTGCCTCCTGCACTTCACACAGCTATACGGTAGATATCCGCGCTGCATTGTTCTACTAGCATCTGCTTGTTTCTGGGAAGGCAAGCAATTGCGGTTTCGGCTTCTTAACTTTGAGTAAAGCTACCTTCGGTTGTCTAACGTTTGGCTATGTTAGAATAGGGTAGCCACGACTACTGTGCTATGCACTGCGATTCTATGGACTTCTGCGTTCTACTCTCCTCTAATATGCGCCGCTTGACTCTGAGGGTGGCAGCAACAGAGGTCTTGACACGTTAGGAGTAGTTATGATGCGCTTGCTTACGTTACGTTTGGCTAGATAAGAAGAGGATAGCTGTGACTTTTGTGCTATACACTGACACTCGGTGGATTTCTGCGCTCCACCTAGATCTTATATTCTCTGCTAATCTCTGGGGCTGTCTGCAATAGTGGTCGCGGCACGTTAGGTTGAGTCAGATTACGTTTGGTTAGGTTAGGCTTGGCTGGGATAGGATAGGATAAATTTAGCTTTTGTGATCTACACTGCTATTCAGAGGATCTCTGCCCTACGCTGCGCTCTAGTATGCTCTGCTCGGCTTTGGAGAGGACAGCTGTAGTAGTCTCGGCACGTTAGGCTGCGTTATGTTGCGTTTGGTTATGTTACGTTTGGTTATGTTAGGATAGGATGGCCTTGACTTTCCTGGCATGAACTGCTTTCGGTGTATTTCTGCGCTCTAATTTACTCTAATATACTCTGCTTGGCTCTGGGAATGCCAACAATATTAGTCTCCGCTCTTCATGTTTGGTTAGGCTACGTACGGTTGGGTTAGGTTAGGGCATGTTGGTTGAGGATATCTTTGACGTTTAATCTATACATTGCTATTTGGTGGCTTCCTGCGCTCTGCTGTGCTCTACTATAGTCTGCTTGACTCTCAGGTGGCTAACAATAGTGGTCGTGGACGATAGTTTGTGTTAGGCTACGTTTGGTCATCCTACGATGTGTTAGGTTAGTAGAGGATATCTTTGACTTTTGTGCCATACACCACTATTCGGTGGATTTCATTGCACTACATTGCTCTGATATGCTCTGTTCGCGTATGGGGATGCCAGATGTAGTGGTCTCTTTAAGCTAGTTTGAGCTACGCTACGTTAGGTTGGGATACATTATTTTGGGTTAGGCTTGGTTAGCTTTGACTTTCGCGGTACTAATCGTCTTTGTTTGGATTTGTGCGCTCCATTGAATCGTAGCATGATATACTTGGGTCTGGGGAGGCCAGCAATAGTGGCATCGCCACGTTAGGCTGATATGTGTAGCGTTTGGTTATGCTACGTTTGGCATGGTTAGGGTAGGATTGCTTTGGCTTTTGCGCAAAACACTGACATTCCGCGGAATTTTGCGCTCTACTGTGGCCTTGTATGCCCACATTTGCTCTGAGGAAGCCAGTAACAGGTTGCGCTGCACGATGGCTTCTGTTAGGTAACGATTGGCTAGGTTATGTTTGTGTGGGTCAGGTATGGGTAGCTTTGACTTTTCTGCTATATCCTGCGATCCTATGGATTTCGGAGGTCTCATCTCCTCTAGTATGCTCTGCATCGCGATGGAAAGGCCAGGAATAGTGCACCCGGCTCGTTAGGTTTAGTTAGTCTACGTTTGTTTAGGTTAGGTTAGGACAGTTTTTGTTTCGATTTCTCTGGCTTTCCTACTATACGCTGCTATTTGGTTGCTTTCTGCGCCCTACTGTGCTCCAGTGCATTCTGCTTGTGTCTGGGGAGGCCAGCAACTGCGGCCTCGGCACGATAGTTTGTATTACGTTTATTTACATTACGCTTGAGTAGGTTAGGACAGGATAGTGTAGCCTTTTGTTCTATCGACTTCTTTTCGGTGGTTTTCTACGCTCTACATTGCTCCACTATACTCTGCTCGCCTCTGGCGAGGGCCGTAATAATGGTCGCGGCACGTTAAGTTGTGTTAGACTACGTTTGGTTAGGCTACGCTTGGAAATGTTACGATAGGATTACATGGACCTGTGTGTTATACACTTCTATCCTATAGACCTCTTCGCTGTACTGTGCGCTATAACGCTCTGCTTGTGCCTGGGTTCGCCAGGAACAGTGGTAGCGGCTAGTGAGGTTGTGTTCTGTTACGTTCGGTTAGGCTTGGTTTGGCTAGGTTTGGTTGGGGTAGCTATGACTTTGTGCTATACATTGCTATTCTGTCGCCTCCAGCGTCCTAGACTGCTCTGTTATATTCTGCTTGGCTCTCGTGAGGCCAGCAACATTGGTCGTGGCACCACGGTTTGGATCACGTCACATTTGTTTATGTTACGTTTGATCAGGTTAGGAGATTGTAGCTCTGACTTTTGTGCTATACACTGATATGCGGGGGATTTCTGCTGTCTACCACGCTCTAATATGCTCTGCATGGCACTAGGGGGGCCAGCAGCGATGTTCGTGGCACGACTGGTTGAGTTACGTTTCGTTTGCTTTGGTTAGGTTAGGAGAAGTTTGGTTAGAATGGCGATGTCTTTTGAGCTGTATTCTGCTATAGGGTGGATTTCTGCGCCCTACTGGGCTCTAGTATATTCTGCTTGGATATACGGAGGTCAGACATAGAGGTCTCGGCACGCTACGCTGTGGTGCGTTGCGTAATGTTATGTTACGCTTGGTTAGTGCAAGGGAGGGTAGCTTTAACTATTGTGTTATACACTGCTATTCGGTTTATTTCTGCGATCTAGATTGCTCTAGTTTACTCCGATCGACTCCATGGAGGGCAGCAATAGTGGTCGCGGCACGTTACGTTTAGTTAGGCTACTTTCAATTAGGTTGTGTTAGGAGAGATTAGGTTAGGATACCTTTCTCTTCTGCGCTGCACACCGCAATGGTCTCGATTTCTACACTCTACTGTGCTGTAGTATTCTCTGCGTGACACCGGGGGCCAAGATTGGCGGTCTCGGCGCGTTAGGTTAAGCTATGTTACGTTTGTCTGTATAACGTTTGGATAGTTAACGACAGCATAGATTTGACTTGAGTGCTATACACTACTATTCGGTAGATTTGCACGATCTACATAGCTCTGCTATTCTCTGGTCGACTCAATGGAGGACAGTAATGGTGGACCCCGTACCTTAGGTTGTGTTATCCTACGTTCGGTTTGGTCATGCTGGACTTGGTTTGGTTCGGATAGCTCTGTCTCTCGCGTTGTATTGAGCTATTCGGTGGAATTCTACGCTCTACTGTGGTCTGCTATACTCTGTGCGGATCTTGGGAAGGCAGAAATAGTGGTCCCTGTACGTTATATAGAGATATGCTACGTTTGGTCAGGTCATGTTTACTCTGGTTATGTCTGAAGATATTTGTCTTTCACGGTACACACTGTCATTCGGTGGGTCTCCGCGCTCTACTGTGCTCTCCTATACTCTGATCGACTCTGTGAAGGCAAGCAATAGTGGTCGCGGTACGTTAGGTTTTGTGAGTCTACGTTTGGGTACGTTTGGTTAGGTTAGGTTAGTTTAGGGTGTCTCCGACTTTTGTGCTGTACAGAGCAAATTGTCGGCTTTCTGCGTCCCACTGTGCTCAAATACATACAGCCTGAGTCGGTGGAGGCAAGCAGTTGTGGCCCCGGTGCGTTTGGCTGTGTTATGTTACGTTTGGTTATGATACGTTTGGTCAGGTTTGGGTAGGATATCTTTGAGTTTGGTGCCATACAGTACTGTTCGGTGGATTTCTGCGCCCTGCGATGCTCTACTGTACCCTACTCGACCTTGGGGAAGCCAGCAATGGTCGTCGTGGCACGATAGGTTTATTTATGTTACATTTAGTTAGTTTAGGTTAGGTTACCTTTGGTCAGGATGTTTTTGACTTTTGCGTTTCGTAATGCTATTCGGTGTATCTACGCACTCTCCTTTCCTGTAACATATATTGCATGGCTCTTGGTAGCCAGAAATAGAGGTATCGGCACATATGGTTTATCTATTATGCGTGCCATTGGGTTAGGTTAGGCCCGGTCAGGTTCGGTCTGGTTCGGTTAGGATAACTTTGACTTTTGTGCTATACATTGCTACCTGGTGGCTTTCTGCGCTTTGCTTGGCTCTACTACACTCTGGTCAACTCAGGGGTGGCCAGTAATAGTGGTCTCGGCCCGTTTGATCGAGTTAGGCTACGTATAGCTGCGTTAAGTTAGTTTGGGTTAGGTTCGGATAGATTTGACTTTCGTGGTATGCACTGATATTCGGTAGACTTCTACGCTCTACTGTGCTCTACTATATCCTGCTTGGCCCTGGGTAGTCCAGCAATAGTAGTCGCGGCACGTTATGCCGAGTTATGCTATGATTCGTTAGGCACTGTTCGTTTGGGTTATGCTTGGGTATCTTAGGCTTCTCAGATACACACAGCGATTCTATGGATTTCTGTGCTCTTTTACCCACTAACATCGTCTGCCGGGCTCTGTGGAGGCCAGCAATCGTGGTCGCGGCACTTCAGGTTTTGTTATATTGCGCTTGGTAGTGCTATGGTTTGCTATGTTTGGAGGTGGTTGCCTTGACCATTGTGCTCTACACTGCTGATTGGTGGCATTCTGCGCTCTAATGTGCACCAGTATATTCTGTTTGGCCCTTGAGAGTCAAGCAATAGTGGTCGCGGCAGTTAATGTTGGGCTATGCTATATTCGGTTAGGCTCTGTTGGTTTGGGTTAGGCTTGGATAGCTTAGGCTTTTCTGATATACACTACGATTCTATGCATTTCTGAGCTCTACTATTCACTAATATGGTCTGCCTGGCTCCTAGGAAGCCAGCAATCGTTGTCACGGCACGTCAAGTTGTTTTATGTCGCGTTTCGTAATTTTAAGATTGTCTAGGTGCGGAGGTGGTAGCCATGACTATTGTGCTAATCACTGCCATTCGGTGGACTCCTGCGATATCCTCCCCTCTAATATATCCTACTCGGCTCTGGCGAGGGCAGCTGTAGTGGTTTCGACACGTTAGGCAGTGTTACGTTACGTTAGGTTACGTTACGTTTGCCCCGATTACGATAGGGTAGCTTTGACTTTTGTGCCATACACTGCTGTACGATCGACTTCTGCGCTCTACTGTGATCTAGGGTATTCTGCTCGACTATTGGGAGGCCAGCAGTAATGGCCTCGCTTTGTGAGCCTGAGGCTCGTTGCGTTCTGCTATGTTACGTTTGGTTAGATTAGGTTAGGACAGGGTAGAAGGACTTTTGTGCCCTACACCGTAATTCGGTGGATTTCTGCGTCCTACAGTTATCTAATAGTCCCTGGTTTGCTCCGGGAATTCCAGAAACCGTTGCCGTGTCGCCTTAGGTTGGAATATGTTACGTTTGGTTGGGTTAGGTTTGCTGGCGTTAGGTTAGGGTATCTTTGTGTTTTGTGCTATGCACTGCTGTTGTATGGATTTCTGCGCTCTACCCTACTCTAGTACGTGCTACTTGGCTCTAAGGACGCCAGCGAAAGGATTCTAGGCACGTTAGGCTGAGATAGGTTGCGTTTGCTTACGTTACGTTTGGTTTGGTTAGGATAGGATAGCTTATACTTTTTTGCTGCACGCTGCTGTTCCGTGAATTTCTGCGCTCTGCTCTGCTATAATATCTTCTACTTGGGTCTGTGGAGGCCAGCAATAGTAGCGTCGGTACGTTAGGTTGAGTTGTGTTACGTTAGGTCAGGTTAGGTTTGGATAGATTTGACTTTCGTGCCATACACAGCTACATGGTGATTCCTGTGATCTACTGCGCTCTACTATTTTCTGCTTGTCTACGTGGAGGCCCGGAGCAGCTGCGGCGGCACGTCATGTCTGGTTATGCTGCGATCGGTTAGGTTAGATTAGGTCAGGTTAGGCTAGTGTATCTACGGCTTTTGTGCCATTCACACCAATGCGGTGGATTTCTGCGCTCTACTACGCTCTGGATTGCTCTGATTGGCTCTGGAGGGGCCAGATATAGTGATCGCGGTACGTTAATTAGAGTTACGTTGCGTTTGGTTGTGTTAAGATTGGTTGTGTTAGCATAGGCTTTGTTTGACTTTTCTGCTATACAGTGCAATGCGGCGGATTCCTACGCTCTGCTGTGCTCCAGTAT
The DNA here is from genome assembly GCF_001483705.2 of Eufriesea mexicana. Taxonomy (NCBI): domain Eukaryota; kingdom Metazoa; phylum Arthropoda; class Insecta; order Hymenoptera; family Apidae; genus Eufriesea; species Eufriesea mexicana. Next base: position 31,056 of record NW_016908418.1, read on the forward strand.
ATAACACGCTGCTGTTCCGTGAATTTCTGCGCCCCACAGAGCTCTAATCGGTGCTGCTTGGCTTTGGGGAGGCCAGCAATAGAGGTTTCGTCTCGTAAGGTATAGTTATTCTACGTTCGGTTAGGTTAGGCTATGTCTGGTTAGGTTGGAGTGTCTTAGACTTTTGTGCAATACGTTGCAATTTGGTGCCTTTCTGCGCCCTGCTGTGCTCTACTATACTCTGCTCGTCTCTGGGAAGGACAGCAATTGTGGTCGTGGCACGATATATTTTGCCATTCCGGGTTTGGTACTGTTACGATTGGATAGGTTAGGCTAGGATAGCTTTAAATCTTATGCTAGACACCGCTATTCGGTGGACTTATGCGCTCTACCGTACACCAGTATATTCTGCTTGGCTCTGAGGAAGCCAGCAATACTTGTCTCGGCACGTTAGGTTACGTTATGGTGCGTTTGGTTACGTTACGTTTGGTTAGGCTTGGAGAGGGTAGCTTTGACTTTTGTGCTATACACTGCTATTCTGAAGTTTCTTGCACGCCACTGTGCTCTAATATGCTCTGCCTGGCGCTGGGGAGGCCAGCCGTGGTCTCGGCACGTTACGTGGAGGTATGCTGCGTGTGGTTAGGCTACGATTGGTTACGTTAGGATACGATAGCTTTGATTTCAGTGTTATACACTGCTACTCGGTGGATATCTTCGTTTTACGGTGCACTAATACGCTCCACTTTGCCCTGTGTATGCCAGCAGTGGCGGTCTCTGCACGTTAGGTTTAGTTAGGCTTTGCTTGTCCTGGTTTGGTTGTGTCTGGTTAGGTTTGGATATGTCTGACTTTTGTGCTTTGCTCCAGAGTGCGGCGAATTTCTGCGCTCTCCTATGCTCTTGTATATTCTGCTATGCTCTGGGAGGTCAGTATTTGCGGTCTAGGCTCGTTAGGTGCAGTTAGGTTACGTTTGGTCGTATTATGTTTGGTTATGTTAGGCAGTGATATCTATGGCTTTTGTGCTGTACACTGCTCTTCGGAGGATTCTTGCGCTCTACTGTTATCTACTGTTCCCTGCTATGCTCTGAGAATTCCAGAAATAGCCACCGCGCGTGAAGTTGAATTATGTTACGTTCGGTTAGGTTACATTTGCCGGTGTTATGTTGGGATACCTCTGGCTTTCGTGGTATACACGTCCAACCTATGGACATCAGCTCTCTACTTCAACTAATATGCCCTGCTTGACGATTGGGAGCCCTGTAATAATTGGCTAGGCACGTTAGTTTGGAATAGATTATGTTTGGTTAGGTTGGGTTTGCTCAATTTATGTCAGGATATCTTACACGTTTCTGCTTTACACTTCAATGCGCCGCATTTCTGCTCTCTACAGTGCTCTAATATGTTCTGCTTGTCTCTGTGGAGGTCAGCAATAGCGGTGTTGGCACGTTAGGTTGAGTTAGGTTACGTTCCTCAGTGTTACGTTTGATTAGGGTAGGATAGGATAACTTTGACTTTTGCGCTATACACTGCTATTCGTTCGGCGTCTGTGCATTGCATTGCTCCACTAGCATCTGCTTTTCTCTGTGGAGGCCAGCAATTGAGGTCGTGGCGCGTCTTCTTGTGTTATGCTACGTTTGGTTAGGTAAGGATTGGTCATATTTGGATAGGATATACCTGACTTTTGAGCTATGCAATTCTATTAGGTCGATAAGTGTATAATGTACAGCTCCACTAGCACCTGCTTGTCCCTGGGGCGGCCAGCAACAGTGGACGCGGCACGTTTTGTTGGGTTACGCTACGTTTCGTGGGGATGGTTTTGGGTTCTGTGCTCTACACGCCTATTCGGTCGATATTTGCGTACTGCGCTGATCTACTGGCATCCGCTTGTCTCTGGAGAGGACAGCAATCGTGACCGTGGCACGTGTGGTTAAGTTACGTTACGTTTGGTAAGTTAAGGTTATGCTATGTTTGGTTAGGTTTGATTTGACCATTGAGCTGTACTCCGCATTTCGGTGGATTCCTGGGCCATACATACCTCTTCTATACTCTGCTCGACCTTCGGGAGGCCAGCAATAGTGGTCGCGACTCGTTAAGTCAAGTTAGATTACGTTTGGCTGGATTAGGTAACATTGTGCTAGGTTACGGTGGCTATGGCTTTTGTGCTACACACTGCTGTTCTATTGACGTCGGCGCTCTTCTGTTCACTATCACAATCTGCTTGTCTCTGTGGACGCCAGGAATAATGCTCTCGGCATGTTAGGTTGACTTATGTTATATTTGGTTAGGTTTGACCCGGTTAGCTTTGACTTTTGTTCTATACACTGCTATTCGGCGGATCTCTGCGCTCTACTGTTATCTAAAATTCTCTGCTTTGCACTGGGGAGGCTAGATATAGTGTCTGCAGCGCGTTAGACTGTGTTAGGCTACGTTTGGTTATGTTACGTTTGGTTAGGCGAGGTTAGATATCTTTGTCTTTCGCGCTATACACTGCCATTCGGTGGATATCTCTGCTCTTCGTAGCTCTCCTATACCCCAGTCCACTCTGGGGATGAAAGCAATGACGGTCGTAGCGCGATACGATTAGTTTGGTTACGCCTGGCTGTGCTAGGTTATGTTAGGTTTGGTAACGATGGCTTTGACTTTTGTGCTATACACTGCAATTCGTTGGATTCCTGCGCTCAACATTGCTCTTCTATACTCAGCTTGACTTGCGGGAGGGCAGCAATTGTGGTCGCGGCACGTTAGGTTGTGCTAGATTACGTTCGGTCATGCTATGTAAGGCTGTGTTAGGTTACGATAGCTACGCCTTTTGTGCTACACACTGCTATTCCGCCGACTTCTGCGCTTTTCTGTGCGCTATCACACTCTGCTTGCCTGTGTGGGTGCCAGAAATAGTCCTCTCGGCAGTTTAGGATGAGTTATACTGCGTTTTGTTCACATAGGTTTAGATAGGTATGGTTAGGTTTGCTTTGACTTTTGGCCTATACATTGCTATTCGGGGGACTTATGAGCTCTACAGTGCTCTAATAGGCTCTGCATGGACCTGGGGAGGCTAGCAATTGTGGCCGCGTCACGTTAGATTATGTTAGGTTGAGTTTCGTTGGTCTACGATTGGCAAGGCAGGGATAGGATTGGTATGACTTCACTGCTACACACTGTTATTCGATGGATTTCTACGCTGTATTGTGCCCTAATACGTTCTGCCGCGGTGTGGGAGCTAGTAATACTGGTCTAGGCACGTTAGGTTGGGTTAGGTTACGGTATGTTATTTCATGCTTGATTAGGTTAGGCTACGTTAGCTGTGACTTCTGTGCTATGCACCGCTATTCGGTGGATTTCCGCGCTCTACTGTTATGAATTATTCTGTGCCTTGCCCTGGGAACGGCGCGTGAGTTTGAATTATGTTACGTTTGAGTAGATTAAGTTTGTTAGTGTTAGGGTAAGATATTTTTGAGCTTCGTGCTATGCGCTGCGGTTCTATGGATTTCTGAGCTCTACCCTACTCTAATACGCGCTGCTTGCCTCCGAGGAGCCAACAATAGTATTCCAGGCACGTTAGGCTGAGATAGGTTGCGTTTGGTTATGTTACGTTTGGATTGGTTTGGCTTGTATAGCTTTGACTTTTGCGCTTTACACTGCTATTCGTAGCATTTCTGCGCTCTACTTTTCTCTAATATGCTCTGCTTGGCTCAGCGGAGGCCACCAGTAGTGTTCACGGCACGCGAGTTTGTGCTACGTTACACTTGGCTTGGCTAGGTTCTGATTAGTTTGGTAAGCATAGCTTTGACTTCTGTGACTTAAACTGCTATTCTGACGATATCTGCGCTCTGCGCTGCCCTAACAGCACCAGATTTTCTCTGTGGAGGCCAGCAACAGTGGTCGTGGCACTTTTGGGTCGGTTAGGTAACGTTTGGTTAGGTAACGTTTGGTTACGTTTCTATAGTATAGCTTTGACTTTTGTGCTATACACTGCTACTGGGTCGGTGTCTGCGCTCTGCGCTGCACTACTTTTACCCAATTTTCTCTGTGGAGACCAGCAATAGCTGTCGTGGCACGTTTGGGTCGGTTAGGTAACGTTCGGTTGGTTAAGGTTTGGTCATGTTTGGATAGGATAGCTTTGACTTTTGTGCTATACACTGCTATTCGTTGGATTTCTGCGCTCTAGTGTATTCTAATATGCCCTGCTTGGATCTGGGGAGGCGAGAAATGGTGGTCTCGGCAAGTTAGGTTGAGTTACGCTGCGTTTGGTTAGATTAAGTTAGCATACGTCAGTATAGGACAGCTTTGGCGTTTGTGCTATACACTGCTATTCGCTGGATTCCTGCGCTCTACTGCTTGGCTCCTGGGACGGCAGCAATAGATGTGTAGGCACGTTAGCTTGAGTCAGGTAACGTTTGGTTACGTTACGTTTGGTTATGTTAGGAGAGGATAGCTTTGACTTTTGTGCTGTGCACTGCAATTCGATGGGTTTCTACACCTTTCCGCCCTCTAATATGCTCTGCTTGGCGCTGCGGATGTCAGCAATGGTGGACTCGGCACGTTACTTTGGGTTAGGCTTCTTTCGGCAAAGCTTGGTTATGTCTGGTTAGGTTAGGATATCTGTCTTTTGCTCTTCGCGCTTCAGTGCGGCGGACTTCTGCGCTCTCCTGTGCTTTAGTATATTCTGCTTTGGTCAGGGGAGATCAGCAATAGTGGTCTACGAACGTTATTTTGCGTCAGCTCACGTTCGGTCATATTGTGCTAGGCATCGCTTGGTCAGGATAGCTTTAACTTTTGTGCTGCACACTGCTGTTCGGTGGATTTCTGCCCTCTTCTGTGCTCTAGTATATCCTGCCTGGCTCTGCGGAAGGCAGCAATAGCGGCCTCGGCACGTAAGGATGAGCTAAGCCACATTTGCTTAAGTTCGGTTTGTTTGAGTTAGGCTCAAGTAGCTTCTACTCTTCTGATGTACACCCCGATGCTATGGATTTCTGCGTTCTTCTCCCCACTAGTGAAATCTGCTTGGCTATGCGGAGGCCAGCTATAGCTGACGCGGCACGTTAGGTTGACTTAGGCTTCGTTTGGTTACGTTACCGTTGGTTAAGTTAGAAAAGGGTGGTTCCGACTTTAGCGCCATAGCCTGCAATTAGGTGGATTTCTGGGCCCTATGTTGCCCTAATATGTTCAGCTTGGCTCCGGCGAGGGCAGCAATAGCGGTCCCCGCACATTAGGTTGAGTTAGGCTGCGCTTGTTTATGTAACGTTTGTCAAGGTTAGCATATTTTCCTTTGCATTTTGTGCTATACAGCTCTATTCGGTGGGTTTCCGCGCCCTAATGAGCCATAATATGCTCTGCCTGGCTCCGGGGTGCCCAGTAATAGTGTTCTCGGCACGTTATGTTGAGTAAGCTTACGTTTCGTTAGGTTAGGTTAGGAAGTCTCGATTAGGATTTCTTTGACTTTTATACTCTAAACTGCTATTCGGTGGATTTCTGGGCTCTGCATTGATCTACTGTATTCTGCACGACCGTGGGGAGGCGAGCCACTGTGGTCGTGGCACGATACTTTGAGTCAGGTCTTGTTTGGTTAGGATAGGTTAGATTAAGTTTGGCTAGGATAACTTTGACCTTAGTGCTATACACTCCTATTCGATCACTTTCTGTGATATACTGTGCTCTACTACATTCTTCTGGGCTATGGGGGCTAGGGGCAGCGGTCGCTGCATGTTAGGCTGAGATATGCCACGTTTGGTTATGTTTCGTTTGGTGAGGTTATGATGGGATAGTACAGATTCTGTGCTATAAACTGCTATAACCCGATTTCTACGCTTCACTGCTTTATAATATTTTCTGCTCTGTTCTGGCGGAGGGGGGGGGGGCTATCAGTAGTGTTTTCGGCGCGTCGGGTTTAGTTATGCTGCGTTTGCATATGCCAATTCTGGATATGTTAGGATGGAATATCTTAGACTTTTGTGCCATTCAGCGCTATTCGGTCAATTTCTCCTGTCTACTGCGCTCTCACATGTTCTGCAAGGCTCTGGTGCGGCCAGTGACAGTGGTCTCGACACGTAAGATTGAGTTACGTTATGTTAGGTTAGGTTAGGTTAGGCTAAATTTGGGTAGGATAGCGTTGACTTTCGTTCTGTACACTGTTATACGGGGGATTTCTGTGACCTACTGTGCTCTACTGCATTCTGCTAGGCTATCCGGTGACCAGGAGCATTGGTCACTGTAAGCTATATCGGGTTAATCCATGTTCGGTTATGTTATGTTAGGTCAGGTTATGCTAGGATATCCACGGCTTTCGTGCTTTTCACTGCAATGCGGCGGACTACGGAGTCCTAGTGTGCCCCAGTACATTCCGCTAGTCTCTGTGGAGGACAGCAATAGCTGTTACGTCGTGTTAGGCTGTGCTAGGCTCCGTTTGGGTGTGCTTCGTTTGGCTAGGTTAGGGTAGGCTAATTCGACTTTTGTGCTGCGCACTGCTATTCGGTGGATTATCTGCGCCCTGCATTGCTATAATATGCCCTGCTTGGCACTGGGATGGCCAGTGATTGTGTCCTCGCCACGTTAGTTTGGGTTAGGTTTCGTTTCGCTAGGATAGGTAAGAAAGGTTTGCACACTATAACCATGAATCTCGTGTTTTATACTGCTAGTCGGCTGATTCCTGTACTCTACATTGCTCTACGATATTCAGCATGACTCTTTGGAGGCCATCATTCGTGGCCGTGGCAAGTTAACTTGAGTTAGGTTATGCTGGGCTAGGTCAGGTTATGTGTAGTTTGGTCAAGATAGCTTCTACTTTCGTACTATACACAGTTATTCGGCGGATGCCTGTGATCTACTGTGCTCTACTATACTCTGCTGGACTGTGGGGAGGCGAGCAATAGCGGTCGTGGCGCGATATGTTTAGTCAGGTTCCGCTTAGTTAGGATAGGTTAGGCTAAGGTTGATTAGAATAGCTTTGACTTCTGTGCTATACACTGTTATTCGGTATATCTCTGTCATCTACTGTGCTCTACTACATTCTGCATGGCTGAAGGAGGCCAAGAGCTGTGGCCTCTGCACGCTATGTTGAGTTATGCTTCGTTTTGTTTGGTTAGGTTTAGACAAGTTATGCTAGGGTGTCTACGGCTTTTATGCTATTCTCTGCAGTGCGGTGGGTCAGATTCGGTCTGGGTATGTCTGACTTTTGTGCTATACACTGCAATGCGGTTGGTTTCTGCATCCTGCCGTGCTGTCGTACTTTCTGCGTTGCTCTGGGAAGGCCAGCATTAGTGGTATCGGCACGTCAGTTTCGGATATGCTACGTTTGGCTAAGTTACGTTTGGTGAGGTAAGGTGAGGATAGCTTAGACTTTTGTGCTATAAAATGCTATGCGTTGGATTTCTGTGCTCTAATGTACCCTAATATGCTCTGCTTGGCCCTGGGGAGGTCAGCAGTATTGGTCTCGATACGTCATGCTCCGTTACACTACGTTTGGATAAATTAGGTTGGGAGATATTAGGTCAGGATATGTTTGACTTTTGTACTAAACACAGAAACGCAGCGCATTTCTGTGGTCTGCTGTGCTCTACTACATTCTGCTTTGTTCTGGGGAGACCAGGAGCAGCGGTCGCTACACGTCATGCTTCGTTATGCTGCGTTCGTGTATGTTACGTCAGGCAAGGTTAGGTCGGGGTATGTTTGACTTTTGTGCTATACGCTGCAATGCGGTGTATTTCTGCGCTCCACCGTGTTCTAATATTATCTGCTTGGCTCTCGGGTGACCAGCAACAGTTGCCTCGGAAGGTTATTTTGGGATATGTTGCGTTTGGTTAGGTTACGTTAGGTCAGGTTAGGTGAGGATGTGTACCCTTCTTGTGCTATTCAGTGCAATGTCGTGGGTTTCTGCGCACTACTGTGCTCTATTACATTCTGCTTATCTTTGTGGAGGCCAGCAATAGTGGTCTCTGCATGTTAGGTTGAGATAGGCTATGCTCGGCTATGATACGTTTGGCTAGGTAAGGCACGGGCTACGTCATATTTTACGCTATGCAACGCTATTCGGTGGGCTTCTGCTCTATAATGTGCAATAATATATTCTGCTTGGCTCTGGAGTGTTCACTAATATTGGTCTCGGCCCGTAAGGTTCGGTATGCTTACGTTTCGTTGGGTTATAATAGGAAGGCTCGGTTAGGATTTCTTTGACTTTTGCGCTATGAACTGCTATTCGGTGGATTCCTGCGCTCTACATTGCTCTACTATATTCTGATCGACACCGGCGAGGAGATCAACAGATGTCGTGGCACGTGAGGTTGTGTTAGGTTACGTTTGGTTAGGTAGGTTTGGGTTAAGTTTGCTAAGGATAGCTACGTCGTTCCTACAATGCACTGTTATTCGATGGATCTCAGTTGTTTGCTGTACTCTGCTACACTCTGCTTGCCTCAAGGGAGGCCATTTGTAGTGGTCGCGGCATGTTTCGTTGATATATGCTACGACTGGTTAGGTTATGTTAGGACAGGTAATGCCAGGATACGATCGGTTTTTGCGCTACTCACTGCAACGCGGTGGGTTTCTGTGCACAACTGTGCTCTCGTATACACTGCTTGCCTCCGTGGAGGTCGGCAATAAGTGTCTCGTCATGTTAGGCTGTGTTAAATTACCTTTGGATATGTTACGTCTGGCTAGGTTAGGAAATGCTAATCAGACTTTTGGTCTATTCACTGCTATTCGGAGGAATTCTGGACTCTAATGCGCTCTAGTATGCTCTGCCTGTCTCTGGGGATGCCATCAATATTGGTCTTGTCACGTTATGTAGAGCTACTCTACGTTTGGTTAGGTTAGGTATGGTCAGGTTGCGTCACGGTATGTTTGACTTTTGTGCCATACAATGCAATGCGGTGGATTTCTGCGCTCCTCTGTCTTCCAGTATATTCTGCTTGGCTCCGGGCAGGACTGCAATAGTGGTCTGGGCACGCTAGGTTGAACTATGCCGCGTTTGGTTATGTTACGTTTGGCGAGGCTAGAATAGGATATCTAGGCAACTGTGAAATAAGCTGCTACACTCTAATGTCTGCAATCTACTACGTACTAATATTTTCTGCTTGGCCCTGTTGTGACCATTAATAGTGGTCTCGGCGTGTTAGGCTGAGTCATGTTTCTTTTCGTTATGGTAAGTTACGATGGCTTGCTTAGGGTTTCTTCTACTTTTATGCCATAAGCTGCTACTCGGTAGATTTCTGCGCTCTACATTGCTCTTCTGTATTCTGCTTGGCTATCGGGGTGCCAGCTGCAGTGGCCGCGGATTCATGTTCAGTTGTGCTACATTTCGTTATGTTAGGTTAGGCCAGGTTAGGTTGGGATATCCTTGACTTTGGAAGCATACACTGCGACTCGGTGGATTTGTGCGATCTACATTCCTCTGCTATACTCTGCTCAACTCCGGGCAGGCGAGAAATGGTGGTCGTGGCACGTTAGGTTGAGGTATGTTACGACTTGTTAGGTCAGTATGGGCTATATCTGGTAAGGATAGCTTTGACTTGCGTGCTATACACTGTCACTCCGTGGACATCTGTGATTTACTGTGCTCTACTGCATACTGCTTGGCTGTGGGGAGGCCAGGAATAGTGGTCGCTGCTCGATATGTTGAGATATGCTACGTTGTGCTAGGTTAGGTTAGGTCTGATTAGGTTTCGATATCTACGGATTTTGTGCCACTCACTGTAGTGCAGTGGATTTCTGCTTCCTACTGTGCTCTAATATGTTCTGCTTGGCTCTGGGGAGACCGGCAGTATTTGACGCACCACGATATGTTGAGTTACACTACCTTCGGATAGATTAGGTTTGGCCAGGTCAGGTCAGGGTACGTTTGACTTTTGTGCTATGCACTGCAACGAGGTGTATTTCTGCGCCCTGCCGTGCTGTAGTACATTCTGCGTTGCTCTGTGGGGGGGGGCAGCATTAGCGGTATCGGCGCGTTAGGTTCAGATATGCTACGTTTGACTAAGTTACGTTTGGTGAGGTAAGGACAGGATAGCTTAGACTTTTGTGCTATAAAATGCTATGCGGTGGATTTCTGCGCTCTAGTGTACTCTAATATGCTCTGCTTGGCCCTGGGGAGGTCAGAAATAGGAGTCGCGGCACGTTACCTTCAGTTAGGCTACGCTTGGTTACATTATGTGAACACGAGTTAGGTACGGATAGTTATGGCCTTTGTGCTATACACTGCGATTCTATGGATTTCTGCGCTCTACTGTCCGCTAATACGTTCTGCTCGAATCTGGGGAAGCCAGCAATAGTTTTCGCGGTTTGATACATTTAACTATGTCACGCTTGGCTATATTAAGGTTGTATATATTAGGGAACGACTGCTTTGACTTTTGTGCTATACACTGCTATTCGGTGGATTTCATCACTCTAATGTGCTCCATATGAGCTGCGTGGCTGCGAGGAGGCCAGCAATATCGGTCTCGTCACGTTATATTAAGCTACACTACGTTTGGCTGGTTAGGTGAGGACAGGTTGTGTCAGGATGTGTTTGTCTTTTGTGTTGTACACTGCAGTACAGTGCATTCCTGATAGTGGTCTTGTCATGTTACGTTGAGCTAGATTATGCTTGGCTATATCACGTTTGGCTAGAATACGGTACGCTACTGCGTTTCTTGTGCGTTACACTGCTTTTCGGCAGATTTCTGTGATCTAAACTGCTCTACTACATTCTGCTTCGCTCTGGGGAGGTCAGGAGCAGCGGTCGCGGCCCGTCACTTTCGGTTATGCTGCGTTAGGTGCAGCTAGATTGCGTCACGTTAGGTTAGGGCATCAACGGCTTTTGTGCCATTCACTGCTATGCGGTGGAGTTCTGCGCTCTACTGTGCTCTACTACATTCTGCCTGTCTCTGTCGAGGCCAGCAATAGCGGTCTCGTCATGTTAGGTTGAGTTAGGTTACGTTTGGCCAGGATAGGATAGGCTACATTGACTTTTGTGCTATACAGACCTATTCGTTGGATTCGTCCGCTCTAATGTGCTGTAATATGCTCTGCTTGGCTCCACGGGGGCCATAAGTAGCGGTCCCGCCACCTCATGCTCTGTTAGACTACGTTTGGTTAGGTTAGGTTAGGTCATGTTTGGTTAGTGTATCTTTGGCTTTTGCGATGTACACTGCAATGCATGGAATTTTTGCGCCCTACTGTGATCTAGCATATCCTGGTTGGCTCTGAGGTGGACAGCAATAGTGTACTCGGAACGATAGTAAGAGTTAAGTTACGTTCGGTTATGTTACGTTTGGCTGGGTTAGGATACGATAGCCTTGACTTTTGTGCCATACATTGCTATTCGGAGGATTGCTGCTTTCTACTCTCCCCTAACGCATTCTGCTTGGATGTGGGGAGGCCGACGATATTTGCCTCATCATGTTATGCTTAGTTACAGTACTTCTTTGTAGGGTAGGTTAGGTCTGGTTAGGTACGGGCAGCTTTCACTTTTGTGCTTTGCACTGCAATGCGGTGGATTTCTGCGCCCTACTGTGTTCTATTATATTCTGCTTGGCTCAGTGGAGGCCAGAAGTAATTGTCGAGGGGCGTTTAGATATGTTTAGTTACGTTTTCTTGCGTTACGTTTGGCTAAGTTAGGGCAGGATAGCTTTGGTTTCTGTGCTATATAGTGAATTGCGGTGGATATCTGCACTTTACAGTGCGCTAGTGTATGCTGCATGGATCTCGGGGTCTGCAATAGAGGCCGCGGCACATTATTCTGTGTTAGACTACGTTTGGTTAGGTCAGGCCAGGTCACGTTTGGTTAGGATATCTTTGACTTCTGCGCTATACACTGCTATGCGGTGTATCTCTACGCACTGCTGTGCTCTAGTATATTCTGCTTGGCTCTTGTGCGGCCAGCAGTAGTGTCCTCGGCACGATAGTGTGAGTTGTGTTATTTTCGGTTATGTTACGTTTATGTGCGTTAGGGCACGATAACCTTGACTTTTGAGTTTCACATTGATATTCGGCAGTTTTCTGCCTTCTGCTGTGCTCTAATATGTTCTGCTTGTCTCTGGGGAGGCTGGGAAGAGTGGTTGCGGGACGTTACGTTGAGTTATGTTACGTACACTTATGTTACCTTCGGCTAGGTTAGGATAAGGTAGGCTAGACTTTTTTGCCACACACTGCTTTTCGGTGGATTTCTGCTTTCTACTGTGCTCTAACGTATTCTGCCCGGCTCTGTGGAGGCCAGGAATATTGGTCTCGTCACACCATGTTGTGTTACACTACGTTGGGGAAGGTTAGGCTAGGACAAGTAAGGTTGGAGTATCATTCGCTTCTGTGCTGTGCACAGCAATGCGGTCGATTTCTGCATTCTACTGTGCACTAGTATATTCTTCAAGGCCCTGGCGATGCCAGCAATGGTTTCCTCGTCACGACAGTTTGAGTCAGGTTACTTTCGGGTATGTTACGTTTGGCCATTTTCGGAGACGGTAGCCTTGTCGTTTGTGCAATACACTTCAGTTCGGTGGATTTCTGCCTTCCACTGTGCTCTAACATGTTCTGCTAGGCTCTGCGGTGCCGAGCAATATTGGTCTCATCACGTAGTGTTTAGCTACGCTACGTTTGGTTAGGACAGCTAATGTCAGGTTTGGTCATGTAATGTTTGACTTTTGTGCTATAAACCGTTTTTCGCAGGATTTCTGTGATCTACAGTGCCCTATTATATTCTGTTTGGCTTCGTGGATGCCAGAAGCAGTGGTCGCGGCACGTTATGTTGTGGTACGCTACGTTCCTTTAGTTTGGGTTAGTTCAGTTTAGTATAGGATATCCCTGTCTATTGTGCTATACAATACAATGCTGTGGACTTCTGCACTCTACTGTCCTCTACTGAACTCTGCTCGACTCTGTGGAGGCGAGAAAGGGAGCCCGTGACACGTTAGGTTGTGTTATGGTACGATTGGTTTGCTTAGCTCATGCAATGTTTGGCCGGGATATCTCCTACTTTCGTGCTTTACACTCTTATTCTGTGTATTTCTGTTATCTACTGTGCTCTGTTGCATTCTGCTTGGCTCTGTAGAGGCCAGGAGCAGCGGACGCGGCACGTTGCTATGAGTTATGCTATACTTGGTTAGGTAAACTTAAGCCAGGTTAGGTGAGGGTATCTTCGACTCTTGTGCTATACTGTGCAATGCGGTGAATTTGTGTGCACAACTGTGCTCCAGTATATTCTGCTTGTCACTGTGGAGGCTAGCAATTGTGGTCTCGTTGTGTTAGGTTGAGATATGTTACGTTTGCATATGTTATGTATGGCTAGGTCAGGATAGCATTGGCTTTCGTGCTATACACTGATACTCGGTGAATTTCTGCGCACAACTGTGCTCTCGTATACTCTGCTTGTCTCTGTGATGGTCAGCAATAAATGTCTCGTCATGTTAGGTTGAGTTAGATTGCCTTTGGATATGTTAAGTCTGGCTATGTTAGGAAAGGTTACTCGGGCTTCTGTTCCATTCACTGCTATTCGGAGGACTTCCGGACTCGAATGCGCTCTAATGTGTACTGCCTATCTCTTGGGAGGCCATCAACATTGGTCTCGTCACGTTATGTTGTATTACCCTACGTTTGGGTAGGTTACGTGAGGTCAGGTTAGGTCAGGATACGTCTGACTTTTGTGCTATACACTGCAATTCTGTGGATTCCTGCGCTCTGCTCTGCTATAATATCTTCTACTTGGGTCTGTGGAGGCCAGCAATAGTAGCGTCGGTACGTTAGGTTGAGTTGTGTTACGTTAGGTCAGGTTAGGTTTGGATAGATTTGACTTTCGTGCCATACACAGCTACATGGTGATTCCTGTGATCTACTGCGCTCTACTATTTTCTGCTTGTCTACGTGGAGGCCCGGAGCAGCTGCGGCGGCACGTCATGTCTGGTTATGCTGCGATCGGTTAGGTTAGATTAGGTCAGGTTAGGCTAGTGTATCTACGGCTTTTGTGCCATTCACTCCAATGCGGTGGATTTCTGCGCTCTACTACGCTCTGGATTGCTCTGATTGGCTCTGGAGGGGCCAGATATAGTGATCGCGGTACGTTAATTAGAGTTACGTTGCGTTTGGTTGTGTTAAGATTGGTTGTGTTAGCATAGGCTTTGTTTGACTTTTCTGCTATACAGTGCAATGCGGCGGATTCCTACGCTCTGCTGTGCTCCAGTATATTCTGCTCGGCTCTGTGGAGTCCAGCACTTGTGGTATCGGCACTTTAGTTTGAGTATGGCTAAGTTTTCTTAAGTTGCGTTTGGTGAAGTTAGGATAAAGTGGATTAAGCTTTTGTACCGAACACTGCTATTCGCTGGACCATTGTCCTCTACTGAAGTTTAATATGTCCTGCAAGGCGCCGGGGTGGCCAGTATTGGTGGTGTTGTCACGTTGGGTCGAGTTGGGTTTCGGTTCGTTTGGTCAGGTGAGGAAGGCTTCGTTGGGGTTCCTTTGACGTTTGCGCTGTACATTGTGTACGGCGGATATCGGCGCTCTAGGTCGCTCTACTATTCTCTGCTCGAAACAGGGGAGGAGAGTAATAGCGTCCGTGGCACGTTAGGTTGCGCTAGGTTATGCTTGTATAGGCTAGGTTAGGTTATATTTGGTTAGGGTGGCTTTGACTTTCATGCCGTACACTTCTATTCGGTGGATTTCTGTGACCTAGTGTGCTCTACTGTACTCTGCTCGGCTCAGGGGATGCCGGAACGCGCGGTCGCGGCACGTTACTTTGTGTTATGCTACGTTTGATTATGTTAAGGTTGCATATATTAGGATGGGTTAGCTTTGACTTTTAAGCCGTGCACTACTATTCGGGGGATTTCTGCGCTCCAGTGTGCTCTAGTATGTTCTGGTTGGCTCTGGGAGGCCAACAATTGTGGTTTCGGCACGATATGTTGAGTTGGGCTACGGTTGGTTAAGCTAGGTTGTGTCAGGTATGGTTTGGATATATTTGACTCTTTCGTTTTAGAATGCAATGCGGTGGATCTCTGCGCGCTATTGTGCTCCAGTATCGTCTGCTTGTCTCTATGAGTGCAAGAAATGGTAGTCTCGTCATGTCAGGTTTAGCCAGGCTACGTTTGGGTATGCCACGAATGAATCGTTGTGGATGTGCAACTAAGTCTCTTGTTCCTTACACTGCTTTTCGGCGGGTTTCTGTTATCTAATGTGCTCTACTACATTCTGACTCGCTCTGGGGAGGCAACGAGCAGTGGTCGTGGCCCGTCATATTGGGTTATGCTGCTTTTGGTTAGGTTAGATTGCGTCACGTTTGGTTGGGGCATATATGGCTTTTGTGCCATTGCCTGCAATGCGGTGGAACTCTGCGCTCTACTGTGCTCTAGAACATTCTGCTTGTCTCTGTAGATGCCAGCCATAGTGGTACCGCAATGACAGGTCCTGTTAGCCTGCGTTTGGATATATCCCGTTCGGCTAGGTTAGGTTATGCCTCTTTGTTATTTGTGCTATACACCGCTATTGCGTGGATTTCTGCGCTCTAATGTGCTCTAATATGCTCTGCTTGGATCTGGCGTAGAGAGTAATTGCGTTCCCGGCACGAGCGATTCTGTAATGTTACGTTTCGTTACGTTGGGTTAGGAATGCTCGGTCAGGATTTCATTGACATTTGCGCTATAAACGGCTATTCGGTGGATTCCTGCGATCCACATTGCTCTAATATACTCCGCTCGCAATAGTGGTCGTGGCACGTCAGGTTGTGTTAGGTTACGTTTGTTAGTGATATGTTGTGTGAAGTTTGGTTAGGTTATCTCTGAATTTCGCGACGTACCCTGTTATTTAGTGGATATCTGTGATACACTGTGCTCTACTACATTCTGCTTGGCTCCGGTGAGGCCCGGAGCAGCGGTCGTGGCATGATATGTTGAGCTACGCTACGTTTTTTTAAGTTGCGTTAGTTTTGGTTTGGTCAGGGTATCTTCGACTTTTGCGCTATGCACTGCTGTTCGTTGGTTTTCTACTCCCTGCATTGCTTCAGTATACTCCACTCGAATCTGGGGAGGCGAGCAATTGTCACAGTGGCACGTTATACTGAGATATGTTACGATCGGTTAGGATATGTCGGCTATGTTTTGTTTGTATGGCTTTGACTTCCGCACTATGCACTATTATTCGTTGGACTTCTGTGTTCGACTGTCCTCTGCTACATTCTGCGTGGCCCCTGGGAGGCCAGATGATGTGGTCGCGGCACGTTGCTTTGAGATATGCTACGCTTCGTTATGTTAGGTTAGGTCTGCTTGGATAGTATATCTTCGACTTTTGTGCTTTTCGCTTCAATACGGTGTATTTCTGGGCTCTACTGTGCTCTAGTACATTCTGCTTGCCTCTGTGGATGCCAGCAATGGTGATCTCGTCATGTTACGCTGAGCAAAGCTGTGTTTGGTTATGTCACGTTTGGCTACATTACGACATGCTACATTGACATTTGTGTTATACACTGCAATGCGGTGGACCTCTGCGCTCTGCTGTCCTCTGGTATATTCTTCTTGGCTCTGCGCAGGCCAGCAGTAGTGGTCTTGGCACGTTATGCTGAGTATGGCTACGTTTGCGTACAGGTTATGCTACGTTTGGTGACGTTAGGATGACGTAGCCTTTACCTTTGTGCTATACATAGTTATTCGGTGGGTTTCTGCTATCTACTGTGCTTCCGTGTATCCTGTTTGGCTCTGGGGAGGCCATAAATAGCGGTCGCAGGACTTTATGTTGAGTTGGGTTACGATTGGTTGTGTTAAGATTCGTTGTGTTAGGATAGGATTGCTTTGTCCTCTGTGCTATATGCTACAATGCGGCTGATACCTTCGCTCAACTGTGCTGTAGTATATTCTGCTTAGCTCTGCGCAGGCCAGCAGTAGTGGTCTTGGCACGTTATGCTGAGTATGGCTACGTTTGCGTACGTTACGTTTGGTTACGTGAGGATAGACTAGCTTCGATACATGTGACTTACGCTGCTATTCGTTGGATTTCTGTGGTACACTGTGCTCTGCTACATTCTGCTTGGCTCTGTGGAGGCCGGGTGCTGAAGTAGCGGCACGTCATTTGAGCTAAGCTGTGATACGTTTTTTAGGCTAGGCTGGGATAGATTAGGTTAGGGTATCTTCAACTTTTGTTGTATACACTGCTATTCGGCGTATTCCTGCGCTCTGTAGTGCTCTACTACACTCTGCTCGAATATGGAAAGGCGAGCAGTAGTGGTCAAGTCACGTTAGGTTGACTTTAGCTACGTCTGTTTATGCTAGGTATGGTCAGGTTAGGATAGGCTACTTGGACTTTCTTCCTATACACCGCTATTCCGTGGATTTCCGCGCTCTAATGTGCTCCAATATGCTATGCTTGGCGCTCGATTGGCGAGCAATATCGGTCTTGTCACCTTATGTTGGGATGCACTAAGCTTGGATAGGTCAGGTTATGCCATGTTATGTCAGGATACGTTTGACGTTTGTGCTATACACTGAAGTGCGCTGGATTTCAGCGCTCTGCTGTGCTCTAGTATATTCTGCTTGCCCCTGTGGAGGTCAGCAATGTTTGTCCAGTCACTTTACGTATAGATACACTACGTTTGGATTGACAAGGCAAGGAAAGGTTAAGCCAGGCTATGTTTGACATTTGCGCTATACACTGCTATTCGGTGGATTACAGAGCTCTAATGCGCTATAATATGCACTGCTTGACTGTGGGATGGCCAGAAATTGTGGTCTCGACATGTTAGGTTGAGTAAGGTTACTTTTCGTTAGTTTAAGTTAGGAAGGTTCGGTTAGGATTTCTTTGACATACGCGCCACACACTGCTATCTCTTGGAGCTCTGCGCTATACTGCGCTCTAATATGTTCTGCTCGGCTCTGGGGTAGCAAGTAAGTGTGGTGTCGCTACGTTAGTCTCATTTATATTACGTACCATTAGCGTAGGATAGGAAGGCATGGTAAGGATTTCTTTGACTTTTGTGCTATACACTGCTGCTCGGTGGACTTCTGCGCTCTACAATGCTCCACTATTTTCGACTTGGCCCTGGGGATGCCAGCAGCAGTGGTCGCGGCTTTATGCTCAGTTACGCTACGTTTGGTTGTGTTAGGTTAGGACAGGTTAAGTCAGGGTATCCTCGAATTTTGCAACATACTCTGCTATTCGGTGGATATCTGCGATCTACGTTGCTCTACTATACTCTGCTCGACTCTGAGGAGGCGAGCAATAGCGGTCTCAGCACGACAACTTCAGTTAAGCCGCGATTGGTTAGCTTAAGTTAGATTAAGTGTTGTTAGGATATCTTTGACTTTCGTGCTATACACTTTTATTCGGTGAACTCCTGTGAGCTACTGTGCTCTACTACATCCTTCTCGGCAACGGGGAGGCCAGGGGCAGTGGCAGCTGCACGTTATGTTGGGATATGCTGCGTTTGGCTAGGTTAGATTAGGTCAGGTTTGTTTCGAATAGCAACGGCTTTTGTGCTTTCACTGCAGTGCGGTGGAATCATGCGCTCTACTGTGCTCTAGTACATACGGCTTGTCTCCGTGACGGGCAGCAGCAGAGGCCTCGTCGTGCTAGTTACATTTCGACTACGTTTGGACGTGTAACGTTTTGCTCGGTTAGGGTACGATACTTTTGTACTGTTCACTACTCATCGGTAAATTTCTGCACTCTAATGCGCTCTTATTTGCACTTCCTGGCTCTGGGAGGCCAGCAATATTGGCCTCGTCACGTTATGATCAGTTACCCTACGTTTGGATGGGTCAGTTTCGGACAAGTTAGGTCAGGATATGCTTGACTTTTGTGCTATACACTGCAATACTATTTATTTCTACGCTCTTTTGTGCTCCAGCGTTTCCTGCTTGGCTCTCGGAGGCGAGCAGTAGCCATCTCGTCACGTTGGGTTGAGCAATGTTACGTATATCTAGGTTTGGACAGGATACTTTCGACTCTTGTGCTCTTCACTGCTATGCAGTGGGCTTCTGCGCTCTGCTGAGCTCTAGATCATTCCGCTCGTCTTTGTGGAGGGCAGCAATATTGGTCTCGTCATGCTAGGCTTAGTTAGGTTACGTTTGTTTATCTTACATTTGGCTAGGTTAGGATAGGATATTTCGCCTTTTGTGCTACACAACGATATTCTGCTTGTTTCTGCACTCTCAAGTGCTGTAATATACTCTTGTTGGCTCCGGAGTGGCCAGCAATATTGGGCTCGTTACTCTATTTTGGGCAACGCTACGTTCTAATAGGTCATGTGTGGCCAAGTTCTGTTAGGATATGTTTGACATTTGTGCTGTACGTCGCAATGCGGTGAATTTCTGCGCTATGCGGTGCTCTAGTGTTTCCTGCTTGGCTCTGAGGAGGCCAGCAATAGTGATCTTGGCACGTTATGTTGTGCTATGCTACGTCCGTGTATGTTACGCTTCCTGAGGCGAGGATTTGATGGTTCAGACAATTGTGCTATACAATTCTATTTGCGTATTTCTGCCATCTACGGTGCTCTAATGTTTTCTGCCCGAGTCTGGGGACTCCACCGGTAGTGATCTTGGCACGATAGGCTTAGATATGTTACGTTTGGTTAGGTTAGGTTATGTCAAGCTCGGTCAGGTTATCGTTGACTTCCATGATATACACTGCTGCTCGGAGGATTTCTGCACTCGACTGTGCCCTACTACATTCTGCGCAGCTCTGAGGAGTCCAGCATTTATCGTGCAGCGTTATGTTGAGCTAGATTACGTTTCATTACATCATGTTATGTTCTGTTTGGTCAGGGTGTCTTCTTCTTTCGTGCTGTACACTTTTATCCGCCAGGTTCCTGTGATGTACTGTGCTCTGCCGCATTCTGCTTGGCTCCGTCAAGTCCGGCACCTGTGGTCGCGGCAAGCCATTTTTAGTTACGCTACGTTTGGTTAGGTTATGTTAGTTTAGGCTATGTTAGGGTATTTTCGACTTTTGTGCTATTCCCTGCAGTGCGTAGGATTTATGCGAACTGCTGTCCTCTAGTCCACTCTGCTCGTAATTGTGGAGGTCAGCAATAGTTGTCTCGGCATGTTCGGTTGGATCATGTTACGTTTGGTCAGGTTGGGTTAGGCCAGGTTAGGTTAGGATAACCTCGACTTTTGTAACAAACGCTGCTATTCGGTGGATTTCTGTGCTCTACATTGTTCTACTGTGCTCTGCTCAACAATGGGGAGGCGAGCAATAGTGTCCGTCGCACGTCAGGCTGGGTTACGTTACGTTTGGCTAGGTCAGGCTAGGCTAATTTTGGTAAGGATTCATTTGACTTTCGTGCTATATACTATTATCACGTGAATTTGTGTGATCTACTGTACACTACTACGTTATGCTTGGCTCTGGGGAGGCCTGTGGTAGTGGTCGCGGCACGTTAGGTTGTGTTATGTTACGATTGGTTAGGTTAGGTTACGCCGCGTTTGGTAAGTATAGCCTCAACTCTCGTGATGCGCACTGTTACTCGGTATTTCTGTGATCTGCAGTGCTCTACTACACTCTGCTTGGCTCAGGGGACGCCAGGAGCAGTGGTTGCAGCACGTTGCGTTGAGCCACGCTACGCCTGGTTATGTCAGGTTAGGTCAGGATATCTACGGCTTTTGTGCTATACATTGCAAGGCGGTGGATTGCTGCGCTCTGCTGTGCTGTAGTATACTCTGCTTGGCGCTGGGTAGGCCACCAATTATTGTCTCGGCTGATTAGGTTGAGGTAGGTTACGATTGGCTATGCTACGTTTCGTGAGGATAGGTTGGGATTGCTTAATCTCTTGCTCTGTACACTGCTATTTCGTGGATTACTGCGCTCTACATTGCACTAGTGCGCTCTGCTCGGCTCTGGGGCGCAAGAAATAGTGGCCGTGACACGTTAGCTTTTGTCATGTTAAGATCGGTTAAGTTAGGTTAGGTTGGTTTGGTTATGGTGGCTTCTACTTTCGTGCAATACACTGTTACTCGGTGTATTTCTATGGTCGACTGTGCTCAACTGCATTCTGGTTGTCTCTCTGGAGGCCAGCGGTAGTCGTCTCTTCATGTTGGGTTGAGTTATGTTACGCTTGGATATGTTGTTTGGATTGGTTAAGATGGACTACTTTGACTTTTGTGCTATTCGCTGCTATTCGGTGGGTTTCTTCACTCT
Organism: Eufriesea mexicana; assembly: GCF_001483705.2. NCBI lineage: Eukaryota > Metazoa > Arthropoda > Insecta > Hymenoptera > Apidae > Eufriesea > Eufriesea mexicana. Next base: position 52,105 of record NW_016908418.1, read on the forward strand.
AACGTGCTCCAATATTCTCTGCTCTGCTCTGGGGAGGCAAGAATCAGTGGTCGCGGCACTTTATTTTAAGCTATGCTACGTTTCGTTAAGTTAGGTTAGGGTAGGTTACGTTAGGGTATCTACGGCTTTGGGGCTATTCACTGCAATACGGTGGATTTCTGCGCACTACAGTGCACTAGTACATTCTACTTGTGCCTGTGGGTGCCAGTATAGTGGTCTCGTCATGTTAGGTTGTGTTACCTTACGTTTGGATATGCTACGTTTGGCTATGTTAGGATAGGCTACTCCGACTTTTGTGCTATTCACAGTTATTCGGTCTATTTCTTAGCTCTAATGCGCCCCAGTATGCTCCGCATGGTTGTGATGAGCCAGAAATATTGGTCTCGTCACGTCATGCTCAGCTACGCTACGCTTGGATAGGTTAGGCACGGTCAGGTTAGGTTAGGCTATGTCTGCCTTTTGTGCTGTCCACTGCAATGCGGTGGATCTCTGCGCTCTGCTGAGCTCTAGCATATTCTGCTTGAATCTGTGGAGGCCAGCAATAGTGGTATCGGCACGTTGGGTTGAGTTATCTTGCGCTTCGGTGTGTCACGTCTGGTGAGGCTAGTACAGGATAGTCTAGGCTTTTCAACTATACACGGCCATCCGCGTACCTCTGCGCTCTGGGGAGAGCAGGAATAGTATTCTCGGCATGTTAGGTTGAGTTAGGCCATGTTTGGTTATGTTCTGTTGGTTTTGGTTGGGCCGACGTAGATACGACTCTTTTGATACACCCCGCAATTCTATGGATGTCTTCGTTCTAGTCTACACTAATGTACTCTGCTTGGCTCTGGGAGGTCAGCAATAGTGCTCGCGGCACGTTATGCTGAGTCACGTCACGTTCGGTTAGGTAGGGCTAGGCTAAGTTAGCTTAGGTTATCTTCAACTTCTGTGCTGTGCACTGCTCTTCGTACAACATCTGCGGTCTTCTGTGCTCTAGTATGTACTGATTGGCTCTGAGAAGGGCAGCAGAAGCCGTCTTGGTACGTTAGGTTGGGTTAGGCTCTGCTTGGTTTTGTTCTGTCGGTTTCGGACAAGCATGCATAGCTTTGACTTTTCCGATAAACCCAGTGTTTCTATACACTTCTGCGCTACACACTGTACTACCGTGACCTGCTTGGCTCTGGAGACGCCAGCAACAGTGGTCGCGGCACATTAGGTTGAGTTAGGTTATGTTCGGTTATATTATATTTCGTTATGTTAGGGGAGGATAGCTTTGACTTTAGCGCTATACTCTGTTACTAGGTGTATTTCCGCGCCCTACTGTGCTCTAATATTTTCAGCTTTGTTCTGGGAAGGACAGCAACAGTAGTACCTGCACGTTACTTTGGGTCACATTACGTTCGGTTAGGCTGGGTTGGGCTAAGTTTGGTTAGGGTTTCTTCAACTTTTGCGCTCTACACTGCTGTACGTTGCACTTCTGCGCTCTGGTGTGCCCTAGTATGTACTGCCTGGCACTTGTGAGTGCAGCAATAACGGTCTCGGCACGTTAGGTTGTGTTAGGCTATGTTCGGCTATGTTCTGTTGGCTTTGGTTAGACCTACGTAGCACAGACTCTTCTGATATACACAGCGATTCAATGGATTTCTGCGTTCTACTCTCGACTCGCGTGTTCTGCATGGCTCTGGGAGACCAGCAATAGTGCTCGCGGCACATTAGGTTGAGTTACGTTACTATTGGTACGTGCGTTACATTACGTTCGGTTAGGCTGGGTTGGGCTAAGTTTGGTTAGGGTTTCTTCAACTTTTGCGCTCTACACTGCTGTACGTTGCACTTCTGCGCTCTGGTGTGCCCTAGTATGTACTGCCTGGCACTTGTGAGTGCAGCAATAACGGTCTCGGCACGTTAGGTTGTGTTAGGCTATGTTCGGCTATGTTCTGTTGGCTTTGGTTAGACCTACGTAGCACAGACTCTTCTGATATACACAGCGATTCAATGGATTTCTGCGTTCTACTCTCGACTCGCGTGTTCTGCATGGCTCTGGGAGACCAGCAATAGTGCTCGCGGCACATTAGGTTGAGTTACGTTACTATTGGTTAAGTTACGTTTGATAAGGTTAGGAGAGGATATCTTTGGATTTGGTGGTATATTCTGCCATTAGTTTGATTTCGTGGCCAAACAGTGCTCTAATTCTTTCAACTTGGCTCTGGGAAGGCCAGCAATAGCGCTCTCATCTCGTTACGTTGAGCCGCGTTGCGTTCGGTTTCGATGGGTTACGCTAAGCTTTGTCAGGGGAGCTTCAACTTTCGTGCTGTACACTGCCCTTCGGCGGATTTCTGCGCTAGACTGTGCTCTAGTTGGTCCTCCTTGGCTCTGGGGATGGCAACAATAGCGGTCTCGGCATGTTAGGTTTAGTTATGTTGTTTTGCTATGTTTTGTCCGTTTGGGTTAGGTTTCGGTAGCTTTGAATTTTCTTATATACACTACGGCCCAATGGATTTCTGCTCTCTACTCTCCAAAGTTTGGATTGGTTAGGATGGACTACTTTGACTTTTGTGCTATTCGCTGCTATTCGGTGGGTTTCTTCACTCTAACGTGCTCCAATATTCTCTGCTCTGCTCTGGGGAGGCAAGAATCAGTGGTCGCGGCACTTTATTTTAAGCTATGCTACGTTTCGTTAAGTTAGGTTAGGGTAGGTTACGTTAGGGTATCTACGGCTTTGGGGCTATTCACTGCAATACGGTGGATTTCTGCGCACTACAGTGCACTAGTACATTCTACTTGTGCCTGTGGGTGCCAGTATAGTGGTCTCGTCATGTTAGGTTGTGTTACCTTACGTTTGGATATGCTACGTTTGGCTATGTTAACTTTTTTGCTGTACACAGATATTCGGTGGATTTCTGAACTCTATTGCGCTCTAGTACTTCCTGCGTGGATCTGGGGAGGGCAGCAATGACGACATGTTGAGTCAGATTGCGTACGGTTAGGTTGGGTTGGGCTAAGTTTGGTAGGATAGCATCAACTTTTTTGCTGTACACAGATATTCGGTGGATTTCTGCGCTCTATTGCGCTCTAGTACTTCCTGCGTGGATCTGGGGAGGGCAGCAACAGAAGTCTCGGCACGCTAGTTTGAGTTATGTTATGTCTTGCTATGTTCTGTTTGCCTGGGTTAGGTTTGGCTAGCTTTGACTTTTCTGATGTATACTGCGATTCTATGCATTTCTGGTGTCTACTCTCCACTAATGTGTTCGGCTTGGATCTGGGGAGGACAGCAGTGGTGGTCGTGGCACGCTAGGTTATGTTAGGTTACGTTTGGTTATGTTACGATTGGTTAAATTGGGAGAAGGTGGCTAAGACTTTAGTGCTATGGTCTGGTATTTGGTGGATTTCTGCGCTTTACTGCGCTCTAGTACTTCCTGCGTGTTTCTGGGGAGGGCAGTATTAGCGGTCCCGTCACGTTAGGTTGAGCTTTGTTATGTTTTGCTATGTTCCGTTTGTCTGGGTTAGGTTTGGGCTGCTTTGACTTTTCTGATATAAACTGCGATTCTATGAATTTCTGCGTTCTACTCTGCAGTAACGTCTTCTGCCAGGCTTTGGGGAGGCAAGCAATATCGGTCGCTGTACGTTAGGTTGAGACATGTTACGTTTCGTTATGTCACGATTGGTTACGTTACGAGAGGGTAGCTTTGACAATATTTCCATAGTCTGCTATTAGATGGATTTTCGCGCCCCACAGTGCTCCATTGCTTTCAGGCTGGCCCTGGCAATGCCCGAAACGTGGGTCTCGGCACGTTATGTTGTGTCAAAGTACGTTCGGTTGTGTTGAGTTATACAAAGCTTTCGAAGAATAGATTTACCTCTTTTGCTGTGCACTGCTATTCGGCGGATTTCTGCTCTCTAGTGTGCTCTATTAAGCCCGGCTCGGCTCCGGGAAGGACAGCAATAGCGGTCTCGGCGCGTAATGCTTAGTTATGATACGTTGGGTTATGTTACGGTTAGATAGGATAACAGAGGATAGATTAGACTTTAGTGCTATAGTCTGTTACTAAGTGGATTTCTGCGACCAACAGTGCTCTAATGTTTTCAGCTTGGCTTTGACTAGGCTAATAAGAGTGGTCTCGGCACGTTATTAGAGCCATGCTACGTTCGGTTAAGTTGGGATAGGCTAAGATTTTTCAGGGTATTTGCATCTTTCGCGCTGTACACTGCTGTTCGGCGAACTTCAGCGATGTACTGTGCTCTGTCATGTCCTGCTTATCACTGGGGTTGGCAGCAATAGCAGCCTCGGCACGTTAGTTGTAGTTAGGCTATGTTTGGCTATCTTCCGTTCGTTTGGGTTAGTTTTTGGTGTCTTTGGCTTTTCCGCTATACACTGGGATCCTATGGGACTCTGCGCTCTGCTCTCTGCTTACGTGTTCTGCATGGCTCTGCGGAAGCCAGCAGTAGTGGTCGCGATACGTTAGTTTGAGACAGGTTACGTTTCGTTATGTTAATGTTGTCTTGGTTAGGAGAGGGTAGCTTTGACTTTAGTGCTATTGTCTGCTATTTGGTGCACTTGGGCGCCCTACAGTGCCCTAATATTTTCAGCTTTGCTCTGGCAAGGCCAGCACTAGTGATCTCGGCACGTTAGTTTGAGTCATGCTATGTTTGGTTATGTTCCCTTGGTTTGGGTTAGTTTCGGGTGGCTTTGACTTTTCTGATATACACTGCGACTCTGTGGACTCCTTCGCTCTACTCTCCTCTATTACGCTCTGCTTGTCTCTCGGGAAGCCGGAAATAGTGCTCGCGGCGCGTTAGGTTTAGTTACTCTACATTCGGTTATGTTTGGTTAGGTCTAGTTAGGTCACGATATCTTTGGCTTTTGTGCTATACATTGCTGTTTGGTGGCTTTCAGCGCTCTACTGTGCCCTACTATACTCTGCCAGACCCTGGGAGACAAACATTAGTGGCCATGGCGCGATAGGATACGTTAAGATTTGTTTAGTAATGCTGAGGTTGGTTAGGTTAGTGTAGGATACCTTCGACTTTTGTGCTGTACTACGCTATTCGGAAGATTTCCACGCTGTACGTCGCTCTGCTGCGCTCTGCGCGAATCTGGGGGTCCAGTAATTGTGTTCTAGGCAGGTATGCTTGAGTTAGACTACGTTTGGTTATGTTACGTTAGCTTGGGTTAGGTTTGGGTTGCTTTGATCTTCTAGTATAGACGGTTATTCGGCGGAATTCTGCACTCATCTGTGCTCTAGTATGCTTTGCTTGGTCCTGGTGAGGCCAGAAACAGTGTTCTTGGAACGTTAGGTTGAGATATATAAAGTTTGGTTACGTTAAGTTTGGAATGGTTAGCATAGGAGAGCTTTGACTTCTATGCTGCACACCGTTATTCGGAGGTTTCCTGCGCTCTGCTTTACACTATTATATTCTGCTTGGCTCTCGGAAGGCCAGCAGTATTGTTCTCGGCTCGTTTGTCTGAGATAGGTTACGTTTGGTCATGTAACGTTTGGTTAGGTTAGGAGAGGATTGATTTGACATTTGCGCTATACACTGCTATTCGGTGGATTTCTGCACTCTACTGCTATCTAATATTCCCTGCATTGATCTGGGAATGTTTGAAATTGTTGTCGCGGCGCGTTAGGTTGAGGTAGGTTACGTTGGGTTGGGTAAGGTTTGTTTGGGTTTGGTCAGCATATCTTTGACATTCGTGCTGCACACTGCCATTCTGTGGACATCCGCTTTCTACTCACCTCTAGTGTGCCACGTTTTGCGATGGGGAGGCCAGAAATTGCGGGCTGGGATCGTTAGGTTATGATTGGTTACGTTTGATTAATGACACAGGTTAGGTCAGGTTAGGTTATGATATCTCCTACTTTTTTGCTGTACACAGCTATTCGGACGATTACAGCGTCCTACATGCCTCTGCCATACTCTGCTTATCTCGCGTAAGCTCACAATGTCTTTTGTGGCACGTCGTCCAGTGTTACGTTACGTCTGCCTTTGATGCGATTGGTTATGTTAGAATTTGTTATCTTCGACTCTTGTGCTACGCACTGCTATTCTATGGGCGACTTCACTGTTGTGTGCGCTATCGCACTCCGCTTGTCTGTGTTGACGCCAGGAATTGTGACCTCTTCACGTTAGGTTAAGTTACGTAACATTTTGTTATGTTAGGTTTGGTTAGGCTTGGTTAGGATAGCTTTGACTTTTGAGCTGTTCACTGCTATCCGGACGATTTCAGCACTCACCATTGCTCTGCTGCGCTCCGCTTAGCTCTCGTGAAGCGAGCAATAACAGTCGTGGAACGTCAGTATGTGTCACGTTACGTCTGCTTATGTTACGTTTTGGTATGTTATGATAGGGTAGATTTGACGTTTGCGCTATACACTGCTATTCGGTGGATTTCTGCGCTCTACCGTGCTCCCGTATACTATGCTTGGCCATGTGGAGCCCAGCAATATTTGCCGCGGTAAGTTATGTTCTGTTAGGCTATATGTGGTTACGTTCAGCTGGTTTGGGTTAGGCACGGGTAGCGTAGATCTTTCTGATATACACTGCGATCCTATGGCTTTCTATGTTCTACTCTCTACTAACATGTTCTGCTTGGCTCTGTGGATGCCAGCAACCATGGTCGCGGCAAGTCAGGTTGTGTAAAGTTACTTCCGGTTTGGTAAGGTTAGGACAGGTTAGGTTACGGTATCTCCCACTTTTCTGCTACACACAGCAATGCGGCGGATTACTGCACTCTACTGCTCTCCAGTAAATTCTGCTTGGCTCTGGGTAGCCAAGCAATAGGTCTCTCGGCACGTTAGGTTATGTTAGGTTGCGATTGGTCACGTTACGTTTGGTTTGGTTAGGACAGAAGGGCCGACACCCTTTCGCTACACACTGCTATTCGGTAGATGTCCGTGCGCTACACTGCTCTACTTACATCTGCTTGATTCGGAGGAGACCGGCAATAGCTGTCGTGGCACGGTCGTTTGAGGTAGGTTACGCTAGGTTAAGCTACGTTTGGTAACGTTTGCTAAGGATGTCATTGACTTTTGTGCTATAAACTGCTCCTCGGTGACTTCTGCTCCCTACTGTTCTCTAGTATGTTCTGCTTGACCCTAGCGCGGGCAGCAGGAGAGGTCTCGGCACGTTAGGTTTAGTTATCCTAGGTTTTGCTAGGCTATGTTTGGCCAGGTTTGGTTCGGATGATTTTGACTTTTGCGGTATACACGGCTATCCAGTGTATTCCTGCGCTCTACTGTGATCTGATACTCTCCGCTTGGCTATGTTCATGTCAGCAATAGTGTTGTAGTCACGTTGGGCTTTGTTAGGCTCGTTTGATTATGATACGTTTGGTTTGGTTAGGAGAGCATAACCGTGGCTACGCGCTATTCGCCGCAATTCGATGGATATCTGCGCCCTACAATGCTCCGCTATACGCTGCTCACCTGTCGAGATAGTAGCACTATAGTAGCACTTTGGGTTGTGTTATGTTAGGATTGGTTAAGCTAGGCTTGGGTAAGTTTGGGAAGGGTAGCATAGGCTTTCGTGCTATTCACAGTCATTCGGCGGATTACAACCACACACTGCGCTCTGAACTAATATGCCAGAACCTGGAGAGTCCTGCAATAGTGGTCGCGGCACGTCAAGTCGAGTCTGGCTACGTTAGGTTAGGTTATATCTGTTCGGGTTAGGGCCGGATACTTCTGACTTTTGCGCTATACACTGCTTTTCTGTGGATTTCTCCTCCATACTGCACCCTAACACGCCCTGTCTTGCTCGGGTGGGCGGGGGAGGTGCATAAATAGTGGCCGCGGCACGTTACGTTGTTAGATAACTTTTGATTAGGTTAGGTTCGGCTTCATTTGGTTAGGATGGATTTGACTTTTGTGCAATACACGGCTATACAGCGGATTTCTGCGTCCTACATAGATCGACTACGCTCTGCTCGTCTCTGCGGAGACCCGTAATATCGGTCGAGGCACGATAGGTTGTGTTACGTTACGTTCGTTTACGCTTGGTTAGGTTACGTTTGGGTATGATGGCATTGTCCTTTGTGTTATACCCTGCAATGCGGAGACCTATGAGGTCAACTACTCTGTAATATGATCTGCTTGTCCCTGCGGAGGTCAGAAATAGTGGCCACGGCACGATAGGCCGAGTTAGGTTGCGTAAGGTTATGTCACGTTTGATTGGGTTAGGAGAGAATATCATTGACTCTTCTGCCATACACCGATATTCGGTGGATTCCTGCCATCTACTCTGCTACATAGTAATCTGCTTGGCACTGTGGAGGCCAACAATAGTAGCCGCAGCACGTTACATTGGGATAGCTACGTCAGGTTGGGATATGATAATTTGGGTTAGGTCTGTGAATCTTTGACTTTTCATTGTACAATGCGATTCTATGGATTTTTGCGATCTACTCTCCTCTCATATGTTCTGCGTCCCTCTGAGAAGGCTAGCAATGGTGGTAGCGGCACGTTTGGTAGTGTTTTGGTAACGTTTGTTGGTGTCACGATCGGGTATGTTAGGAACGGAAAGCTATGGGTTTTGCGCTCTACCCTGCTCTCCGGTGGATTTCCGCGCTCTACTGTGCTCTAGCATGCCCTGCTTGCCTCTGGGAAGCGCAGCAATAGCGGTCTCGGCATGTTAGTTTGAGTTAGGTTACGTTCCATTGTGGAACGTTTGGATAGGTTTGGAGAGAATAGCTTTGACTTTCGAGCTATAGTCTGATACCAGGTGGGTATCTGCGCCCTACAGTACCATAATATTTTGGCGTGGCTCTAGGAAGGACAGCGATAGTTGTATCTGAACGTTATGTTGAGACAGGTTACGCTCGGGTAGGTTGGGTTTGGCTAAGTTTGGTTAGGATAGCTTCAAGTTTTGTGCTGTACAGAGCTATTAGGTGGATTTCTTCGCTCTACTGTGCTCTGGAATGTCCTGCTTGGAACTGGGGAAGGCAGCAATGTCTATCTCAGCACGTCAGGTTGTGTTAGGCTATGTTTGGTTATGCTCCGTTGTATTGGGTTAGGCCTTAGTTGCTTCTAATCCCTTGATATACATTGCGATTATACGAATTTCAGCGTTCTGCCATCGAACATTGTGTTCGGCTTGGGTCTGGTGTGGCCAGCGATAGTGCTCGCGGCACGACAGTTTGAGCTATGTTGCGCTTTAATATGTTACGATTGGTTTGCTTAGGAGAGCACAGCTTTGACTTTAGTGCTATAGTCTGCTAGCAGGTGTGTTCCTGCGCCGTACAGTGGTATAGTATTTTCAGCTTGCCTCTGGGAAGGTCAATAATAGAGGTCACGGAGCGTTATGTTGTGTCAAGTTACATCCTGATTGGCTGCGTTATTCTGAGTTTGGTTAGGATAGCTTTATCTCCTGTGCTGTGCACTGCTATTCGGAAGACCTCTGCGCTCTGCTGTGCTCTAGTACGCACAGCTTGGATCTTGGAAGGGGGGGGGGGGCAGTAGCGGTTTCGGCACGTTAGGTTGTGTAAGGCTATGTTTGGCTATGTATGTTCTGTTGGTTTGGGTTAGGTTTGGGGAGCACTGACTTTTCACGTATACACTGCGATTCTACGTATTTCTGCATTCTACTCTACACTAGGGTGTTCTGTATTGCTCTGTGTAGGCCAGCAACAGTGGCCGCGGCGCGCTAGGTCGGGTTATGTCACGTGTGGTTAGGTTACGTTTGTTTGTGTGAGGTTGGGATATCTTTGAGTTTCGTGCTGTACTTTGCCATTCCATGGACCGCAGCGCTCTACTCTCCTTTAATATGCCCAGCTAGGCGGCGGGGATGGCAGCAATAGTGGGCCAGGTAGGTTATGTTTGGATTGGTTACGTTTGGTTATGCAAGGTTAGGACACGTAAGGGTAGTACATCTACTACCTTTCAGCTTCAAACTCCAATGTGGCAGATTACTGCGCTCTTCTGTGCTCTTGGATATTCAGTATGTCTCCGGGGAGATTAGCAATGGTGGTGTAGGCTCGTTAGGTTGAGATTGGTTACGTTCGGTTATATCATGTTTTATTAGGTTAGGATACAATAGCTTTGATTTTTGTGCTGCACACTGTTATTCCGTCGATTTCTGTGCACTACTGAGGTCAAGCATACTCTGCTTTTCCGCGGGGAGGTCAAAAATGGTGGAAGAGGCGCGTTGGGCGATTTAGGTAACGTTCGGTTAGGTTAGGATTGACTGGGTAATGTTTGGATTTCTTTCACTTCTGTGCTGTACAAAGGTGTGCGGTGGATTTCTGCGCTCTACTGTGCTTTAGCATTCTCTGCTTGGCTCTGGGGAAACCGGTAATTGAGGTCTCGTCACCTATGGTTGATATAGGACACGTTTCGTTATGTAACGCTAGGTTAGGCTATGTTTGGATGGCTTCGGCTTTTCTGCTGTCCACAGTGATTCTACGGATTTCTGCAATCTGCTCCCCTCTAGTATGCTGTGCTTGACCCTGTGGAGGTCAGCAATACTTGTCTCAGCACGTTAAATGGAGTTGGGCTCCGTTCACTTGGGTTGTGTTCGTTTGGGTTAGTTTTGGGTTGCTTCGACCTTCGTGTTATACACGGTTGTTCGGTGGATTTCTGTACTCCACTATGCCCTTCACGACTCTGGCAAGGCCAGCAGTAGTACTCGAGCCTCCTCAGGTTGTGTTAGGTTACTTTTTCCTATAACACGTTTTTTAGGTTTGTGGAGCATAGCTTTGTCTTTTGTGCTATACGCAGTTGCTCTATGGATTTCTGCGCTCTACTGTGTTCTAATATGTTCAGTTTTGCCTCGGAAATAACAATAATAGTTTTCTCGGCGCGTTACACTGAGTTGTGCTACGTTTGATTAGGTTAGGTTATGCCAGGTTGGGTCAGGAAATCTTTGTTCTTTCGGCTGTACGCAGCAATGCAGCGGTTTTTTGCGCTCTACTCTTCCCTAATATATTTTCCTTGGCTCTGGGGATGTCAGCAATATTGGTCTATGCATGTTAGGTTGAGTTAGGTTACGTTTGGTTATGTCATGTTTGGTCAGGTTATGCCAGGATAACTTCGACTTTGGTGCTACACGCTGCTATTCGGTCGACTTCTGCGCTCTACTGTGTACTAATATGCTCTGCATGGCTCCGAGAAGGACTGAAATAGTGGTCTCGGCGCGTTAGGCTTAGCTACGATACGTTTGGTTAGACTATGTTACTTTTGGTTAGGTTTTGATAGCTTCCACTTTCACGGTATACACTGCTATTCAGAGAATTTCAACGCTCTACTGTTCCTTAATAAACTCTACTCGACCCTGGGGAAGCCAGCAACGGTGGTCGCGGCAAGCTAGGTATAAATATGTTACGTCTGGTTGTTGGGTTTGGTTAGGCTAGGAAGAGGAATCTTGACTTTGGTGCTGTAGAATGCCATTATAGGGACTTCTGCGCTCTACTCTCCTCTAATATGTTATGCTTCACGATGGAGTGGCCAGAAATGGTTGCCTAGTCACGATGAGTTCGATTAGCTTACGTTTGGTCATGTTACGCTTTGGTAGGTTAGGATAGGGTAACTCTGACTTTTGTGCTTTACTCTGTAATGCGGCGGATTTCTGCACTCTACTGTGCTCTAGTATATTCTGGTTGGCTCTGCACAATTCAGAAATAGTGGTCCTGGCACGTTAGGCGGAATTGAGTTACGTTTGGTTATATTATTTTGGTATGCGTTCGGTAAGTATAGCTGCGACCTTCGTGCTATACACTGCCATTCGGTGGATTCCAGCTCTCTACTTTGCTCTACTGTATTCGGCTTGGCCCTGGGGAGGCGAGTAATGGTGTACTCGGAACGGTGGGCTGAGCCAGTATACGTTCTGCTATATTACTTTTGGTTAGTTTAGGATAGGGTAACTTTGACCTTTGTGCCTTGCACTGCGATTCCATGAACTTCTGCGATCCCCTACCCTCTCATATGTTCCGCCTGGCTCTGGGGAGTGTAGCTGTTGCAGTCTCGGCACGTTAGTCTGTGGTAGGTTACGCTAGGCTACGTTAAGTTTGGATATGTTAAGATACGACAGCTGTGACTTTTGCGCTACACACTGCTAGGCGGTGGATTTCGGCGCTCTACCGTGCCCTAATATTTTCTGCTTGGCTCTCTGGAAGCCAGCAATGCAGTTCTCTGCACGATAGGTTGAGGACTATTACGTTTGGTTAGGTTAGGTTATATTCAGTTCGGAGAGGATAGCTTTGCCGTTCGTGCTATACACTGTTTTCCAGTGGATTACTGCTCTCTACTAAGTTTTAGAATATTCTGCAGGACTCTGGGGAAGCAAACAAGGGTACCCTCGACGCGTTGGGTTTAGATCCGCCACGCTAGATGTGTTACGCTAGGTTAGGCTAGGATATGGTAGCTTTGACTTTTGTGCTATGCACTGCTGTTTTGTGGATTCCTGCGCTCTACCCTCCTCTAATATGTACTGCTTGTCTCTGGAGAGGGCAGCAACAGAGATCTCATCACTCAAGGTTGGGTTTTGTTACGCTTGGTTACGGTACGTTTGGTTATGTTAGGGTATGATAGCTTTGACTTTTGTCCTGCACACGGTTATTCGGTGAACTCCTGCGCTCTATGTTGTTCTAATATGCTCTGCTTGTCTCTGGGGATGCCAGCGGTAGTGGTCTCGGCACGTTACGTTGAGTTGGGTTGTGCTTGGTTGGGTTAGCTTCTGTTAGGTTCGGTAAGGATAGCTTTGACTATCGCACTGTACACTGTTGTCAGGTGGATTTCTGCGCCCCACTGAGATCGAATACATTCTACTTCGCCCCGGAGGGGCCAGCAATTGTGGCCGCGGAACGTTACGCTGACCTAGGCTGCGATTGGATAGGTAACGTTAGCTAAGCTTAGGTTTTGATAGCTTCAACTTTCCTCCTATACACTACAAATAAATAGACTTCTGGGCGCTTCTTTCCTCCACTATGTTCTGTCCGACACTGTGGGGCAGCAACAGTGGTCTCGGCACGTTAGGTTGGATTACATTTCCTTCGGCTATGTTACGTTTGTTAAGGTTAGGAGTGGATATCTTTGACTTTTGGGCTATGCACTGCTGTTGGGTAGATTCCTGCGATCTACATTGCTCTAATACTTCCAGCTTGACCCCTCCGCGGCCAGCAACACTGGTCGCGGCACGTCAGGTACGGTCGTGTTGCGATAGGTTGTGTCACGATTGATTACGTTAGGATGGGATGGCTATGCCTTTTGTGCTATAGACTGCTATTGCGTGGGTTTCAGACCTCTACTCTACTCTAATATGCCCTGCTCTCTTCTGGTGAGGCAAGGAATTGTGACCCCGGCAGGTTAGGCATAGTTTTGTTACGTTCGGTCACGTTGCGTTCGGTTGAGTTCGGACAGGATGGCTCTGACTCTTGCACTCCACACTGCTATTCTGCGGATTTCTGCGCCCTACATTGGGCTAATATGCTCTGCTTGTCTCTGTGGAGGACAGCAATTGTGATCTCGGCACGTCAGGTTTAGTTATGTTACGTTTGGTCCAGTTAAGTTTGGTTCGTTTAGGATAGGGTAACTTTGACTTTCGTGCTATAAACTGCTATACGGTGGATTTATGCGCCATACTGTGATTTAATATCTCCTGCTTGGCTCAGGGGAGGCCTGCAGTAGTGTTCTAGGCACGTTAGTGTGGATTATGTTGCGCGTGGTTATGTTACGTTTGGTTTGGTTAGGATAGAATGACTTTGACTTTTGTAATGTGCACAGCTATTAGGTGGATCTCTGCGTTCCACATTGCTCTGCTATACCCTGCTCGACTCTGGAGTGGCCAGCAATAGTGGTCGCGACACGAAAGTTTAAGCTAGGTTACGTTTGGTTAGGCTAGGTTTAGGAAGGTTTGGTCACTGTTCCTTCGTCCTTCGTGCTTTTCACTGCTATTCGTTCGATCTCTGCGCTCTACTGTTCCCTAGTATGTTCTGCTCGGCACTGGGGAGGCCAGAAGCTGTGGCGCCGGCTCGTTAAGTGTAGTTAGTCCACGATTGGTTACGGTAGGTTTGGTTAGGTTGGATGAGGATAAATTCGATTTTTGTGCTATACGAGTCTATTTGATGGTTCTCTGCGCTATACTGTGCTCTACTATATTCTGCTTGTCTCTGTGGATTCCAGCAATAGTGGTCCCTACACGTTACGCTGACGTAGGTTATTTTCGGATATACGCTCCGACTTTTGAGCTGTACACTGCTATTCGGTGGATTTCTGAGCTCCCCTCGGCTCTGATATGTTCGGCTTGGCTCTGGGGAGGCCAGCAACTGTGGTCTCGGTACGTCGGTTAGAGATAGATTACGTTTGGTTATGTTACGTTTGGTGGGGTTAGGACAGTATAGCTTTGACTTTTATGCTATACAACGCTGCTCGGTGGATTTATGCGCTCTACATTACTCTAGCATGCTCTGGCTTTCACTGGGGCTCCCAGCAATTGTATTCTCGGCACGTTATGTTGAGTTAGGCTACGTTGTAGAAGTAGCTTATACTTTTGCGCTATACATTGCTATTCGGTGTATTTCCGCTCTCTACCGTGCTCTAGTATGCTCTGCCTGTTTCTTGGGAGTCCAGCAATGGTAGTCTCGTCACTTTAGGCAGAGATAAGCTGCGTTTGGTAGGGTAACGTTAGCTTAGGTTAGGTCCGGACGGACTCATCTTTCGTGGTACACACTCCTATTCGGTGGATTTGTTCGCTCTGCTGCGCTCTACTGTAATCTACTCGAATTTGGGGAGGCCATAAACTGTGGCGCGATATGTTAAGTTATGTTACGTTTTGTTATGTCACGTTCGGATAGGTTAGGAGAGGGTAGCATAGACTTTAGTGACATACACTGCCATCCGGAGGATTTCGGCGGTCTACACTGCTCTAATATACACTGCTCGTCTATGGGGAGGCAGTAATTCTGGTCTCGACACTTTAGGCATATTTAGGCTACGTTTCGTTGTGTTATGTTAGTCTGGGTTATGTTTGGATAGATTTTTCTTGCGCGGTATACACTGATTTTCGGTGCATTTCTGCGCTCTACTCTGTTCTCGTATGTTATGTTTGGCTCTGGGGAGGGCAGCAATAGTGGTCTAGGCACGTTCGGCTGAGTCATGTTACGTTTGGTTACGTTACGATTGGTCATGTTAGGCAGGATAGATTTGACTTTTGTGCTATACACTGCAACACGGTTGATTTCACGGTTGTGTTGGGCTTGGCTAGGTCAGGTTACGTTAGGATAGCTACGAATTTTGTGATATACACTGCTATTCTGTCGTTATCTGCGCTATGCTTTACTCTAATAGCCTCTGCATGTCTCTGTGGAGGCCAGCGATCAGGGTGTCGGTACGTCAGGTTTGGTTATTTTACGTTTCGTTCGGTTATGTTATGTGTGGTTACATTAGAATGTCTTCGACTTTTGCGCAATACCTTGTTATTTGGCGGCTCTCTGCGTTCGACTTGACTCTACTATACTCTGCTCGTCTCCGGTGTGGCCAGTAACAGAGGTCACGTCACGTTAGCATTAGTTATGCTACGTTTGGTTAGGATAAGTTAGGTGCGGTTGGGTTAGGATATCTTTGACTTTTGAGCCTTACATTTCTATTTGGTGGCTTTCTGTGCTCCACTGGGCTCTACTATACTATGCGCGACTCTGGGGAAGCTAGAAATAGTGGTCGCGGCACGATAGATTTTGTTAGGCTGTATTCGGTTAGGCTACGGTTGGTGAGGTTAGGAGAGGATATTTGTGAATTTTGTGCTATAAACCGCTATTTGGTGGGTATCTGCGCTCTTCATTGATCTAATATACTCTGCTCGGCTCTGGGGAGGCCGGCAATAGCGGTCGTTGCACGTTTGGTTGAGTTAGGTCACGATCGAATAGGTAAGGTTTGGTTAGGTTTGGATAGGACAGCTTTGACTTTTGAGCCTTACATTTCCATTTGGTGGCTTTCTGTGCTCCACTGGGCTCTACTATACTATGCGCGACTCTGGGGAAGCTAGAAATAGTGGTCGCGGCACGATAGATTTTGCTAGGCTGCATTCGGTATGGCTACGGTTGGTGAGGTTAGGAGAGGATATTTGTGAATTTTGTGCTATAAACCGCTATTTGGTGGGTACCTGTGCTCTTCATTGATCTAATATACTCTGCTCGGCTCTGGGGAGGCCGGCAATAGCGGTCGTTGCACGTTTGGTTGAGTTAGGTCACGATCGAATAGGTAAGGTTTGGTTAGGTTTGGATAGGATAGCTTTGACATTTGTGCTGTACACAGAAAGTCGGTGGATTCCTGCGCCCTGCTGTTCTCTAATATGCTCTGCTTGGCTCCGGGGAAGCAAGCAATGGTGATCTCGGCCCGCTAGTTTGTGCTAAGCTACGTTCGGCTATGTTGAGTGTGCTTATGTTAGAATAAGGTAACTCCGTATATTGTGCTATGCACAGCGATTCCATGGATTTCTTCCTTCTGCCCACCTCTAATATGTTCTGCTTGGCGCTGGTGATGCAGCAACAGTGGTCTCGGCACGTCAGGATTGGTTATGTTTCATTTGGTCGCGTTACGTTTAGTCATGTTAGGGTAGGATAGCTTCGACTTTTGTACTGTACGCTGCTGTAAGGTTGATTTCTGCAATCCACTGCGCCCTAGTGTTCTCACCTTGGCTCTGTGGAGGCAAGCAATAGTGGTCTCCGCGCGTTAGGTTCGATGTATAACGGTTGTCTATGTTACGTTTGATAACGTTAGGGATCGGAAGCTGTGACTTTTTTGCTGTACACCGCTATTCTGTGGATTTCTACCCCCCAAATTGCTCTAATATGCTTTGATTTGCTCTGGGGAGGCGAGCAATAGTAGTCTCGGTCCGTTATTTTGATCTATGCTGTGTTTGGTTACGTTACGCTTGGATAGGTTAGGACAGGGCAGCTATGACTTTTGTGTTTTACACCGCTATTCGTTGTATTCCTACGCTCTAAATTGCAATACAATACTCAGATCGACTCTGGGGAGGACAGTGGTAGCGGTCTCGGCACGTTAGATTTAATAAGGCTGCGCTGGGTTATGTTATGTTATCTTGGGTTAGGTATGCGTAGCTATGCCTTTCGTGGTATAAACTGTTGTGCGGTGGATTTCTGCGCTCCACAGTGCTCTAGTATGTTCTGCTTAGCTATGGGGAGGACGGCAATAGTGGTCTCGGCGCGTTAGCTTGTGATATATAACGGTTGGTTATGTTACGTTTGGTTAGATTGGGAGAGTGTAACTTTGACCCTTATGATTCACACAGATATTCGGTGGACTTGTGCGCTACACTGTGCCCTAGTATATTCTGCTTGTCTCTGGGGAGGCCAGCAATCGTGTTCTCGGCACGTTAGGTTATGTTAGTGTGCGTTTGGATATGTTACGTTTGGTTAGGTCAGGATAGGGTATCTTAGACTTCTGTGCTATGAACTGCTAGTCGGAGATTTTCTGATCTCTACTGTGCTCCAACATGTTCTGTTTAGCTCTACGGGCCATAAATAGGGGTCCTGGCTCGTTGGGTTTAGCTATTCTTAGTTTGGTTTAGTTACGTTAGTTTGTGTAAGCTTTCGATAGATACAACTTTCGTGGTGTATACTGATATTAGGTGGATTTCTTCGCTCTCCTGTGCTCTACTATATTCTGCTTGGCCCTGGCGTGTCCAGCAAAGGTGTTCGCAGCATGTTACGTTGTGTTAGGCTATGATATTTCATGTTCCGTTGGTTTGGGGTAAGTTTGGGTGCTTAGACTTTTCCGATGTACACTGTGGTTCTATGGACTTCTGCGCACTACTGCCCACATATATGTACTGCTTGGCACTGTGGTGGCCGTCAGTCGTCGATCCAGCACGTTATAATTTATAAGGCTTAGTTTGGCTATATCTCGGTAGGCTAGGTTAACAGGAGATAGCTTTGACTCTTGTGCTATACACTGCTGTTCGTCGGATTTCAGCGCTCTACAGTCTTCTAGGGCGATCAGCTTGGCACTTGAAAACCCAGTACTATTGGCCTCGGCAAGTTATATTGAGTTACGTTGCGTTCGGTTTCGCAACGTTTGTTTACGATAGGATAGTATAGCTTAAGCTATTGTGCTATATTCAGCACTTCGGCCGATTTCTGCGCTCTGCATTGATCTGCTGTACTATGCTCGACTCCGGAGAAGCTAATAATAGTGGTCCCGGAACGTTAGGTTGTGTTAGGCTACGTTCGGTTAGGTCACGTTTGCTTGGGTTATGTCTAGATAGGCTCGGCTTTCGTGGTACACATTGTTATTCGGTGGATTCACGCGCTCTACTGTGCTCTACTATGCTCTGTTCGTCTGCGGGGAGGCCAGCAGTAGTGGTGGCGGCACGTAAGCATGTGTTATAGTACGTTCGGTTACGTTAGGTTGAGTTGCGTTAGGCAAGTGTAGCTTTGACTTTCCTGTTATATTCTGTAGTTAGGTGGAATTCTGCGCAGTACAGTGCTCTAGTGTGTCCTGCTTGGCTCTGGGACGGCCAGAAATAGTGGTCTCGGCATGTTAGTTTGAGATATATATAACGTTTGGTTAGGTTAGGACAGGATAGCTTTGACTTTTATGCGATACACCGATATTCAGTGGATTGATGCTCTCTACATTACTCTAATATGCTCCACTTGGCCCTGGGGATTCCACTAAGAGTATTCTTGCCGCGTTAGGCTGAGTTGGGTTGCGTTAGGTTTTGTTATGCTTGCTTTGGTTACGATAGTATAGGTTAGACTTTTGTGCTGTACACTGTCATTCGGGCGATTTCTGCGCTTCACTGTTCACTAATAGGCTCTGCTTGGCGCCGTGGATGTCAGCAATTATGGTCTCGACGCGTTAGGTTATGTTAAGCTTCATTAGGCTTGGTTAAGTGATGGCAAGTTAGGTTACGATATCATTGACATTTGCGCTTTGCACTTGAGTGCGGTGGGCTCCTTCGCACTCCTGTGCTCTAGTATATTCTGCTTTGTTCTGCGGAGGTCAGCAATATTGGTGTAGGTAGGTAAGTTTTGTTGGGTTACGTTTGGTTAAGTTACGTTTGGTCAGGTTACGATTGGATATCTTCGACTTTTGCGTTATACAATGCTATTCGGTGGGTTTCTGCGCCCCAGGCTCCTCTACTATAATCTGCTCGACTCTGCGGAGAACAGAAACAGTGATCTCTGCACGTTTCGTCCTGTTAGGTCACGTTTGGTTAGGTTAGGTCTGTTCGTGATACGTTAAGACATCTCTGACTTTCGTGCTATGCACAGCCATTCTGTGGACCTCCAGGCTCCACTCTCACACAGTATGCCCGGCTTGACAATGGCGAGCCCGGTAATAGTTGTCTAGGCACGTTAGGTTGGGATTGGTTATGTTTGGCTTGGTTAGGTTGTGTAACGTTATGTTTTTTCTATATCTTTTACTTTTTGCTTTACACTTCAATTTGGTGGATTTCTGCGCCCTCCATTGCCATACTGTACGCTGCTCGGCTGTGGGGAGGCCAGCAATTTCGGTCGTGGCACGATAGATTGAGTTACGTTACGTTTGGTTATGTTAGGTTAGGTTACGTTTGGTAAGGATGGCTTTGACTTATGCGTTATCCACTGCTGTTCGATGGATTTCTGCGCTGTACTGTGATTTAATGTTTTCTGCTATGCTGTATGGAGCCCAGGAATAAAGGTCTCGGCTCGTTAAGTTTAGCTATCCCACGTTTGGTTAGGTTAGGCTGGGTCAGGTTAGGTGAAGGTATCTACTGCATTTGTGATGTAGGCTGCCATTCGGTCGATATCTGTGCACATAATGGCTCTACTAGCTTCTGCTTGTCTCTGGGATGGACAGCAATGCAACTCGCGGCACGTATCTTTGAGTCAGTTTACATTTGGTTAGGTTTGACTCGGTTAAGTTTGGTCGGGATAGCTTCGGCTTCTGTGCTATATGCTTCTACTCGGCCGATATCTGCGCTCTGCGTTGCTCTACTAGCATCAGCTTGTCTCTGGGGTTGCCAGCAGTAGTCGCCTCGGCACGCTAGGTTTAGACACGTTTGGCTTGGCTTGGCTAGTGAACGATATGTTTGGTTGGGTTACCTTCGGCTTTTGTGCTTTGCACTACATTGCGGAAGATTTCTGCGCTCTCCTGTGCTCTAGTATATTCTGATTTGCTCTGAGGAGGGCAGCAATAGAGGTCTCGGCGCGACGGGGATAGATAGGTTACTCTAGGCTACGTTACGTTTTGCTAGGTTAGGATAGGACAGCTCTGACATTTGTGATATACACTTCTGTGCGGAGGATTCCTGCCTTCTACTGTGCATAAATATACTCTGCTTGGCTCTGGGGAGGCCAGCACTAGTGGTCACGGCACACGAGGTTGAGATATGTTACGTTTGGCTTGGATAGGTTAGGATAGGTTTGGTTACGATAGCTTTGACTTTTGGGATTTGCACTGCTATTCGGTCGATATCTGTGTACTACATTGCTCTACTGACATCTGCTTATCTCAGGGGAGGCCAGAAATAGCGGGCGTTGCAGGTTTGGTTGAGTTATGTTACGCTTCGTTCGGTTAGGTTAGATTAAGTTTGGTTGGGACGGCTTCGGCTTATGAGCTATACACTGCTATTAGGTCGGCACCTGCGCTATGCGTTGCTCCATCAGGATCCGCTTGCCTGTGGGGAGGGCAGCAATAGTGGCCGCGTCACGTTTGGTTGTGTTATGTTACGTTTGGTTAATTAAGATATGGATAGGTTTGGAGAAGATAGCTATGCCTTTTGTGCTATACACAGCTGTTCGGCAGTTTTTTGCACTCTACTGCGATATAACATGCCCTGCTTTGCTCTGGGGAGGTCAGGAATTGTGGCCTAGGCACGTTATGTTTGGCTAGCTTAACTATGTTTGTGTTATGTTTCGTTAGTTTTTCAAAGGCAGGTGTTACCGTTGTGCTATACACTGCTATTCGGTGGATTTCTGCGCTTCAGGGTCCTATAGTACTCTCTGCTTGGCGCTGTGGATGCCAACAGTTGTGGTTTCGGCACGTATGGTTGTGTTACGCTTCTTTCGTCTTGTTAATGTTATGTCACTTTAGGGAAGGTTTTTTTGACTTTTGTGCTTTGCGCTACGTTGCGGAGGAATCCTGCCTTCTCCTGTGCTCTAGTGTATTCTGCTTTGATCTGGGGAGGTCAGCAATAATGGTCTAGGCACGTTAAGTTGTGTTAGGTTGCGTTCGGTTGTATTAAGCTTTGTTATGTTAGGCTAGGATAGCCATGACTTTTGTGCCATACACTGCTCTTCGAAGGACATCTGAACACTTCCGTTATAAAATACTCCCTGCCTTGCTCTGGGAATTCCAGAAACAGCGGCCGCAGCGCGTTATGTTCGGCTAGGTTACGTTTGTATATGTTTGGTTTGTTCCCGTTAGATTAGGATGTCTTTGACTTTCGTGCCAGACACTGCCATTCCATGAACCCCTGCGTTCTACTCTGACATAATATGCCCTGCTTGGCGATGGGGAGTCCAGCAATAGTTGGCTAGGCACTCTAGGTTGAGCTTGATTACGTTTGAAAGGTTTAGGTTAGGAGAGTTTGGCTATACCTTTTACTCTTCTGCCCTACGCATCAATGCGGTGAATTTCAGCGGTCTACTGTGCTGTGGTCTATTCTGCCTGGCTCTGGGGTGGTCTGCAATAGCGGTGTAGGTACGTATGTCTGAGTTAAGCTACGATTGACTATGTTACGTTTGATTCGGTTAGGATAGGGTAACATTGACATTTGCACTATACGCTGCTATTCGGTGGATTCCAGGACTCTACAGTGCTCTAGTGCGTTCAGATTGGCTATGGGGAGGACAGAAACAGAGGTCCAGGCGCGTTAGGTTTAGATATACTATGCTTGGGTACATAAGGTTGGGCCTGGTCGGGAAAGCGTACCTTTGACTTTTGTCCTATACATTGCTGTTTGGTGGCTTTCTGCGCTCTACCTGGCTCGCCTATACTCTGCTCTGCTCTGGCGATGCCAGCAATGGTGGTCGTCGCACGATATGTTAAGTCAGTCTACGTTTGTTGAGGTTGGGTTATGTTAGGTGAGGATAGATTGGTTCCGACTCTTGCGCTGTACACCGCTATCCGGTGAATTTCTGTGCTCGACATTGCTCTACTATGCTCTGCTCGAATATGGCGGGGTCATAAATTGTGGTATCGGCACGGTAGGTTTGGTTAGGCCACGTTCGCTTAGGTTACCTTTGTCTGTGTTATGTTTGGATAGCTTCGGTTTATGAGGTATACACTCCTGTACGGTGTATTTCTTGCTACCACTGTGCTCTAGTCTATTCTGCTTGGCTGTGTGGATGGAAAGCAATAGTGGTCTCGGCACGTTAGGTTGAGTTAAGCTACGTTCGGTTGTGTCACGTTTGGCTATGTTAGGTTAGGGTAGCTCCGACTATTGTCCTCTGCAATGCGATAATATGGATTTCTGCGCTCTACTCTACACAAATATGTTCTGCTTGGCTCTGGGGAGAGCAGAACCTTTGGTCTCGGCACGTTAGGCTGAGTTAGATTGCGTTTTGTTATCTTACGTTTGGTTATGTTGGGATAGGCTAGCTTAGACATTTGTGCCACACACTGCTATTCCTTTGGTATCCGCGCTTTGAATTGCTCTACTAGCATCTGCTTGCTTCTCGGGGGCCAGCAATAGTGGCTGTGGCACGTTTGGTTGAGTCATGTTACGTTCCGCTATTCAAGGTTAGGTTAATTTTGGTTAGGATTGCTTTGACTTTTGTGCTGTGCACTGTTATTCGGTGGATTTCTGCGCTGTACTGCAACCCAATACTCTCTGTTTTCCACTGGGTGGGCCTGAAATAGTGTCCGCTGCGCGTTAGGTTGAGTTATGTTACGTTAGTTTGTTACGTTTGGATATGTTGGGATTGGGTATATTCGACTATTCGGCTGTGCTCTGCTATTTGCTGGATTTCTGCCCTCTTCGTTGCTCTACTATACCGTACTCTACTCTGGAGAGACCAACAATGGCGGTCATGGCACGGTAGGTTCAGATAGGTTACGTTTGGTTGGGTTAGGTTCGGTTAGGTTTGGCAGGGTGGCTTTGACTTTTGTGCAATACACTGCTCCTCGGTGAATTTCTGATCTCTACTGCGCCCTAACATGTCCTACTTGCCTCTACCGAGGCCACAAATAGACGGTTCCGCCCGTTACGTTTAGTTATTCTACGTTTTGATAGGTAAGGTTTGTGTACCTCTGACTTTTGTGCTTCATATTGCTATTTGACAGCTTTATGCGATCTACTTGCCTCTACCATGCTCTGCTCGACTCTGGGGAGGCTAGCAGTAGTGGCCGTTGCACGGTAGGTTGTGCTATGCTGCGTTTTGCAATTTTACGATTGGTTAGGTTAGGCGAGTATTGCTTTGACTTTTGCGCCACACATCGCTATTCGGTGGATTTCTTCGCTCTCCATTGCTCTACTACACTCTGTTAGACTCTGTGGATGCCAGTAATAGTGGTCTCGGCACGTTAGGGTTAGTTAAGCTGTGTTCGGTTAGGTTACGCTAGTTCCTATTAGGATTATATAGCTTTGACTTCCGTGGCATAAGCTGATGTTCGGTGGATATCTGCTCCCCACTGTGCTCTAATAGGTTGAGCTTGCCCCTGGCGCTGGCATCAATAATGTTCTCAGCACGATAGTTTGTGTCATGTTACGTATGGTTTTCCTACGCTTCGTTAGGTTAGAGTAGGATAGCTTTGACTTCTGTGCTATACACTGCTATTCGGCAGATTCCTGCGATCTACTGTGCTATGATGTTCTGCTTTCCTCTGAGGAAGGCATCAATTGTGGCCTCCCCCGTTAGGTTGAGATAGATTAAGGATGGTTTTGTTAGGTTTGGTTATGTTAGGGCAGGGTAGCTTTGACTTTTGTGATATACACTGCTACTCGGTATATTCCTGCGATCTATGTAGCTTCAATATACTCTGCTTGGCTCTGGTGAGGCCAGCAATGGTTTCCACTGCACGCTAGGCTGAGTGTGCTTTTGTTGGATTATGTTAGTTTGGGCTAGGATTGGACAGCTTTGACTTTCGTGGTACACACTGCTGTTCGCTGGATATCAGCGCTCTGCTGCGCTCTACGATAATCTGCTCGAATCTGCGGAGGCCTGCAACAGTGGTCGTGGCGCGATGCGTTGAGTTATCCTGCATTTGGCTATGTTACATTTGGCTTGGTTCCGTTATGGTATTCTTGTCTTTTGTGTTATACGCTGTTATTCGGCTGACTCCTGCTGTCTACTGTCTCCAATAATATTCTGCTCGGCCGCGGGCAGGCCAGCAATTTCCCTCGCGGAGCGTTATGTAGAATTAGGCTTCGTTTGCTTATGTTAGTGTAGGTCAGATTATGTTAGGATATCTTCGACTTTTGTGCTATACACTGCAATACGGTGGATTTCTGAGCTCTGCTGTGATCTAGTGTACTCTACTTGGATCTGGGAAGGCCAGCATTAGAGGTCTCGACCCATTAGTTAGTGTTTATCAACGTTCGCTTGTGTTACGTTTGGTTAGGTTAGGATGGTACAGCTTTGTCTTTTGCGCTAGAAACTGCTATTCGCTGGATCTCTGCGCTCCACAATGCTCTACTATGAGCTGCTACTCTCCGCGGAGACCAGATATAGCGGTCGCGGCACGTTAGATGGAACTATGTTACGTTCGGTTATGTTACAATTGGTCAGATTAGGAGAGGATAGTTTTGACTTTTGTGCTATACGCTGCTATTCTTCGTATTTCTGCGGTCTACTCTCCTGTAGTGTGGTCCGCATGACGCTAGGAATGGTAGCAGTAGTCGTCACGTTACGTTAGGTTGAGTTATGTTTCTTTCAGTTACCTTACGTTTCGTTAGGTTAGGTGAGGATAGCTTTCACTTTTGTGCTATACACTGTTACTCGGTGGACTTCTGCGCTCTCCTCTGCACTACTGTATTCTGTCTGGCCCTATCGGGGCGAGATATAGTGGTAGCGGCACGTTATGTTGAGTTAGGCTACATTTGGTTAGGTAACATAAGTTTATATTAGGTTCGGATGGCTTTGAGTGTTCGGTTATACACAGCCACTCTATAGATTTCTGTGCTCTGCTCTCCTCTAATATGTTCTGCTCGGCTCTGTGAGGCCAGTAATGGTCTGCGCGGCACGTTGTGTGGAGTTAGGTTACGTTTGATTGAATGACGGTTGATTATGTTAGGGTACGGCGGCTCCGACAGTTGTGCTGTACTCAGCTATTCGGTTGATTTGTGCGTTCTACTGTGCTCTCACATGCTCCACTTGTCTCTGGTGAGGCCAGCAACTGTGTTCTCGCCAGGCTAGGTTGTATTACGTTACGTTCGTTATGAACAATTGGTTAGGTTGTGAAGGGATGACTTCGACTTTCGTGCTATACACTTTTATAGGGTGGACTTCTGCGGCATACGTTGTTCTAATGTAAAGGACTTGGCTCCGGGGAGGCCAGCAATAGTGTTCGCGGCACGTTAGATTGCGTTAGGTTACTGTTGCTTATGTTACAATTGGTTCGGATAGGTCAGGTAGCTTTGAGTTTTGCGCTATACACTGCTATTGGGTGGATTTCTGCGCTCTAATATGCTCTAGCATGTTCTGCTTGGCTCTGGGGAGGCCAGGATCAGTAGTCTCGGCATGTTACTTTGAGCTATGCTAAGTTCCGATAGGCTAGGTTGGGTCAGCTTTGGTTAGAATATTTGTGGCTTTTGTGCCGTTCACTGCAATGCAGTGGATTTCTACGCACTGCGGTGTTCTAGTACATTCTGCTTGTATCTGTGGGGAGCAGCTATAGTGGTCTCTTCATGTTAGGTTCAGTTAGGTTACGTTTGTATATGTTACGTTTGGCTAGTTTAGGAGAGGCTACATTGACTTTCATGTTATGCACTGCTCTTCCGGGAATTTCTGAGCCCTAATGTGCTCTAATATGCTCTGCTTGGCACTGGAGTGGCCAGTAATAGTGCTCTCGGCACGATAGGCTGAGTTAGGTTACGTTTCGTCAGCTTAGGTTGGGAAGGTTAGGTCAGGATATCTACGGCTGTTGTGCACTACGCTGCATTCCGGTGGACTTCTGCTGTATGCTGCGCTGTAGTATATTCTGCTTGGCACTGGGTAGGCCGGCAATAGTGGCGTCGGCTGCTTAGGTTGACTTAGGATACGTTTGGTTATGTTACGTTTAGTGAGGTTAGGACAAGATAGTCTAGATCTTTGTGCTATACACTGCCATCTGCGGATACCTGCGTCTACTGTGTACCAACATTTTCTGCATGTCTCTGGCGAGTCCAGCAATGGTGATCTCGTCATGTTAGGTTGTGTTTTCTTACGGTCGGTGTGGTTAGGTTATGTCAAGCTCGGTCAGGTTATCCTTGACTTTCGTGCTATACAATGCTGCTTGGGGGATTTCTACGTTCGGCTATACTCTACTATATTAGGCTTGGCCCTGGGTAGGCCAGCAATAGTGTTCGCGGAAGTAATGGTGGGTTAGGCTACGTTCGATTATGTTTCGACAGGACAAGTTTGGTAAGAATGTCTTCGACTTTCGTGCTGTCAACTATTTTCCTGTTGGTTCCTGTTAACCACTGTGCTCTGCTGTATTCTGCTTGGCTCTGGGGAGTTCGGCAGCAGCGGCCGCTGCACGCTCTCTTGAGTTGCGCTACGTTTTGGTATGCTAGGTTAGGCCAGGATAGGTTAAGGTAACCACGAGTTTTGTAACATACACGGCCCTTCGGTGGGTTTCTACTCTATACATTGCTCTGCTATGCTCTGCTCGACTCTGGGGAGGCGAGCAATAGCGGTGGAGGCGCGTTAGGTTGCGCTAGGTTACGTTCAGTTATGTTCCACCTGGCAAGGTTAGTATAGGCTACTTTGACTTTTGTGCTTTGGACTGCTATTCCATGGGTTTCAGTGATCTACAGAGCCCTACTATATTCTGGCTGGCTCCGGGAACGGAGCAGCAGTTTTCGCGGCACGCTCTGTTGTGTGACGCTGTTTGGTTTGGTTAGGTTTCGTCAGGTTATGCTAGGATATCTTCGACTTTTGTGCTATTCGCTGCATTGCGGTGGATTTGTGCGCACTACTGAGCTGTAGTATACTCTGCTTTTCCATGTGTAGGTCAGCAATGAGGGTCTCGTCATGTTAGGTTGGTTAGATTATTTTTGGATTTGTTACGTTTGTCTAGGTTAAGACAGGCTACTTTGTCTTTTGTGCTTTCCGCTGCTATACGGTGGTTTTCTGCGCTCTGCTGTCTTCTAGTGCATTCAGCTTGTCTCTGTGGAGGCCAGCAATATTGGCCTCGCCATGTTAGTTTCGGTTTGGCTACGCTTTCATGAGTTACGTTTGGCTAGGTTAGGGTAGGCTTCTTTCACTAATGTGCTTTTCACTGCTTTTCGGAGGACTTCTGCTATCTAATGTGCTGAAATACGCTCGGCTCTGCACTAGGAGGCCAGCGATATTGATCTCGTTACGTTGTGCTCTGTTGCGCTACGTTTGGTTAAGTTACGTGGGGCAATGTTAGGTCAGGATATGTTCGACTTCTGTAATAAACACTGCAATGCGGTGGTATCGTGTACTCCACTGTGCTCTAGAAAATTCCTCTTGTCTCTGTGGAGGCCTGCACAAGTGAATCCGTCATGTTCGGTTGGGTTATGTTACTTTCCAATATGTTACGTTTGACTAGGTTAGAATAGGCTACTCTGACTTTTGTGCCATTCAGTGACATTCGGCGTATTTATGCGCTCTTATGTGCTCTAGTACGTTCCGCTTTGCACTAGGTGGCAGCAATGTTGGTCTCGTTACGTTATGCTCTGTTACACTACGTTTGGATAAGTTAGGTTGGGCAATGTTTGGTCAGGATTAGTCTGACCCTGTACGAAACACTGCAGTGCAATGGATTCCAGCGCTCTGCTGTGCTCTGGCGTTTTCTTCTTGTCTCTGGGGAGGACAGCTATAATGGTCTCGGCACGTCAGTTTGTGCTGTGCTACGTTCGGTTATGTTACGTTTGGGAGGTTAGGGTATGATAGTTCATGCTTTTGTGCTGTACACACCTATACGCGAGTTTCTGCGCTCTACTCTGTTCTAATATTTCCTGCTTGCCCCTGGGGAGCCCAGAGATAATGATCTCGGCACGTTAGGTTGTGCTAGCTTACGTTTGGTTAGGTTATGTTAGGTTAAGCTGGTTTGGGGTAGCTTTGACTTTCGTGGTATACGCAGCTATTCGGTGAGTTTCTCTGATCTCCTGTGCTCTGCGGCACTATGCTTGGCTCAGCGAAGGCCAGGAAAAGTGGTCGCCGCACATTATGTTGAGCTACGCTGCGTTCGGTTAGGTTACATTAGGTCAGTTTTGGATAGAATATCTTCTTCTTTCGTGCTACATACTGCTATCCCGTGGATATCTGCGCTCTTCATTGCTCTACTAAACTCTGTTCGTCTCTGGGGAGGCGAGCAACAGCTGTCGTGTCATGTCAGGTTGAGTCAGGTTACGTTTGGCTTGGTTAGGATAGGTTAAGTTTGGTTAAGATAATTCTGACTATCGTGCTAAACACAGTCATTCGGTGTATTTCTGTGAACCACTGTGCTCTACTACTTTCTGCTTGGCTAGGTGGAAGCCAGAAGCATTGGTCGCTGCATGTTATGCTTAGTTACGCTACCTTTGGTTATGTTAGGATAGGTCAGGCTATGATAGGATATCTACGTCTTTTGTGCTATCCACAGCAATGAGGTCGATTTCTGCGCACTGCAGTTCTCTAGTACATTCTGCTTGTACCTGTGTGGTCCAGCATTAGTGGTCTCGTCATGCTACGTTGTGCTGGGCTACGTTTGGGTATGTCACGTTTGGCTTCGTCAGGATATGCTGCACTGTCTTCTGCGCTGTACACTGCTTTTCGCT
Organism: Eufriesea mexicana; assembly: GCF_001483705.2. Classification (NCBI taxonomy): domain Eukaryota; kingdom Metazoa; phylum Arthropoda; class Insecta; order Hymenoptera; family Apidae; genus Eufriesea; species Eufriesea mexicana. Next base: position 80,953 of record NW_016908418.1, read on the forward strand.
GGAATTCCTGATCTAAAGTGCTCTACGACATTCAGCGCTGCTCTGGGGCGGCCAGTAGCAGTGTTCGCGGCACGATATTTCGGGTTATGCTGCCTTTGGTTAGGTTGGATTAGGTCAGGTTAGCTTAGTGTAATAACGGTATTTGTGCCATTCACCGCAATGCGGTGGATCTCTGCGCTCTACTGTGCTCTTGTACATTCTGCTTTTTTCTCTGTCGAGGCCAGCAATGGTGATCTCGTAATGACGGGTTGAGTTTGACTACGTTTGGATATGCACGTTTGGCAGGGGTAGAACAGGCTACTTCGTCCTTTGCGCAGCACACCGCTATACGGTTAGCTTCTGCGCTACAACGTGCTCTAACATGCTCTGCTTGGCTCTGGAGTGGCCACTAATAGTGTTCTCGGAACGCTAGGTTGAGTAAGGTTATGTTTCGTTAGGTCAGGTTTGGATGGCTCTGTTAGGGTTTCTTTGACTTTTGTGCTATAGACTGCTATTTGGCGGATTCATGCGTTCTCCATTGCTCTACTATACTCTGATGCAATGTGCGGAGGCGAGCAATAGTGGCCGCGGCACGTCAGGATGGGCTATGCTACGTTCGGTTGTGTTACGTTTGGTGAGGTTAGGATATGATATTCCAGACTTTTGTGCTATACAGAGCTCTCCGCGGATTTCTGCGCTCTACTTTGCTCTGGAGTACACTGCATGGCTCTTGGATGCCAGCAATAGTGGTCGCGGCAGGTTATGTTGCTTTGGAGATCGTTCCGTTAAGTTAAGATAGGCAATGTTGTGTTAGGGTATCTTTGACTCTTGTGCAATACATTGCAATGCGGCCGATTCCCGCTCTCTACTGTGCTCTAATATATTCTGCTTGGCACTGGGGAGGACGCCAGTAGTGTCCTCGGTACGATAGTGTTACTTATGTTACGCTCGGCTAAGTTACGCTTGGTTAGGTTAGGATACAGTAGCCTTGACTTTTGAGCCATACGTTGCTATGCTGCGGATTTCTGCATTCTGCTGTGATCTAATATGTTCTGCTTGGCTCTGTGGATTCCAGCAATATCTGCCCAATATCGTTATTTTGAATTACACTACTTCTGGATAGGGTAAGTAAGGTCAGGTTAGGTTAGGGTATCCTTCAGTTCTGTGCTTTGGACAGCAATGCGGAGTGTGTGTGCGCTCTACTCTGCTCTAGTGTAATCTGATTGGCTCTGGGGTGGCCGGCAATTGCGTGCTCGAAACGATAGTGTGAATTAAGTTACCTTCGGTTATGTTACGTTTTGACAGGTTAAAATACGGTAGCCCAGACTTTCGAGCTATACACTGCTTCTCGGATGATTTATGCCCTCTACTGTGCTCTAGCATGATCTGCTTGGCACAGGGGAGGCCAGTCAGATTGGTGTCGTCACGCTATGTTGAGATACACAACGTTTGGGTAGGTAAGCTTAGGACAAGTTATGTTAGGGTATATTCAACTTTTGTGCGATACACTGCTATTCGGTGGACTTCCGATATCTACTATGTACCAGTATATTCTGCTTGCCTCTGTGGAGGCCAGAAATAATGGGTGTGGGACGTTACGTTGTGTTAGGCTACGTCTTTTTGTTTTACGTGCCGCTATGTTAGGGTACGATAGCCTTGACTTTTGTGCTATAAAGCGAAAATGGGCCGAAATCTGCGAATTACTGTGCTCTAGTATACTCTGCTAGTGTCTGCGGAGGTCAGAAATAAATTCCTCGTCATGTAAGGTTGAGTTAGGTTACGTTTGGGTATGCCACGTTTGGCTATGTTAGGTTAGGACACTTTGACTTCTGGGCTATTCACTGCTATTCGGATGACTTCTGGTCTCTAATGTGCTCTTATGTGCTATGCCTGCCTCTGGAGCGGCCATCAATATTTGACTCCTCACGTTATGCTGAGTTACCCTACGTTCGGATAGGTTAAGTAAGGTCACGTTACGTCAGGATATGTTTGACTTCCGTGCTACACAATGCAATGCGGTGGATTTCTGCGCTCTGCCTTCCTCTAGTATTTCCATTTTGGCTCTGGGGCGGCCAGCAATGGTGGTATAGGCAAGTTAGTATGGGTAAAGTTACGTTTCGTTAGGTTAGGTTAGGAAGGCTCGATTAGTATTACTTTGACTTTTGTGCTACAAACTGCAATCCAGTGGATTTCTGCGCTCTACATTGATCTACCACACTCTGCTCGACTCTGGGGTGACGTGCAATAGTGGTCGTGGCACGTCAGGACGAATTATATTACGATTGGTTTGGTCACTTTAGGGAATATTTGGCTGAGTCATCTTTGACATTCGTGCTATACACTGTTTCCCAGTGGATTTCAGTGACCTGCAGTGCTCTTCTATATTCTGCTTTGATCCAGGGAGGCGAGCAATAGTGGTCGTGGCACGTCAGGTTGGGTTATGTTACGTTTGGTGGTGTTAGGTTAGGTAAAGTTTGGTTAGGGTAGTTTTGACTTTCGTGCTATACATTGTTATTAGGTGGATATCTTCGACATACTGTGCTCTACAACATTCTGCTTGGCTCTGGGGATGCCAGTAGCAGCGGTCATGGTACGTTGCGTTAAGATATGCTGCGCTTGGCTTTGTTATGCTTTGTCAGGTTAGGTTAGGGTATCTCTGCCTCTTGTGCTATTCACTGCAATGCGGTGAATTTCTGTGCACTACTGTGCCCTAGTACATTCTGCTTGTCCGTGCGGTGGCCAGCAGTAGTGGTCTCGTCATGTTTGGTTTAGCTATGCTAAGTATGGGTATGTCACGTTTGGATAGGTCAGGATGGGCTATTATGTCTCTTGTGCTTTGCTCTGCTTTACGGCGGATTTATGTGATCTAAAGCTCTCTACTGCATTCTGCTTTATTCTGAGGGATCAGGAGAAGTGGTCGCTGTCCGTCGTTTTGCGTTATGGTGCGTTTGCTTCGGTTAGATTAAGTCGCGTTCGGTTAGGGCATCTAATGCTCTTGTGCCATTCATTGCAATGCGGTGGCATTCTGCGCTCTACTGTGCTCTAGTACATTCTGCTGCCCTCTGCGGAGACCGGCAATAGTGGTCCCGTCATAATAGGTTGTGCTGGGCAGTGTTTGATTTTATCACGTTTGGCTAGGTTACAATTATCTACCCTGACTTTCGCGCATTACGCTGCTTTTCGGCGGATTCCTGTTATCTGAGGTGCTCTACGACATTCTCCTTTGCTTTGGGGAGGCCAGGAGCCGTGGTCGCGACACGTCATTTTGGGTTATGCTGTGTTTGGTTAGGTTAGACTATGTCAGGTTAGGTTATGTTATCTACTGCCTTTGCGCCGTTCACTGCAATGCGGTGGATTTCTGCGCTCCAATGCGCTATAGTGCATTCTGCTTGTCTCCCTGAGGCGAGCAATAGTGGTCACGCAGTGTTAGGCTGAGTTAGACAGTGTTTGGGTATGTCACGCTTGGCTAGATGAGGACAGGCTACTTTGACTTCTGCGCAGTTCACCGCTATTCGGAGGACATCTGCACTCTAATGCACTCTAATACGCTCTACTTGGCCTTGCGGTGCCAGCAATATTGGTCTCATCGCGTTATGTTTAGTTACACAACATTTGGGTGCGTTATGTGGGGCCAAGTTCTGTGACGATGTGTTTGAATTTTGTGCTATACAGTGCAGTGCGGTGGATTCCTGCGCTGTGCTGTGCTCTGGTACTTTCTGCGTTGCTCTGGGGAGGCCATCAATATCAGTCAAGGCACGTTAGGATGAGTTATGTTACGTTGGGTTAGTTTTGGTAGAGCTATGTTTGGTAACGGTAACTGTGACCTTCGCGTTGTACACTGCAATTCGGTGGATTTCTGCGCTACACATTTCTCTACTCCACTCGGCCCGACTCTGGGGAGAACTGCAATAGTGATTGGGGTACGTTGTGTTGAGTTATGCTTCGTCTGGTTATGATATGATTGGATATATTAGGATTCGGTAGCTTTGACTTTAGTGCTATACACTGCTATTCGGTGGCCTTCTGCGCAGCAGTGTGCTGTAGTATGCTCTGCTTGGCTCTTGGGTGGCCAGCAATTGTGGTCTCGGCACGATAGGTTGGGTGGGGTTGCGTTTGGTTATGTGACGCTTGGCTAGGTTATGATAGGCTACTATGCCCTTTGTGCTACACACCGCTATTCGGTGGCTTTTTGCGCACTAATGTGCTCCAATATGCTCTGATTGGCTATCGGGTGGACAGTGATAGTGGTCTCGACTCGGTAGGTTTTGTAAGGTTACGTTCCGTTAGGATAGGTTAGGATGACTCGGTCAGGGTTTCTTTGACTTTTGTGGTATAAACTGAAGTTCGGAGGATTGCAGCGCTCTACATTGCTCTCCTACACTCTGGCCGACTATCGAGAGGCGAGTAATAGTGGTCGCGGCAATTCAGGTTAGGTTAGGGTACGTTTGGTTACGATACGTTGGCTTGGGTTACATATGAATAGATTATACTTTCGTGATATACACTGTTGTTCGGTTGATTTCTACGCAATACTCTGCTATAGTATGTTCTGCTTGGCTCTTTGGAAGCGTGTAATGGAGGCATCGGCACGTTAGGTTCAAATAGTATACGTTTGGTTAGGTTACGTTAGCTTTGGTTTGGTTTGGGTTACTTCGACCTTTGCGCTATGCACTGCGATTCTACGGATTTCTGCGCTCTAATCTCCTCCATTATGCTCCACTTGGCACTCTTGAGGCCAGCAACACTGCTCGCGGCTTGTTAGGTGGAGCTAGATTATTTTTGGGTAGGTAAGGTAAGTTTGGGTTTGGTTAGGATGTCTTTGACATATGTGCTCAACACTGATATTCTGTGGACTTCCGTGCTGCACTGTGCTCCATCATATTCTGCTTGTCTCTGTGGACGCCATGAATATTATTGTCGGCACGTTAGGTTGAGTTATGTTGCGCTTGGCTAGGTTAGGTTTGGTTCGGCTTGGTTAAGATAGCATTGAGTTTTGTGCTATACACTGCTATTCGGAGGACATCTGCGCTCTTCATTGCTCTACTATGTTCTGCACGACACTGGCGATAACAGCAGTAGCGGTCGTGGTACGATAGGTTACGTTTGGCTATGTTTGGTTAGGCCACGTTTGGTTAGTATGGATTCGTCTTTTGTAAACTACAATTCGGTGGATTCCTGCGCTATACTGTGCACTAACTTTTCCTGCTTTGCTCTGGATATGCCCGCTATAGGGGTCCCTTTCCGATAGGCATAGTTATTCTACGCACGGTTAGGTTAGGTTTGGTCTGGTACGGCTGGGATGACTTTGAATTTTGTGCTATACACTGCTGTTCGGTGGATATCTGCGCTCCGCTGTGATCTAACATTCTCTTGTTGACGATATGGAGGCCAGAAATGATGGCCGCGGCACGCTAGGCTGAGTTAGGTTGCGTATGGTTATGTTACGTTTGGTTAGGTTACGAGAGGATAGCTTCGACTTCAGTGTTGTGCCCTCCTATTCGGAGGATTTCACCGCACTGCTATGTTCTAATATGACCTGCTTTTCTCTGGGAGGCCAGAAATAGTGGCCGCGGTATGTTAGCTAGAGTTAGGTTACGTTTGTTTAGGCTACGCTGGCATGGTTTATGCTTGGATAGCTTTGACCTTTCGAATATTCACTGCCATTCTATTAACTACTGCGCTCCACTCTCCTCTAATATGCGCTGCTTGGCAACGGCGGGCCAGCAATAATGGACGCTACGCGTTATGTAGAGTATCCCATGTCAGGTTAGGATATGTTAGCTTGGGTTAGGTTTGGGTGTCTTCGACTTTTGTGCTGTACACCGCAATTCTATTGATTTCTGCGCTATACGATCCTCTAATATGTCCTGCTTAGCCCTGGAGAGCCAGCAATAGTAGTGGCGGCACGTTAGGTGGAGTTTGCTTTCGATAGTCAGTGCTACGATTGGTTAGGTTTAGGACATGATAGCCATGAATTTTGCGTTATACACTGCCACTCGGTGTATTTCTCCGGTCAACTGTGTTCTAACATGCCCTGCTTTGCTCTGTGGAGGCCAGAAAGGCGGTCGTGGCACGTTACGCTGAATTTGGCTACATTAGGTTAGGTTACGCTAGTTTGGGTCTGGTTCGGAAGTTTTTGACTTTTCTGCCGTACACTGCGATTCTATGGATACCTGCGCCCTAGTCTCATATAATATGCTCTGCATGGCACTGGGGATGGCAGCAACAGTGGTCGCGGCACCTAAGGTGCAGTTATATTACGCTTGGTTATGTTAGGTTATATCAAGCTCGGTCAGCTTACCCTTGACTTTCGTGGTATACACTGCTGTTCGGAGGACTTCTGCACTCGATTGCGCACTGCTATAACCTGCTAGGCTATGCGGAGGCCAGAGCTGTGGTCGCGGCAAGATATGTTGAGTTATGCTACGTTTGGTTAGGTTAGGTTGGATCCAATTAGGTTCGGACATCTTCGACTTTCGTTATATTCACTGCAATGCGGTGCGTTTCTGCGCTCTCATCTCCTACAATACGCTCTGCTTGCCTCTGGCGTGGCCAGCAATAGTGGTCTCGGCACGTTAGGTTGAGGATGGTTGCGTTCCGTTAGGTTGGGTTGAGAAGGCTCTGTTATGGTTCCTTCGATTTTAATGCTATAAGCTGCTATTCGGTGGATTCCTGCGATCACCACTACTCTACTATAGTCTCCTTGGCTATGGGGGGGGGGGCGAGCAATGGTGGCAGTGGCAAGTTAGGTTTTGTTACGTTTCGTTCTGTTATGAGAGGTTAGGCTAAGTTTGGATAGGGCAGCTTTGACACGCGTGCTATAATCTGTTATTCAGGGGGTTTTTGTGATATGCAGTGCTCTACAACATTCTGCTTGGCATTGGGGTGGCCAGAACCAGTTGTCGCGGGAAGCTATGTTGAGCTGTGCTATGTTTGGTTAGGTTAGGTTAGGACTGATTGGGTTGGGATATCTGCGGTTCATGTGCCATAAATTGCGTTACGGTGGATTTTTGCGTTCGACGGCGCTGTAATATATTCTGCTTGACGCCGTGGTGGCCAGCAATGGTGGTTACGGCACGTCAGGCTGAGTTAGACTGTGTTCGATTAGGTTAAGTTATGTTACGTTTGGCTAGAGTTGCTTCGACTTTAGTGCTGTACACTATAATTCGGTGTGTTCATGTGATCTGCTGCGCTCTACTGTACTCTGCGTGGCTGCGGGGAGTCCCGCAGCAGTGGTATCAGCACGTCATATTGAGCTATGCTAGGTTTGGCTAGGTTAGGTTATGTGTTGTTATGTCAGAATATCTTCGTATTTTGTGCTATTCACTGCAATGCGGTGTACTCTCGCGAGCTGCGGCGCTGTAGCACACTCTGCATGTATCTGTTGAGGTCAGCAATTGCTGTCTAGCCATGTTAAGTTGAGTTAGGTTGCGTTTGCGTATGTTACGTATGGCTAGGTTAGGATCGGCTGCTTTGACTTTTGTGCTTCACCCTGCTCTTCCGTGTGTTCCTGTGATCTACTGTGCTGTAGTACATTCTGCTTGCCTCTGGGGTGGCCAGTAGCAGTGGTAGCGGCACATCATTTTGGGTTATGCTACGTTCTGCTAGGTTTGGTTAGGTCAGGTTATGTTAGGATATATTCGTTTTTTGTGCTATTCACTGCTATGCGGTAGATTTTTGCTCTCTAATACGCTCTTATGTGCTCTGCCTGGTTCTTTGGTGGACATGAACATTGGTTTCTTCACATTGCGTTGAGCTACCCTACTTACGGATAGGCTGCGTAAGGTCTGGTTGTGTCAGGGTACGTCTGACTCTGGTGCTATACAGTGCAATGCGGTGGGTTCCTGCGTTCTGCTGTCCTCTAATAGGTTTTACTTGGCACTGTGGAGGCCAGCAAAAGTGGTCTCTGCGCGTTAGGATTAGTTAGGCTACGTCTGCACATTACAATTTTTTTATGTTGGGACAGAGTAGCTTATACTTTTGAGCGTTTCGTCGCTATTCGGTGGATTTCTCCGCTCCACTGCCATCTACTATGTTCTGCATGCCTCTGCGGCGGCCAGTAATAGTGTTCTCGTCACGATGGCTTGAGTTATGTTACGTTTCCTTAACGTACGTTGGGAAGGCTTGGTTAGAGTTTCTGTGACTTTTGCGCTATAGACTGCCTTTCGGTGGATTTCTGCGATCTACATTGCTCTACCACTTTGTGCTTGGCTCTGGGGATGAAAGTAGCTGTTGTCGCGCATTTATGTTCAGTTATTCTACGTTTTTCTAGGTTAGGTTTGACCAGGTTAGGTTAGGTTATCCTCGACTTTTGTAACATACACCGCTATTCGGTGGATTTCAGCGCTCTACAATGCTCTACTATACTCAGCTCGTTCCAGTGGAGGCGAGCAATGGTGGTCGCGGCACGTCAGGTTGGGTAAGGTTACGTGTAGTTAGGATAGCTTAGTTTAAGTATGGTCAGTGTTTCTCTGTCTTTCGTACTATGCACCGCTATTCGGTGAGTTTATGTCATCTACTTTATTCTGGTACACTCTGCTTGGCTCAGAGAGGGGCAGGCAAAGTGGTCGTGTTACGTTACTTTAAGCTACGCTGCATTCAGTTAGGTTAGGTTAGGTCAGGTTAGGTTGCATTATCTTCGACTTTTGTGCGATACACTGCAATTCGGTGGATTTCTGTGCCCTACATTGCTGTATTATACCATGCTCGACTTTGGGGGGCGAGCAATAGTGGCCATGGCACATTCGGTAGAGCTGTGTTGCTATTGGTCTGGTCGGGTTAGGCTACATTTGGTAAGGGTAGCTTTGAGTTTCGTGCTATTCACTGTTATTCGGTGGACTTCTGTGTTTCAATGTGCTCTGCTACATTCTGCTTCGTTCTGGGGAGGTCAGGAGAAGTGGTTGATGCACGATATGTTGACTTATGCTACGTTTTGTTAGTTTAGGTTATGCCAGGTTAGGTTACGATACATACGGCTTAGGGTAAGTCAGGCTATGATGGCATATCTTCGTCTTTTGGGCTATTCACTGCATTGCGGAATATTTCTGCGAGGTACTGTGCTCTGGTACAATCCACTCGTCTCTGTGGAGGACAGCAATAGTTGCCTCGTATGATAGGTTGGGTTAGGCTACGTTTGGATGTGTTACGTTTGGCTAGGTTAAGATAAGCTACTTTGACTGTTGTGCTTTCCATTACTATTACTTGGGATTCTATACTCTACTGCGCTCTATTGCATTCTGCTTGGTTACGGGGGAGGCCAGGAGCTGCGGTCGCGGCACGTCATGTTGAGGTGCGCTACGTTCGCTTAGGATAGTATAGGTCAGGTTGGGTTAGACCTAAGGCCTTTGTGCTACACACTGCGAATCTATGGATTTCTGCGCTCCACTGCCTTCTAGTAAGTTCTGCTCGACTGTAGGGTGACCATCCATATTGTCAGGAGTGCGTTAGGTTGAGCTATGTTAAGCTGGTTTATGTTAAGATTGGACATATTAGGATGGGATAGCTTTGACTTTTGCGCTATACGCTGCTATTCGGTGGACTTCTGCGCTCTAGCGCGCACTAGCGTGTTCCGCTTGTCTCTGGGGTCGCCAGCAACATTGGTCTCTGCACGTTACGTTGAGCTATGCTACGTTCACTCATGATACGTTCGGAGATATCAGGAGAGGATAGTCTAGCCTTTTGAGCTATACACTGCTGATCGCGTATTCCTGCGCTCCACTGCGTTCTAATATTTTCTGCTTGGCTCTGGGAGGACCAGCAATGGTGGTGCCGGCAAGTTAGGTTTTATTATGATACGTATGGTTAGGTTAGGGTGAGTCAGGTTAGGTAATGATATCTTCGTCTCCTGTGCTATTCACATCAATGCCGTGGGGTTCTGCGCACTGCTGTGCTCTAGTACATTCTGCTTGTCTTTGCGGAGACCAGCAATGGTGGTCTCGTCATGATAGGTTGATATAGGTTATGTTCGGCTGCGATACGTTTGGCTAGGCTAGGCATAGGCTACTTTGTCTTTTGTGCTATACAAAGCTATTCGGTGGGTTTCTACGCTCTAGTGTACAATAATATATTCTGCTTGGCGCTGGAGTGGTCATTAATAGTGCTCTTTGCACGTTGTATTCAGTATGGTTACGTTTCGTTAGGTTAGGTTTGGAAGGCTCGGTTAGGATTTCTTTGACTTTTGTGCTGTAAACTGCTATTCGGGGGATTTCTGCGTTCTTCTGTGCCCTACTGTATTCTGCTTCGCCTTGGGGAGGCCAGCAGCAGTTGTCTCGGCACGTTGGGTTGAGTTATGTTACGTTTTGTTACATGAAGGTTAGCTACGTTCTGACAGGATAGCCTTGACCCTTGTGCTGAACACGGAAATTCGGTGGATTTCAGCGTTCAGCTCTGCTCTAATATGTTCTGCTTGGCTCTGGGGTGGCCAGCAATTTTGGTATCTGCACGTTATATTGCGATATGCTACGTAGTGTTATGTAATGTTTGTATTGGTTGTGCTTGGATGGCGTTGACTCTTCCGCTATGCACTGCGATTCTATAGATTTCTGGCTCCTCTCTCCCCTAGTACGTGCTGCTCGGCTCTAGGGAGGCCAGCAATAGCTGCCGCGGCTAGTTAGGACGGGCAAGGCCACGCATGGTTACGTCACGTTTGTCTAGGTTTGGAAAACGTAGCTTCGACTTTTATGCTTTACGCTGAAACTCGGTGGACTACGGCGCTCTAGAGTGCTCTAATATTTTCTGATTAGCTGTGGCGATGCCAGCAATGGTGTTCCCAGCACGACAGGTTGAGTCAGGTTACGTATGGTAAAGTGAGGCTTGGCTAAGTACGGTAAGGGTAGCTTTGGCTTTCGTGCTATACTCTACTATTCGGTGGACCTCTGCTCTCTACTGTGCTCCACTGTATTCTGCTTCGCCTTTGGGTGGCCCGCAGCAGTTGTCTCGGCACATTGGGTTGAGATATGTAACGTTTGGGTATGTGAAGGTTGGCTAAGTTAGGACAGGATGGCTTCGACTTTTGTGCTGAACACGGCAATTCGGTGGGCTCCTGCTCTTTACTCTCCCATTGTATGGTCTGCTCGGCTCAGGTGAGGCCAGCGGTAGTGGTCGCGTCACGTTCTATTCTGCTATGCTGCGTTCGGTTATGTTACGATTGGCTCTGTTAGGATAGGTTTCTTTGACTTCTGCGATGTACACTGCTATCCGATAGATTTCTGCGCTCTACAGTGCACTGGTATGTTCTGCTTTTCTCCGTGGAGGCCAGAAATTATGTCCTCGGCACGATAGTTTGATTTCGGTTACGTTCGGCTGTCCTGCGTTTAGTTAGGATAGGACAGGGCAGATTCAGCTTCTGTGATATACGCCGGTATTCTATGGATATCCAGGCTCTACCCTCCTCTTATATGTTCTACTTGGCTCAGAGGATTGCCGCAATAAAGGTCTCGTTACGTAAGGCTGAGCTAGGTTACTGATGGTTAAGTTAGTATAGGTTGGTTTCGACTTTTGTGATATACACTGCCATTCGGTGGATTTCGGCGATCAACTGTGCTCTAATATTTTCTGCCTGCCTCTGGGGAGGCCAGCAATAGTAGTACCGGCACGTTAGTTTGAGATAGTTTGCGCACGATTAGGCTGGTGTAGGCTGTGTTCGGTAAGTGTGGCTTTGACTTTGGAGCTACACACTGTTGTTCGGTGGTTTTCTACGATCAACGTTGATCTACAATTTTCTGCTCGGCGCTGCGGACGCCAGGAGCAGTGGTCTCGGCACGGTGGTTTGAGATATGTTACGTTTGGTTAGGTTAGGTTTCGTTTACTTCGGTTAGTATATCTTTGACTTCCGTGCCATATACTGTTATTCGGTGGACTTCTTCGCTCTACTGTGCTCCACTATGGGCTGGCCAGCAATAGTGGTCGCGGCACGTCATGTTGAATTGTTCTACTTTCGGCTAGTATACGTCAGTATGGGTTAGGATCGTATAGCTTTGACTCTCCAGCTACATACTGCTATTCTGTGCATCCCTGCGCTCTACTGTGCTATAGTATATTCTGCATGACTCTGTGGGGCAAGCAATAGTGGTTTCGGCACGTTAGGATGAGTTAGGCTATGTTCGGTTATGTTACGTATGGTAACGATTGGAAGCGGTGCCTTCAACTATTGTGATATTCACAGCGATTCTTTGCGTTTGTGCGCTCTACTCTCCCCTAATACCTTCTGCTTGGCCCTGGGGAGGGCAGAAATAGTGATCTCTGGACGTTGCGATGAGTTAGGCTACATCCGGTTGCGGTACGTTTGGCTAGGATAGGACACGATAGCTTTGACTATTGTGCTACACACGGTTGTTCGGTGGATTTCTGCACCCCATTGCGCTCTAGTATGGACTGCTTGGATGTGGGGATGTCTGGAATAATGGTTTCGCCGCGTTATCTTGAGTTACGCTACGTTTAGTTAGTTCAGGTTAGTTCATGTAAGGACTGGGTATCTTTGACTCTCTTGCTATACACAGCAATGCGGCGGGTTTCTGCGCTCTACCGTTCGACAGTATATTCTGCTTGACTCTGGGACGGCCAGCAGTAGTGTCCTCGGCGCGTAAGTTTTTGTTCGGTTACGTTCGATTGCCTTACGTTTGGTTAGGTGAAGATGGGATAGCTCTGACTTCTGTGCTATCCGCTCATAATCTATGGATCTCTGCGTAGACACACATACGCAGCTCAACGTATCGTGCCGCTACTTATTGCTGGACTCCCCACGGCCAAGTAGAATAGAGTAGAGCACAGTAGAGCGTAGAATCCACCGAATATCAGTGTATACCGCGAACGTCGCATCTTTCAGTGCCCAACCTAAACCAACGTAACGTAGCCTATCTTAGCCTACCCAAGATAACGGGCAGAGACCACTATTACTGGCCCCACAGTGTGGAGCTGAGAATATATGGGCAACGTAGGGCATGGAAATCAACCGAAAGCAGTGTATAGCACAAAAGTCTAAGCTATCCCATCTTAACCTAATCAAACGTAACGTAACCAATGGCAACCTGACCCAACGTAACGCGCAGGGAGTAGTGTCGCTGCCCCCCCCCCAAGCCAATCAGTGCATATTAGAGCAATGAAGAGTGCAGAAACCACCGAATGATAGTGTATAGCACTAAAGTCGAAGCCCTCCTATCTTACCTTTACCAAACGCAAAATAACCATATGTAGCCCAACACAACCAAACGCGCCGAGACCGCTATTGCTGGCCCCGAGCTCAAAGCGGAGCATACTAGAGCACAGTAGAGCGCAGAGATCCACCGAAGAGTAGTGTGTAGCACAGAAGCCAAAGCTATCCTATCCTAACCTGGCGAAACCTGACCTAAGCGTAGCCTAACTCACACTAACGTGCCGAGGCCACAATTGCTGTCCACTCCTGCACCAAGCAGAGCATACTAGAGCACAGTAGAGCGCTGAAATCCTCCTCATAGCAGTGTATAGCAGAAAAGCCAGATCTATCCCTTCCTAACCTAACCAAACGTAACACAGCTCAACCTAACTTTCCGATGCTACAATTGCTGGCCTCCGCAGAGGCAAGCAGAATATGCAAGAGCACAGGAGAGCGTAGAAATCGACCGCACTAGTGTGCATAGCACAAAAGTGAAAGGTATCCTGACCTCACTTAACCCAACCTAGCATAACCTAACCTAACGTCGGCTAACTCAATCTAACCTGCAGAGACCACCGCTGCTGGCCTCCCAAGTGCCTAGCAGAGCGCATTATAGTACAGAAGTGCGCAGAAATCAGCCGAACAGCAGTGCATAACCCAAAAGACTTAGCTTGCCCCTCCTAACCAGACTAATCGTAACGCCACCTAACGTAACATATCTCAACCTAGCGTGAAGCGGCCGCCATTGCTTGCCTCCCCAGAGCCAAGCAGAACACGTTAGTGTGGCGTAGACAGTAGAAATCTATAGAATCGAAGTGTATAGCTGAAAAGTGAAAGCTATTCAAGCTTAACCCAAGCAAATGTAACCTAACAGAACGTAGCCTAACCCAGGCTAACGTGACGAGACCACAATTACTGGCCACCCCAAGGCCGAACAGAGTATGGTAGAGCAATGTAGAGCGTACACCGCATCGAAGAGCTGTGTGTTGCTCAAATGTCAAGGATAACCCAACCAAGCCTAAGTTAAACCAACGTATGCAAACGTAACATAACGCAAACTAACGTGCCTCGAGCACTATTCTCGGCGTCCGCAGAAACAAGTAGAATATGATACAGCACAGGACAGCCCAGAGATCCATAAGACAGATGTGTCGGGCACAATAGTCAATGCTATCCTAACCTAACCCAACGCAACCTAATCCGACCAAACGTAGTCTAACTCAACCTAACGCGCCGCGACCAGTTTTGCTGGGTTCCAAAGAGCCATGCTGAGCATAATAGAATAGGATAGAGCGCAGAAAGCCATACAATCGCTGTATATAGCAGAAAAGTCGACACTACCGTAAAGCCATAGCTACCGTAACCTAACAAGACGTAGCCTACTTCAACCTAACATGGCGGGACCGCTGTTACGCCCCCCCAGAGCTAAGCGGAACATACTAGAGCATAGGGGAGCGCAGAAGTCCACCGCATTTCAGTGTACAGCATAGAAGTGAAACATATCGTATCCTAATACAAACAAACATAACAGAACCAAACGTATCCTAACTCAACCTATCGTGCCGCGACAACTAGTACTGGTCTCCACAGAGCAACTCGAAGCATAATAGAGGAGAGTAGTGCGCATAAATCTACAGAATCGCTGTGCATGGCGGAAAAGTCAAAGCTACCCTGTGTTAACCTAACCGAACCTAACATAGTCAAACGTAAATTAACTAAGCCTACCGTGCCGCGGCCACTATCGCTGTCCTCCCCAGTGTCGATTAGAGTATAGGAGAGGATACTAGACCGCAGAAATCCACCGAGAAACTGTGTATACCTCGATAGTCCAAGCTATTCAAACGTAAACCATGCCAGCGTTGTCTAACGAAACAAAGCATAACTCAACCTAACATGCCGAGAGTACAATTGCTGACCCCTCCGGAGACAGGCAGAACACATTAGAGCACTGTAGAGCGCAGAAATCCACCGAGTAGCAGTGTACGGCATAAAAGTCAAAGAGGTCAAAACCTAGCTCAAACCAACACAACATAACCGAACGAAGTATAACTCAACATAACGTGACGCAGTCACTATCGCTGGACTGCCCAGAGCTCTGCAGAATACAGCAGAGCACAGCAGAGAGCAGATATCCACCGAAAAACAGTAACCAAACAAACGAAACCAAACCGAACGTTGCATAACTCAACCAAACGTGCCAAGACCACCGTTACTGGCATCTCCAGAGCCAAACAGAGCATGTAGGAGCACAGTAGAGCGCAGAAATCCACCGAAAAGCAGTGTGTAACGCAAAATTCAGGCCTATCCTGTCCTAGCCTAACCAAACGTGACACGAACAAACGTAACCCGAAACAACCTAACGCGCCGAGATCACTATTTCCGGTCTCCGCAGAGACACGCAGAATGAACTAGAGAAGAGTAGAGCGTAGAAGTCCAACGAATAGCAGTGTAAAGCATAAGAATCAAACGTAACCTCTGCTGCCTAACCACACGTGACAAGAACTGACGTAGACTAACTCAACCAGACGTGGCAAGACCACTACCGCTGTCTACCCCAGAGCCGAGCATAACACATTAGAGGGTAGTAGGGAGCAGAAATCCATGGGGACGCAGTGTATAGCAGAAAAGTCAAAGATACCGCAACCTAAACGAAACCAACATAATATAACCAGACGATGCATAACAAAACATAACGCGACGCATCCACTATTGCCGGACAACTCAGGACCAGGCAGAATACAGTAGAGCACAGTATAGGGCAGAAATCCACCGAATAACGGTGTATACTACGAAAGTAAAAGCTGTCCGGACATAACCCAGGCAAGCGTAACCTAACCAAACTAACGTGTCGAAACCACCGTTACTGGCGTCCTCAGAGACAAGCAGAATATACTAGAGCACAGTAGAGCGCAGGAAGCCACCGAACAGCAATTTATAGCACAAAAGTCAAAGGTCTATTAACCTAACCTGAATTGACATAGCCTAACAAAACCAAGTCTAACTGAACCTAACAAGCCGAGTTCACTATTGCTGGCGTCCATATCGCCAAGCAGAACGTACTAGAGGTGAGTAGAGTGCAGAAGTCCAAATAATGGCAACATATAGCAGAGGAGTCAAAGCTATCCTAATCCAACCAAGAATAACCTGACATACTCAAGCGTAACCGAACGCTACCTAAAGTGCCAAAGCCACAATTGCTCCCGTCCCCAGCCCCAAGCATAGAATATTAGAACACAGTAGGGCGCATAAATCCACCGGCTGGTAGTGCATAGCACAAAAGAGGTATTTATAATGTCTTAACAAAGCCGAACGTAACAAAAGCTCGCGTAAACAAACAAAATCAGACGTGCAGCGTCCACTATTGCTGGCCTAACCAGAGTCGAGCAGATTATACTTGAGCAGAGTAGAGCGCAGACATCCACAGAATAACAGTCTTCGCCAAGATGGTCAAAGATATCCAAGCCTAACCCAAAGAATCATAACGTAAGCAAATGAAGCCTATACGGACTTAACGTGCCGATATCAACATTGCTGACCTCCCCATCGCCAATCAGAACATATAAGCGGAGATTAGTGCGCAGAAGCCCATATAATGGCAGGGTATAGTAGAAAACAAGAAGATACCGTTACCTGACTCAAACTAACCTAAACTAACCGAACGTAACCTAGCACGAGCTAACGTGCTGAGGCCTTTATTGCTGGCCAACCCAGAGACAAGCAGAGAACATTAGATCACAGTAGGGCGTAGAAATCCACAGAGTAGCAGTGTATATCGCATACGTCGAAGCTTTCCTAACCGAACTCAGCCTAACACTAATTTACCGAGCGCAAACTGACACGACTTAAGGTGCCTAGAGCACTATTTCTGGTTTCCCCAGAGCCGCTCAGAACACACTAGTGGAGAGAAGAATGCAGGAATCCGTGGAATCGCAGTGTATATCGGTAAAGTCATAGCTACCCAAATTTAACCCAAACCAACATAACATGACCAAACATAGCGTAACTCAGCATAACATGCCGAGACCGATGTTGCTGCCTGTGCCAGTGACAGTCAGGGCAAACTAGAACACGGTAGGTCGCAGAAATCCACCGAATATCCGTGTACAGCACAAAAGTTAAAGCTACACTGTCCAAACATAGCCTGAGCCAACCTAACCGAACGTAGCCTGACTCAACATATCGTGCCGAGACCAATATTGTCGGACATCCTAAAGCCAAACTGAAAATATTAGAGCACAGCAGGGTACGGAGACCCACCTAATAGCGGACTGTATCGTTATAGTCAAAGCTATCCCCTCCTAACCGGACAAACATTAACATAACAGAACGTAGCCTAACCCAGCACAGCGTGCCGCGATCACTACTGCTGTCCTCCACAGAGCCAAGAAGAACACTTTGTTGGACAGTTGAACGGAGAAAACCTGGGAACCGCAGTGTATATCAGAAGAGTCTATGCAAACCAGGCCTAACCAAAACCAACAGAACATATCCAAACATAGACTACCTTTACCTAACGTGCCGAGACCGCTATTGCTGCCATCCCCTGAACCAAGCAGGAGATACTAGAGCACAGTGGAGGGCAGAAGTCTACCGTATAGCAGTTTAAAGCACAGGAGTAAAAGTTGCCCTATCTAAACTTAGCATAACCCAACCTATCCGAAGGTAGCCTGAATCATCATTACGTGCCGAGGCAACGATTTCTCATATCCCAGAGCCAAGCTGAAAATATTAGAGCACAGTAGGGCGCTGAGATCCACCTAATAGCGGACCACAGCGCTAAAGTCAAAGCTATCCTCTCCTAACCTATCTAATCGTAACATAACCAAACGTTACCTAGCCCAACTTAACGTGCCGCGACGACCATTGCTGGCCTAACCAGAAACAAGCAGAGCACGTTAGCAGAAAGTAGAACGCAGAGATCCATGGAACCGCAGGGTATATCAGAAAAGTCAAAGGTACCCGAACCTAACCCAAAACCATCAGAACATGACAAAGTATAGCATTTCTCACCTAGCGTGCCGAGACCGCTATTGCTGCCCTCTCCAGAGACCAACTGGGCATACTAGGGCGCAGTAGAGCGCAGAAATCCACCTCTTAGCAGTGACTAGCACATAAGTCGAAGATATTCTGACCTGGCATTATCTAATCTAACCCAACCAAGCCTAGCATAGCTCAACGCAACGTGCCGCGACCACTGCTCCTGGCCTCCCCAGTGCGAAGCAGAGTACAGTAGAGAACAGTTGATCACAGAGATCCAACCAATAACATTGTACAGCACACAAGACGATATTATCCTAACCAAACATAGCATAACGTATCATAGCTCAACCTAACGTGCTACGGCAACCATTGGTTGCCACCAGAGTCGAGCAGAGTATAATAGACCAATGAAGAGCGCAGAAACCAACCAAATATCAGTGCATAGCACGAAAGTCGAGATTATCATAACCAAACTAGACCTAACCTAACCTAAAGAAACGTGGCACAGCTAAACATAACGTGCCGCGACCACTGCTCCTGGCAACCACATGGCCAAGCATAGTGTAGTAGAGCACAGTGGATAAGAGAAATCCACCTGATAAATGTGTATGGCACGAAAGTCAAAGATATCCTAACCAAACTTAACCTAGGCTAACCTAAGCAAACGTAAGATAACCCAACCTGACGTGCCACGAACACAATTGCTCGCCTCCCCAGAGTCGAGCAGGGTATAGTAGACCAACGTAGAGCGCAGAACTCCAGGGAATAGGAGTGCATACCACGAAAGTCGAAGTTATCACGTCCTAACCCATCCAAGCGTAATCTCACCGAACGCAACATAACTTAAACAAACGTGCCGAGGCAACTATTGCTGGCCTTACGAGGGTCTAGCAGATTGGTGTAGAACACAGTTGAGTGCAGGAGTCCACCGAGTAACTGTGTATAGCGTGAAAGTCGAAGCTACTCTAACCAAACTTATCCTAACCTAACCTAGCCAAACGTTTCCTAACACAACCTAACGTGCCGAGAACACCATTACTGGACTACCCAGAGTCAAGCAGAGTACAGTAGAGCAACGTGGTGCGAAGAAACCTTCCGAATATCAGTGTATGGCACAAAAGTCATAGGTACCCTGAGCTAACTCAAACAAACCTCACCTAACCAAACGTAACATAACGCAACATAAAGCGCCGCAGAACTATTTCAAGCACTACCATGTCAAAGCAGGGAACATTAGATCGCAGTGGAGGGCAGAAATCCGCCGAATAGCGGTGTATGGCACAAAAGTCAAAGCTACCCAATCCTAACATAACCAAGCGTAGCTTAACCAAACGCAGCCTAACACAACATAACGCACCGAGGCCACAAATGCTGGCACCCCGCGAGCCGAGCAGAGTATAGTGGAGCAATGTAGAGCGTAGAAACCTACCGAACAGCGGCGCATAGCACAAAAGTCACAGATATACTATCCCAACCTATCAAATCGTGTCAACACCAAGCGTAGTCTAGCAAAACCTACAGTGCCGCGGCTAATATTGCTGGCCTCCCCAGCGTCGAGCAGAGCATATTAGAGCACGCTAGGGCGCAGAAAGCCACCAAATAGCAGTGTACACCACAAAAGTCAAAGCAACCGTATTCTGACCTAACCGAAGGGAACGTAACCAAACGTAACCTGACCGTTCCTAACGTGGCGAGAGACTATTGCTGCCCTCCTCAGAGCCGAGCAGAACATATTAGAGCAGACTTGAGCTCAGAAGCCCGCCGAATAGCGGTGTATAGCACAGAAGTCAAAGATATCCTATCCTAGCCAGGCACAATCTAACCTAACCCGACATAGAATAAACAAACCTAAGGTGCCGCGACTAATAACTCTGGCCTTCCCAGAGACAAGCAGAATATACTAGAGTACAGTAGAACGCTCGATTCCTTCGAATTGCAGTGCACAGCACAAAAGTAGGAGCTACCACAGCCAAAATTAGCCTAACCTAGCCTTACCGAACGTAACCGAACACAACGTAACGTGAAGAGAACAGAATTGCTGGCCTTCCCTGAGCCAAGCTGAACTTCCTAGAGCACTGTATTGCGCTGGCATTCACCGAATAGGAGTGTATAGCAGAAAAGTCAAAGCTACCCTAACTTGACCTAACGAAACGGAACATAACCAAACGTAACCTAACGGTCACTAACGTGCCGAGAGTCCTATTGCTGCCCTCCTCAGACCCAAGCAGAACACATTAGAGGAGACTAGAGGGCAAAAGCCCGCCGAATACGGTGTATAGCACAAAGGCCAAAGCTCTCCTGTCATAACCTATCCAAACGTAACAATACGAAAAGTAGCATAGCACAACCTATCGCGCCGTGGCCAGTATTACGGGCCTCCCCAGAGTGGAGCAGACTATAGCAGAGCACAATAGACGGAAGAAATCCGCCGAATAGCAGAGTACAGTACAAAAGTCAAAGTTACCTTATCCTAACCTAACCAAACGTAACCTAACCGAACGTCACATAACCCATCCTAACGTGCTGCGAGCAATATTGCCGGCCTCTACAGCGCCAAGCAGCGCGAATTAGAGCACAGTAGAGCGCAGATGTCCACCGAATAGCAGTGTACTGCACAAAAGACAAGGCTATCCAGACCGTACCCATGCCAAGATAGACTATCCAAACGTAACGTAACTTGACCTAAAACGCAGCGGCCACCATTTCTGTCTTCTTCAGACAACGCAGAGCATATTAGAGTAGAGTATAGCAGAGAAAGCAACCAAATAGCAGTGCATAGCACGAAAGTCAAAGACATCCTAACTTAACCTGACCTAACCGAACCAAACCAGACGTAGAACAACTAAACATAAAGAGTCGTGACCAAATTTCTGGTCACCCCAGAGCCTAGCAGAACATATTAGGGCACAGCATAGCGCAGATATCCACCGAATTGCAGTGCATAACACAGAATTCAAAGCCATGCTAACCAAGCGAAGCGTAACCTCACCTAACCAAACGTAACCCAATACAACATATCGTGCCACGACCGCAATTGCCGGCTTCGCAATGGCCGAGCAGAGTTTATTGGAGCAGTGAAGGGCGCACAAGTCATCAGAATAGCAATGTGTAGCACAAAAGCCAAAGAAACCCCAACCAAGCATTCGTAGCCTAACCATACGATACATAGCCTCTCGTTGCTGAACTCAAACTAACGTGCCGAGAACAATACTGCTGGCCTGCCCAGATCCAAGCATAATATGCTAGAACACAGTATAGAGCCGAAATCCGCGGATAGCCGTGTATAGTGCAAAAGACTACATTATCAGATCCTAACCTCACCAGACGTGACATAACCTAATGTCGCATAACTCTACCTAACGTGCCGAGACCACTATTGGCGACCTCCCCAGTTCTAAGTGGAATATACTACAGCACAGCACAGCGCAGAAATCCTCCACATTTCAGTATATAGCACAAGAGACAGCCATACACTGACAAAACCTGACCTCACATAACCTACCCAAACGTAGTGTAACTACGCATGACGCGACGAGACTAATATTACTGGCCTCCCCAGAGCCAAGCACAGCATATTAGTGCACATTAGAGCGCAGAAATCCACCGCATTGCAGTGAATAGCACAAAAGCCGTGGATACCCTAACATAACCTGACCTAATCAAGCCTAACCAAAAGCAGCATAACCAAAAATAACGTGCCGCGACCTCTGCTCCTGGCCTCCCCGGAGGAAAGCGGAGTGTATCGCAGCGCAGTGTATCACAGACATAAGCCGAATAGCAGAGCAAGGCACAAAATTCAATGTGGCATATCGTAACCCAGCCAATCGTGGCGAGACCAAACGGAGCACAACTATACCTAACCTGAGAAGGCCGCCATTGCTCGCTCCACAGAGACAAGAAGAAAGTGCTGGAGCACAGTAAAGCGTAGAAATCCACTGCATTGCAGTAAATAGTACAAAAGCCGTAGATAGCAATGCTTAACCTGACACGGCCTGACCTAACCAAACGTAACACAACTCACCGTAACGTGCCGCGAACACTGCTGCTGGCATCCCCAGAGCCAAGCAGAATACAGTATAGCACAGTACATCACAGAAATCCATCGAGTAACAGTGTACAGCACGAAAGTCAAATCTGTCCTGACCAAACTTAGCCCAACCTAACATAACCAAACATAATCTAACACAAAATAAAGTGCCACGACCACTATTGCTCGCCTCCCCAGTGCAGGGCAGAGTATAGTAGAACAATGTAGTGAGCAGAAATCCACCGAATAGCAGTGTATGGCACAAAAGTCAAAGAAATCATAGACATGCCTTCCCAACCAACCCTAACGAAACGTAACATATTTCAAACTAACGTGCCGATGCCACTATTACTGGCCACCCCGGAGCAAAGTAGAACATGTTGGAGCGCAGTAGGGCGCAGGAATCCGCCGAGAGCAGTGAATGGCACGAAAGTACAAGATACTATGTCCTAACATAGCCAAACATGTCATATGCAAACGTAGCCTAGCCAAACCTAACGCGCCCAGAACGCTATTACTAGGCTCCCCAGAGACAAGCAGAGAATATTAGAGCGCAGTAGAGCGCAGAAGTCGGAGGATAGCAGTGTATAGCGTAGATGTGTGTACACTTCTCTCCAAACCTCACCAAACGCAACATAACCGAAAGGAGCCTAACTAAACCTAACATGACCAGACCACTATTGATGACATCCACGGCGAGAAGCAGATAGCACTAGGGCAGAGTAGGACGCAGAAATCCACCGCATTGCAGTGAATAGCGCAGAGGACGTGGATATCCTAACCTAACCTGACTAAACGTTGCCTAACCAATGGTTGCGCAACTCAACAGAGCGTGCCGCGACCACCGCTGCCGGTTTCCACAGAGCCAAGCAGAGCAAGATAGAGCACTATAGATCGCAGGAACCCGCCGGATAATTGTGTACAACACGACATTCAAAGCCATAATATCCAAACATAACATAACCTGGCCTAATCGAACGCACACTAACTTAACATAACTTCAAGCGGCTATTGCTGGCCTCCCTCCGGCCAAGCGGCATACATTAGAGCACAGTAGGACACAGGAATCCGACGAATGGCAGTGTATGGCACGAAAGTCACAGCTGTCCAAACTTAACCTGACCTAACATAACCCAACGAAACGTAACCTAACCCAACCTAACGTGCTAACATTACTATTGCCGGCTTCCACACACTCAAACAGAAAATATTATATCAGAGCAGAGCGCAGAAATCCACCCAATAGCAGTGTACGTTACAAAAGTCGAGGATACCCTAAACAAACCTGGTCAAACCTAACCTAGCCAAACGTAGAATAACTGAACATAAATGCGCGACCACAGCTGCCGGCATCCCCAGGGCCAAGCACAATACGGTAGAGCAACGTAGAGCGCAGAAATTCACCGAAAAGCAGTGTATAGCACAAAAGTCATAGATACCCTGACCAAGCCTTCCTAACGTACCTTAAGGAAGCGTAACATAACTCAACCTAATGTGACGAGGGCACTATTACTGGCCGCCGCAGAGGCATGCAGAACATACTAGATGGCAGAAGAGCGGAGAAGTCCACCTAATAGCGGCGAATGGCACAAAAGTCTAAGCTATTCCATTATAAAAGAAAATTGTCATGTGCAAACGTAGCAGAACTAATCCTAACGCGCCGAGAACACTATTGCTGGCCTGCCCAGAGACAAATAGAACCTACTAGAGGACAGAAGAACGCAGGAACCCACCGCATTGCATTTTATAGCACAAAAGTCAGACGTATCCTGACCCAACCTGACCTTACGCAACCAATCCGTAAATAGGGTGGCTGAACGTAATGTGACGAGAACAATATTGATGGCCTCCAAAGAACCAACCTGAGCACATAAGAGCACATTAGATCGCAGAAACCTTGCGTATATCAGTGAATAGCAGGTAAGTCAAGGTAGCCTGTCATAACCTAGCCAGACGTAACAAACCCAGGCGTAACTTAACCCAGCCCAGCATGATGAGACGTTTATTACCGACCTCCACAGAGCCAAGCAGTGTATACTGGAGCACAATAGTTCGCATAAATCCACCGAATAGCAGTGAATAGAACAAAAGTCGATGATATCCTATCATAACCTGACCTATCCGAGCCAAACCAAACGTAGCGAAACTCAGCAGAGCGTGCCGCGATCACTAACGCTGGCGTCCCTAGAGCCGAGCAGAATATAGTAATGCACTGTAGATCACTGAAATCCACCGAAAAACAGTGTATAGCACAAAAGTCAAAGCCGACCTAGAAAAATATTGCCTAACATGACCTAACGAATCGTAACATAGCTCAACCCAACGTGCTACGGCCACAACTGCACGCCTCCCCAGAGTCGAACAGGGTATAGTAGAGCAGAAATGTAGAGCGCAGAAATCCGCCGAATAGAAGTGTATGTTACAAAATTCGAAGTAACGTCAACCTAACCTGGCCTAACCTAACATAACCGAACGTAGAGTAACTCAACAGAGCTTGCCGAGGCCATAGCTGCCGAACTCCCGAGAGCCTGGCAGAATACAGCAGAGGGCAGTACATCACAGGAACAAGCCGGATAATAGCGTATAGCACGAAGGTCGTAGCAATCATAACCAAACTTTTCCTAAC
Source organism: Eufriesea mexicana (assembly GCF_001483705.2). Classification (NCBI taxonomy): domain Eukaryota; kingdom Metazoa; phylum Arthropoda; class Insecta; order Hymenoptera; family Apidae; genus Eufriesea; species Eufriesea mexicana. The sequence goes on from NW_016908418.1 coordinate 105,694, forward strand.
ATAACCTCTTCAAACGTAGCATAACTCAACGTAACGTGCCGCGACCATTATTTCTGGCCTCCTCAGGGCCAAGTCGAATATAGTAGAGCGCTGGCGAGGGCAGAAATCCCCCGAATAGCAGTAAACAGCCCGAAAGTCAAAGATAACCTGACCGAGCTTAACATATCCTAACCAAACCGAATTGCAGTAAATGGCACAAAAGCCGTAGATATCGTAACCCAACCAGACCTAACCTAACCTAACAGAACGTAGCATAGCTCACCGCAATGTGTCGCGACCCGGGATGCTGGCGGTCCCTGAGCCTAGCAGAGAGTAGCAGAACACAGTAGATCACAGTAACTCACCGAACAGCGGTGTACAGCACAAAAGGAGAAGTAGCCTCTCCAAACCCAGCCAGACGAAACATAACCAAATGTAACAAAACACAACCTGCCGAAACGAGACCACGATTGCTGACCTCCACAAAGACAAGAAGAACGTGCTAGAGGACAGCTGTGCGCAGGAATCCACCGCATTGCAGCGTGTAGCACAAAAGTCGAACATAACCTGACAGAACATGTCATCACCTAACCTACCCGAACGTAGTGTAACTCAACATAACGTGAGGAGACCAATATTGCTTGCCACCCAGAGCCAAGCAGAGCATGTCAAAGCACAATAGAGCGCAGACATCCACCGAATAGCGCTGAATAGCACAAAGGTCAAGGTACAGTATCCAAATATTTCCAAACCTTATACATAAACAATCGTAACATATCTCAATCTAACCCGACAAGACCCCCATTGCTGGCCTCCACAAAGACAAACAGAAAATACTAGAGCACACCATAGCGCGAAAGTCCGATGAATAGCATCCTATAGCACAAAAGTCAAAGCTACTCTGTCCTATTATGTCCAATGCTAGCATAGACGAACGTAACATAACTAAAACTAACGCACCCCGACAACTGTTGCCATCCTCCCCTGAGTCCAGCAGAACTTACTAGAGAACAACAGAGCGCAGAAATCTATAGATTCGCAGTGTACAGTACATAAGTCATATCTACCCAGACCTAACACAAGCTCATACAATCTATCCAAACGTAGCCTACACCAACGTAACGCGCTGCGGACACTATAGGTGGCATTCTCAGTTACAAGCATAACATAGTAGACCACAGTACACTGTGGATATTCTCCGAATAGCAGTGTATAACACGAAAGTCTAAGATAACCAGACTGAGCTCTACTTAACCTAATCCAACGAAACGTAACCTAGCATGATCTAACGTGCCTCGATCGCTATTGCTGGCCTCCACAGGACCAAGCAGATTATGGTAGACCACATTCGAGCGCAGAAGTCATCCGAATAGCAGTGTACAGCACTAAAGTCGTAGATAACTCTACAGAGCTTCACACAACCTAGCGTTACCAAACGTAACATAACTCAACCTAATGTGCCGAGACCACTATTGCTGGATCCACAGATACAAGCAGAATGTACAAGAGCACAGCGGTGCGCAGAGATCCACCAGATAGCAGTGAATAGCACATAAGTCGAAGGTATCGTAACCTAACCTGACCTAACATAACCTAATCAAACGCTGCATGTCTCAGGATGACGTGCAGCGACCACTGAGCCTGGCCTCCCCATAGCCAAGCAGAATGCAGTAGAGCACAGTAGATCACAGAAATACACCGAATAACAGTGTACAGCACGAAAGTCGAAGCTACCCTAACCAAACATAGACTAACCTAACCTAACCAAACATAACCTCACACAACATGACGTGCCACGACCACTGTTGCTCGCCTCCCCATAGCCGAGCAGAGTATAGTAGACCAGTGTAGAGCGCAGGAGTCCACCGAATAGCAGTTTATGTCACAAAGGTCAAAGAAACCCTTACCGAGCGATCCTAACCTAACCTAACGAAACGTATCCACGCTCAACCTCACGTGCCGATACCATTATCACTGGCAACCCCACAGCCAAGGGGAGCATATTAGACCCCGTTAGAGCGCAGAAGCCCACTGAATATCGCGGTATAGCACAAAAGACGGAGTAGCCTGTCATAACCTAGCTAAACGTAACATAACCAAACGCCACCTAACTCAACCTAACGTGACGAGGGCTCTATTTCTGGCCTCCACAAAGAAAAGCTGAAAGTACTGCAGCACTGTAGCTCGCAGAAACCCACCGCATTGAAGTGAATAGCACAAAAGTCAAAGATGTCCTAACCTGATCGGACCGAACCTAACCTAACCCAACGTAACCTAACTCGGCATAACGTGCCGAGACCACTATTGCTGTCCTCCACAGAGACAAGCCGCATTTACTGGCGAGCTGTTGTTAGCGGAAATACACCGCACTGTAATGGACAGCACAAAAATCGAGGATATCCTAACCTTACCTAGCCGAAACAGACGCGGCACCTCTCAACGTATCGCGCCGCGGCCACTGCTTCTGGCCTCCGCATAGCCCAGCAGAATGTTGTAGAACAGAGCATACCACAGGAATCCACGGAATAACACGGTATAGTGCGAAGGTCAAGGCTTGCCCGACCAAACGTATCCAAACCCAGCTTAACAAAACGTAACGTAACTAAACGTAACGTGCCACGATCGCGATTGCTCTCCTCTCATTAGTCGAGCAGTGTATAGTAGAGCAACGTTGAGCGCAGAAATCCACCGAATACCAGTGTGGAGCTCAAAAGTCGTGGATATTGTAACCGCACAGGGCATAAGCTAACCTAACCAAACGTACCATAACTACACATAACGTGCGGCGACCGATAATGGTGGCCTTCGTAGAGACAAGCGGAGCATATAAGAGCACAATAGAGCGCATAAATCCACCGAAAAGCAGTGTATAGGACAAAAGTGAATAAAGCGTTTCCTAACATAGCGAAACGTAGCACACTCAAACGGAGCCTAACCAAACCAATCACGTCGGGCCCAATACTGGTGGCCTTCACAGAGACAAGCAGAACTTAGCACAGCACAGTGTAGCGCTGAAATCCACCGCATTGCTGTGAATGGCACAAAAGCCGCAGATACCCTTGCATAACCTGGCCTAACCTAACCAAACCTAACGTAGCATATCACAAAATAACTTGCAGCGACCACTGCTCCTGGCCTACCCATGGCCAAGCAGAATATGGTAGAGCTCAGTAGGTCACAGAAATACAACGAATAACAGTGCATAGCACGTAATTCAAAGCTTCCGTTACCGAGCTTATCCAGAAAACCCAACCGAGCGTAACCTAACTAAACCTAACGTGCCGAGACCAATATTTCTGGCATTCCGAGCGCAAAGCATAATTAAGTAGAGCGTAGTACAGCGCAGGGTCACGCGGAATAGCAGTGTATAGCACAAAAGTCAGAGCTTCCCTGTCCTAATTTATCCAAACCTAACATAACCGAACGTAACGTAACTCAACCTACCGTACCCCGACCAGTATTGCTGGCCTCCACAGAGTCGAGTAGAACTTACTAGCGGGCAGCAGTGCGCAGAAGTCCCTAGAAACGCAGTGTAAAGCACGAATGGCATACCTATCCACACCAAACCCAAGCTAACCTAACCAAACGAAAGGTAACCTTACTCATACTAACGTGCCGAGACAACTATTGCTGTCCATCCCAGAGCCAAGCAGGTCATGATAGAGCACACTAGAGCGCTGAAGTCCTCCGAATAGCAGAGAAAAGCACAGAAGTCAGCGCTATCATATCCTAAGACGACCAAAGCTTACATAAACAAACGTAACATAACTCAACCTAGCGTATACCGACCACTATTGCTGGCATTCACAGAGCCAAGCAGAGCTTGCTAGAGGTCAGCAGGGCGCAGATATCCATAGAATTGCTGTGTATGGTACATAAGTATTAACGGTCCACACCTAACTCAAGCTAGCATCACCTATCCAAACGTAGCCGACCTCCACGCAACGTGACGCGATATGAGCACCCTGCCCCCACCCCCAGGGCCAAGCAGAATGCAGTAGAGCACAGTCGATCACAGAAATTCGCCGAATAACAGTGTATAGCCCGAAAGTCGAGGATATCCTAACCAAACAAGCCCAACCCTGCCCAACCTATCGTAACATAACAAAACCTAACGTGACGCGGCCGCTACTGCTCGCCTCCCCACTGTCGGGCAGAGTGCACTAGGCGAATGTGGATCGCAGAAATCCGCCGAATAGCATTGTATGCCACAAAAGTCGGAGATAACCTAACCTAACCTTGAAGTAATGTAACCTAAAAGAACGTAGCACACCTGAACATAACGTGCCGCGGCCACTACTCCTGGCCTCCCCAGAGCCATGCATAATGTAGTAGAGCAGAGTGGATCATAGGAATCCACCTGATAACAGTGTATAGCACGTAAGTCAAGGGTATCCTAACCAAACTTAACCTAACTTAACAGAGTCAAGCGTAGCATAACTTAATATAACCTGCCGATATCACTATCGCTACTTTCCACAGAACCAAGCAGAATACACTAGAGCAGAGCAGAGCGCAGGAATCCACCGCATTGCAGTTTATAGCGTAAAAATCGTACATATCCTGCCATAACCTGTCATAACCTTACCTACCCAAACGTAGCGTATCAAGACATAACGAGTCGAGACCATTATTGCTGGCCTTCCCAGAGCCAAGCAGAATATGATAGTGGAGAATAGAATGCAGAAATCCATTTAATCGAAGTGTATAACTGGAACTTCAAAGTTATCCAAACCTAACCCAAACCATCAGAACACAGACAAATATACCATCCCTCAATCTAACGTGTCGAGAGCGCTATTGCTGCACTCCCGAGCGCCAAGCATGACATACTAGACCACAGTAGAGCACAAGAATCCACCGAATTGCAGTTTACTGCACAAGAGATAAAGCAATACTATCTAATCTTAGCCAAAACCAACCTGACCGAACGTAACGTGACTCACCGTAGCTTGCCGAGAGCACTATTGCTAGCCTTCCCAGAGATGAGCTGAACATGTTAGAGTACTATAGGGCGCAGAAATCCACCTAATAGCAGACTATAGCGCTAAACTCAAAGTTTCCCTCTCCTAACATAACCAAACTTAACGTAACCAAACATAGGCTAACTCAACCTATCGTGCTGCGCGCACTACTGCTGGCCTCCAGGATGTCAAGCGGAACAAACTAGAGGATAGTAGAATGCAGAAATCCGTAGAATCTCAGTGTATATCAGAAAAGTCTAAGCTGCGCATACCTAACCAAGGTCAACGGAACATAACCAAACATAGCTTAACTCAACCTAACGTGCCGAGACCGTTATTGCCGCCCCCCAGTGCCAAGCAGGTCACACTAGAGCACAGCAGAGCGCTGAAATCCACCGAATGGCGGTGTACCGCACAAATGGTGAAGCTACCCTGAACAAGCGTTGCCTACCCCAACCTAACCGAACGTAATCTGACTAAACGCAGCGTGCCATAGCAGAGCGCTGAAATCCACCGAATGGCGGTGTACCGCACAAATGATGAAGTTACCCTGAACAAGCGTTGCCTACCCCAACCTAACCGAACGTAATCTGACTAAACGCAGCGTGCCGAGACCATTATTGCTGGCCTCCGCTGGGCCAAGCAGCACACACTAGTGGTCAGTAGAATGCAGAAATCCGTAGAATCGCAGTGTATAACAGAAAAATCAAAGCTATACATAACTAACCGAAACCAACAGGACACAAAAAAACATAGCATAACACAACCTATCCTGCCGAGGCCGCTATTGCTACTCTATCCAGTACCGAGCATGATATCCTAGAGCACTGTAGGTCGCAGAAGTCAGACCAATTGCATTGCACACCACAAAAGTTAGAGATGTCCTAGCCAAACATAGCCTAAGAAAACCTAACCGGACGTAACCAGTCTCACCACGGCGTGCAGAGACTACTATTGCTGTCACTAACCGAGCCATGGTGAAAATATTAGGGCACCGTAGGTCGCTGAAATCCACCAAATAGCGGACCATAGCGCTGAAGTCAATGCTAACCTCTCCTAACATAACCAATCGTAGTATATCCAAACGTAACGTGACGCAACCTACCGTGAGGCAACCACTATTGCTGGCCTCCAGAGAGTCAAGCAGAACACGGTAGAGGAGAGTAGAATGCGGAAAACAGTAGGATCACAGTGTATATCAGAAATGTCGAAGTTGCCCAAACCTAATCCAAACCAACACAACATAGCCAAACGTAGCCTAACTGAAACTAACGTGCCGAGACCGTTTCTGCTTCCCTTCCCAGAACCAAGCAGGACATACTAGGGCACAGTAGAACGCAGAAGACCACCGAACGGCAGCGTACGACACAAAAGATAAAGCTATCCTAAGAAAACTAAGCCTAACCGACCTAACCGAACTTTACATGGCATAACGTAATGTGCCGAGAGCACCATAGCTGGCCTTCCCATAGCCAAGCTGAAAATATTACAGCATTGCTGGGTCCAGGTATCCACCTAATAGCAGAATATAGCCCTAAAGCCAAAGCAATCCTCTTCCAACTCAACCAACCCTAACATGACCAAACGTAACGTAACTAAACCAAACGTGCCATGGACACTATTGCTGGCCACCGTAAATCCAAGAAGAACACGTTAGTGGAGAATAGAACCCAGAAATCCATAGAATCGCCGTGTATATCGGAAAAGTCGTAGCTGCCCGAACTAACAGAACATAGCCGAATATAGCCTAACTCAACCTAACGAGCCGATACCGCTATAGCTGCCCTCCCCAGTGAAAAGCAGGACATACTAGGGCACAGTAGACTACAGATATCCACAGAATAGCAATGTATAGCACTAAAGTTAAAGATATCCTAACCAAGCTGAGCCTAACCCAACCTGATCGAACGTAACGTGACTCAACGTAACGTGCTGGGAGCACTATTGCTGGCCTTCCTAGGGACATGCTGAATATGTTAGAGCACTGCAGGCCGCAGAAATCCACCTAGTAGCAGACCATAGCACTAAATCCAAAGCTCTCCTCTCCTAACCTAACCAATCGTAACATAACCAAGCTCAACATAACTCAACCTAACGTGCCGCGAGCCCAATTGCTAGCCTCCACAGAGCCAATCAGAACACATTAGTGGTGAGCAGAACGTAGAGATCCATAGAATCGCTGTGTATATCAGAAATGTCAAAGCTACGTAAGCCTGACCCAAACAAACAGAACATACCAGAACGTAGAATAACACAGCCCAACGTGCCGAGACTGCTTTTGCTGCCCTCACCAGTTCAAGGCCGGACATACAAAATCACAGTTGAGCGCAGAAGTCCACCGAATTACTGTGTACGGCACAAAAGTTAACTCTATCCCAGCCAAGCTTGGCCTACCCCAACCTAGCCGAAAGTAACCTGACTCAACGTAACGTGGCGAGACCAATATTGATAGCCTTCTCAGAGTTAAGCTGAAAATACCAGAGCACTGTAGGGCGCGGAAATGTGTCTATTAGCAGATTATGGCACTAAAGTCTAAGCTATACTCACCTATCATAACCAACCTTAACATAACCAAGAGTAACATAACTAAGGCTAGCGTTCCGCGATCGCAACTGCTGGCCTCCGCAGAGCCAACAAAACACAATAGTGGGGAGTAGAACGCAGAAATCCATAGAATCGCAGTGTATGTCAGAACAGTCAAGGTCACCCTAGCCAAACCCAATCCAACGGAACATAGCCAAACATAGCCTGACGTTACCCAACGTGGCGAGGCCGCCATTTTTGCCCACCCCACGGCCAAACAGGACAAACTAGCGGAAGGTAGAGCGCAGAAATCCAACGAATAGCAGTACACAGCAGAAAAGTTTAAGCTACCTTGATCAAGATTAGCCTAAGCCAGACTAACCGAACGAAACCTGACTCAACATAACAAATGGCGGAACACAGCACTAAAGACAAAGATATCCCCTTCTAACATAACCAATCGTTACCATACCAATCGTAACCTAGCACAACCTAACGGGCCGCGAGCACCAATACTGACATCAGCAGAACACAATAGTAGAGAGCAGGACGCAGAAATCCAAAGAATCGCTGTGTATATCGGAAAATTCAGAGATACGCAAAACAAACCCAAACAAACAGAACATAACCAAAGGTATCCAAACTCAACCTAACGTGCCGAGACCGTTACTGCTGCACGACCCAATGCCAAACAGGACTTACTAGAGCACAGTAGAGCGCAGAGACCCACCAAATGGAAGTGTACGGGACAAAAGTTAAAGTTATCCCAGCCAAACATAGCCTATCCCAACCTAACCGAACATAACGTGACTCAACGTAACGTGCCGAGGGCACTCTTGCTGGCCTTCCCTGGGCCCAGCTGTACATGTTAGAGCACTGGAGGGCGCAGAAATAAACCTAACAGCAGGCTATAGCACTAAAGGCAAAGCTATCCTATCCTAACCTAACCAACCGTAACATAACCAAGCGTGACATAACTCAACCTATGGTAACGAGACCGCTATTGTTGCCCTCCGCAGAGCCAAACAGGGCGTACTAGGGTAGAGTAGGGCACAGTCATACTCCGAGTAACAGTGTACGGCACAAAAGTTGAAGCTACCCTTACCAAAAGTAGCCTATCTCATCCAAACAGAACGTAGCCTGACTCATCATAACGCGCCGATACCACCCTTGCTGGACTTGACAGCGCCAAGCTGAAAATGTCACAGCACTGCAGGGCGCAGAAATCCACCTAATAGCAGGACAAACCACTATGGGCGCATCTATCCCCTCCAAACCTAACCAATCGTAACATAACCAAACGTAACCTAGCTCAACCTAACGTGTCGCGATCACTATTTCTGGCCCCCAAGAGCCAAGCAGGGCAATATAGAGCACAGTAGAGCGCAGAAATACACCGAATATCAGTGTATATCACAAAAGGCAAAGCTACCCCATCTTAATGTAGCCAGTCGTAGAATAACAACACGTAACCCAATTCAAACTAACGTGTCGAGACCACTACTGCTGGCCATCCCAGAGACAAGCGGAATACACTAGAGAACATTAGAGCGCAGAAACCCGCCATATTTCAGTGTACAGCAAAAGAGTCGAAGATACGCAATCTCGACATGAACTAGCCTAAACTAACGAAACGCAGCCTCACTCTGCATAACGAGCCGAGACCGCTACTGCTGCCCCCGCAGAGCAATGCAGAACACATTAGAGGAGAGTAGAGCGCAGAAGTCTATAGAATCGCAGTGCACAGCGCAAAAGTCGAAGCAACCGCCCCCAAACCTAGCCAATCGTAACATAGCCAAACGTAACCTAACACAACCTATCATGCCACGACCACGATCGCTTGCCGCACAAGGGACAAGCAGAACATACTTGTGGATAGTAGAACGACGAAATCTATAGGGTCTCAGCGTATATCGAAAAAGCCTAAGCCAGCAGAACCTAGCCCAATCTAACAGAGCCTAACCAGACATAGCCTAACACGACATAGCGTGCCGTGACCACTATTGCTGGATTCCCCGTGGCCAAGCAGAATATAGTAGAGCACAGTAGAGCGCAGAAATCCACCGAATAGACGTGCATAACACAAAAGTGAAAGCTATCCTATCCTAACCTAACCAAACGTAACCTAACCCAACGTAACGTGCCGAGGCCCATATTGCCGACCTCCAAAGACCAAAGCAGAAAATACTACAGCAAAGTAGAGGGCAGAAATCAGGCGTGAGAAGCACAAAGGTCAAGGATATCCTAACATAACCTGATGTAACCTAACAAAACCTAGAGTAGCATAACTCAAACTAACGTGCCGCGACCGCCATTGCCAGCCTACGCAGCGCGAAGCAGAGCAAGTTAGCATAACTCAAACTAACGTGCCGCGACCGCCATTGCCAGCCTACGCAGCGCGAAGCAGAGCATTTTAGTGCACAGTAAAGCGCAGAAATCCACCGAATAGCAGTGTATAGCTCAAAAGACGGAGCTATCCTATTCTAACCTGACAAAACGTAGCATAACCATACGTAATCAATCTCAAAATAACGTGCCGAGACCACTACTGCTCGTGTCCCCAGAGCCAAACAGGACACTCCAGATCAAAGTAGAGCGCAGTATTCCACCGAAATACAGTGTATGCCACGTAAGTCAAAGCTTTCCAAACATAACCCAGACAAACATTACCTAACAAAGCGTAGCATAACCCAACCTAACGTGCCGAGAGCACTATTACTGCCTCCCCATAGGCGAGCGGACTATACTAGTGCAAAGTAGAGCGCAGAGATCCACCGACAGCCAGTGTACATCGCAAAAGTAAGTGCAACTGTCTCCGAACCCTTCCAAACGTAACTCAACCAAACGTAACATAACTCAACGTGCCGATCCATGACCGCCGTTCTGGCCTCTCCAGAGTCGGGAGATTATAGTAGAGCGCAGCAGAGCCCAGGAATCCACCGGATAGCTGTGTGCACCGAGAAAATCGAAGATGTCCAGACCTAATCCGAACTAACATAACCCAACAAAACGTAGCCTAATTCAGCCTATCTTGCCGAGACCACTAACGCTGCCCCCCCCCCCCCCCCCCCCCCCCCCGGCCATGCGGAGCATGTTGGAGGACATTAGAGAGCAGAAATCCACCGAATAGCAGTGTATAGCGCAAGAGTCAATGCAATCCTGTCATAACCTAACCCAACGTAACGTATGCAGACGTAACCAAACCAAACCCGACGCGCCGCGACCTCTATTGCTGGCCTCCCGAGGGACGAGCTGAGTATAGTAGAGCAACGTAAAGTGCAGAAATCCAACGAACCTAAGTGTACAGCTCAAAGTTAAAGCCATCCTTTCCAACACTAGCAATCCGTAACATAGCCGAACGTAATACAACTCAAAGTAACACGCCGCGACCACCATTGCTGGCCACCCCAGATTCGAGTTGAGTGTTGTAGAGCAGAGTAGAGCGCAGAATTTCTCCGAATAACAGTGTAAAACGCGAAAGTCAAAGCTAACCGAACCTCACGCGGACTAACTTTCCCCAACCAAACGTTGCCTAGTCCAACCGAACATGCCGAGATCACTATTGCTGGCCTCCCCAGCGATATGCAGAACATACTAGAGGAGAGTGCGGCACAGAACTCCATATAACCGCAGTGTATAGCAAAAAAATAAAGACTATCCGGACCTTACCCATGCAGGCATAAACTGAACAAACGCAACCTAACAAGACCTAGCTTATCGGGGCCGCAATTTCTGGGCTCCGCAGGGCGAAGCAGGACATATTAGAGCACAGTAGAGAGGAGAAAATCACGGAAAAGCAGATTGTAGCTAAAAAGTAGAAATGTACCATATCTTAACCTAACCAATCGTAACACTACCAAACATAGCCAAGCACAACCTAACGCTCCGCTACCGCTATAGCTGGCGTCGCCAGAGCCAAGCAGAGCATGTTAGAGGAGAGTAGGGCGCAGAAATCCATAGAATCGCGATGTACAGCAGAAAAGTCAATGACATCCTAACCTAACCCAAACTAAACTAACAAACGTTGCGTGACGCAACCGCTTCTTCTGGCCTCCACAGCGATACGCAGAACGTATTAGAGGACGTTGCGGCACAGAAATCAATATAATCGCAGTGAATAGCAGAAATGGAGCTCTCCGTACCGTACCCATGCCGACATAAACTAACGAAACGTATCCTAACACAACCTGACAGTCCGGGGCCGCCATTTCCGGCCTCCTCATGGCTAAGCGGGGAATATTAGTTCACATCTGAGCGGAGAAACCAACCGCAAAGCAGTTTTCAGCACAAAAGTCAAATGTACCCTATCCTAACCTGACCAATCGTAACACTACCAAACATAGCCTAGCAAAACCTAACGCTTCGCCACCACTATAGCTGGCATCGCCAGAGTCAAGCAGAGCATATTAAAGGAGAGTGGGTCGCAGAAATCCATAGAATCGCAGAGTCCGGCAGAGAAATAAATGATATCCAAACCAAACCCAAACTAACGTAACCAAACCTATCGTAGCAAAACTGAACGCAACGTGCCACGACCACTATTGCTGTCATCCCGAGAGTCGAGCAGAGTATAGTAGCGCAACGAAGGGCGCAGAAGTCCTCCGAATAGCAGTGCGTGGCACAAAAGCCAAAGCAACCATATCATACCCTAACCAACCGTAGCAAAACAGAACGTAACCTAATTTAACATAATGCGTCGACACCACAGTTGCCGGCCTCCACAGAGCCATACAGGAAATATTGGAGGTGTGCAGAGCGCACAAATCCATAAAATAGTAGTGTATGACACAAAAGTCAAAGCTACCATCTCCGAACCTAACCAAGCGTAACGTAACCAAACGTAACCTAGAAAAGAAAGGCGTGGGCAGACGTATATTGCTGCCATCCCCAGAGCGAAGCGGAACATATTAGAGAAGAGCGGAGCGCCGAAATACATACAATAGCATTTTATAGCATAAAAGTCGTAGCTACCCAATCCTAACTTAACCAAATGCATCATATCCGAACGTAACAGAGCTCAAGCTAACGCGCCGAGAACGTTACTGCTTTCCTCCCCAGAATGAAGCAGAACATACTAGAGCACAGCAGAGCGCAGAGATAGACCGAAAAGCAGTGTATGGCACAAAATGCAAAGCTACACTCTCCTAACCTAGCCAATCGTAGAATAGCCATCAGTAACCTAATTCAAGCTAACGTGCCGAGACCTCAATTGTCGGCGTCCCGTGAGCCAAGCAGAACGTACTACAGCGCAGCAGGGCGCAGAAGTCCACCGAACTGCGGTGTACAGCACAAAAGTTAAAGCCAACCAATCCTAACCTATCCAACCGTGACACAGCCAAACGTAACGTAACTCAATCTAGCGTGACACGAACATTATTGCTGGCCACTCCAGCGCCGAGCAGAACATATTAGCGGAAATCAGAGCACAGAAATCCATCTCGCAGCATTGTATAGCAGAGAAGTCAAAGGTAACCGAGCCTGACATATGCTAACGTAACCTAACCTGGAGTAGCCTAACTGAACATAACGTGCCGCAACCACTATTGCTGGACCCCACAGAGCTAACCAGAATATAGTGCAGAACATCAGAATGCAGAATTCCACCAATTGACAGTGTATGGCACGGTGGTCAAAGCCATCCTTACCGCACTTAACGTAACATAACCTAGCCAAACGTAACCGAACTCAACCTAGCGTGCCGAGACCAACTTTGCTGGTCTCCGCAGAGACAAGGAGAACATATTAGAAAAGAGAAGAACATGAAAATCCACTGTGTTGCAGTGTGTCGCGCGACAGTCAAAGCTAACCCTACAGAAATTAGCACAACCTAGGCTGACCAAACGCAACGTAAGTCAACCTAACGTGTCGGGACCACTATTGCTGCCTTCCACATATCCGAGCAGTGCACGTTAGAGGGCAGTAGAGCACAGAAATCCGCCGAATAGCAATGTATAACGCAAAAGTCAAAGCTACGCTACCCTAATCAAACGAAACGTAAAGTAACCAAACGTAACATAATGCAACCTAGCGTGCCGAAACCACCGTCCCTTGTATCCGCAGAGCCAAGCAGAGTGTAGTAGTGCAATGCAGAGCGCAGAAATCCGCCGAATAGCGGTATATAGCACAGAGGTCATAGCAACCCTATCCTATCCTAACGAACCGTTACACAATCAAACGTAATATAACGCAACCCAACTTGCCGTTGCCACCGTTTTTGGCCTCCCCAGGACCAAGCAGGGTACAGTAGAGGGCAATAGAGCGCAGAAACCCACCAGAAAACAGAGTATAGCACGAAAATGACAGCTACCCTTACAGAACCTAACATATCCAAATCTAACCAAGCGAAACATAACGCAACCTAACACTCCGTGAGCACTGTAGCTGACCTCCCAGAGCCAAGCAGAAAGTATAAGGGCACAATAGAGCAAAGAAGCCCTCCGAATAGCAGTGTGTAGAACAAAACTCAAAGCTATCCTGGCCTAACGTAGCCAAACGTAACGTAACCAAACGTAATATAACACAGCCTAACTAGGCGAGACGACTGACGCTGGCCTTCCCAGACCCAGGCAGAATATATTAGAGCACAGCAGGACGCAGAAATCCATCGAACAGCAGTGTATAGCAGAATAGTCAGGGCAATCCGAACCTAACCCTATTAAACTTCACATAAGCAAGCGTAGCGTAGCTCAACATAACGTGCCGCGACCATTATTGCTTAGCCCCTCAGGGCTGAGCAGAATATAGTAGAGAACAGCAGAGCGCAGAAATCCACCGAATAACATTATATTGCACGGAGGTGAAAGCAATCCTACACTACCATAACCAAACGTAACATAACCCAAACTAACGCCCGAGACCACTATTTGTTGTATCCCCAGAGCCAAGCAGAGTATATTAGAGCAACGTAGTGCGCAGGAACCCACCGAAAAGCGGTGTACAGCAAAGAAGTCAATGATATCCTTTCCTACCCTAACCAAACGTAACCGACTTGAAGCCAACGTGCAGAGGACACTACTGCTGGCCTCCACTGGGCCAAGCAGAACGTACTAGAGCATAGGATAGCTCAGAAATGCCCCGAGTACCAGCGAACAGCGCAAATGTCTATGATATCCAATCCCTACTTGAACCAACATAAACCGACCAAACGTTGCCAAACTCAACATAACGAGCCGAGTCCACTATACCTCCACAGATGCATGCGGAACATAACAGAGCACAGTAGAGCGCAGAAATCCGCGGATTAGCAGTGTATAGCACAAATATCAAAGGTGTCCAATCCTAACAAGGCCAAACGTAACGTAACCAAACGTATTATAACTCAACCAAAATTGGCGGGACGTCTGCTGCTGTCCTCCCCAGTGCCAAGCAGAGCATATTAGATAACAGTAGAGGGCAGAAATCCACGTAAAAGCAGCGTATAGCACAAAAGCAAAAGCAATCTTTTCCCAACCTATCCAAACGTAACATGTCCCGACGTACCCAAACTCAATCGAAAATGCCGAGGCCACCTTTGCTTGTCTCTGCAGAGGCAAGCAGAATATACTAGATCAATGTAGAGTGCTCAAATTCTCCGCATTGCAGTGTAGAGCACAATAGACAAAGGTATCCTAACCTGTACTTGCCTAACCATACCACACCAAACGTTGTCGAACTCAACATAACGTACCGAGAACAACATTGCCGGCATCCCCACAGCCAAGCAGTAAATATTAGTGCATAGTTGAGGGCAGAAACGAACCGAATAGGAGTGTATATCACAAAAGTCGACGCTACCCTCTCCTAACCTAACCAAACGTGGCGTAACCAAACGTAACATACCAATGCCTAACGTGCCGAGACCACTATTTCTACCATCCCCAGAGCCATGCAGCATATATTAGAGAAGAGTGGAGCGCATAAACCTATAGAATCGCAGTTTATAGGAGAAGAGTCAAAGCTATCCATGCCTAACCCGAGGCAACATAACCTAACCAAACGTAGCCTAACTCAAAATAAAGTGCCACGACCGCTGTTGCTGCCCTCTCCAGATCCAAGCAGAATGTAGTAGAGCAGAGTAGAGCGCAGAGACCCATCGAATAACAGTGTATGGCACGAAAGTCAATGCTACCATTACCGAACATAACACAACCTAACCTAACCAAACGTAAACTAATTCAAACTATCGTGCCGCGAGCAGAGCTTCTGGCACACCCAGAGCCAAGCAGAATATAGTAGATCAAGAAGATCACCGAAATCGGCCGAATAACACTGAACAGCACGCAATTCAAGGCTATCCTGACCAAACGTAACCTAACCTGGTCTTTCCAAACGTAACATGACACAGCCTAACATGCCGAGACAAACATTACTGGCCTCCGCAAAGACAAGCAGAACTTATTCCGCCACAGTAGAGCGTAGAAATGCACCCAACATTAGTACATAGCACAAAAGTCTAAGCTACCGTATCCTGACCTAGCCCATTGTAGCATAGACGAACGTAGCCTAACTCAACCTATCGTGCCGACACCACTATCGCTGGCCTCTCTAGAGCCACACAGAACATATTAGAGCACAGTAGAGCGCTGATATCCACCGAATAGTTGTGTGTACCACGAAGGTCAAAGCTGTCCAAATCTAACCCAAACAGAATTACCCAACAAAACCACACATATCTCAGGCTAACGTGCAGAGACCACCATTGCTGGCCTCACCAGAGCCAAGCAGAGTATACTAGAGCTACATAGAGCGCAGGAATACACAGAATAGCAGTTTATAGCACAAAATTCAAAGCTACCCTTCCCACACATAAACAAGCCTAACATAACCATCCTTAATCTATCTCAACCAGACGTGGGTAGACCACAATTGATGCCATCCTCAGAGGATAGCAGAACATCCTAGAGCACAGTGGGGAGCAGAGATCCACCGAGCAGCAGCTTTTACCACGGAAGTCAAAGTTATACATACCTGACCAGAACTAACGTAACCTAACCGAACATAGCTTAACTTAGCCCAACGTACCGAGACCACTATTACTGGCATCTACAGACACTAACACAGTGTGGTAGAGCAATGTAGAGCATAGAAATCCACCGTATAGCGATGTGTGGCGCAAAAGTCAAAGCAATTCTCCCCTAACCTAACCAATCGTATAATATCAAAACGTAGCATAACACAGCCTACCGTGCAAGGGCCACTACTGCTAGCCTCCCCAGAGCGGAGCAGAGCATAGTAGAGGCAAGAAGAGCGCAGAAAGCTGTCAAACAGCAATGTAACGCACAAAAGTTAAAGGTATCCTAACCTAATCATACATAACCTAACCCAACAGAAGGTAGAATAACTAAACCTAACGAGTCGATACCTCTATTTGTGGCATCCGTAGAGGCAAGCAGAACATGTTAGGGCACAGTAGAGCTCAGAAGTTCACCGAGTGGCAGTGTATAGCACAAAAGTCAAAGCCACCCTGCCCAAACCTAACCGAACCTAACCCAAACAAACGTAACCTAACTCAACCTACCGCGCCACGACCGCCATTGCTGGTATCCCAAGAGAAGGGTAGGGTATAGTCGAGGAACGAAGAGGGCAGTAATCCTGCAAATACAGAGTATGGACCAGAAGTCGAATATACACTATCCTAACCTAACCAAACGTAACATAACCTAACGTAACATAACTCAATCTGACGCGCAGCGGAAACTATTTCTGGCCTATCCATTGCAAAGCAGAGAATATTGAATTACAGTACAGCACAGAAATTCTCCGAATGGCAGTGTATAACGCAAAAGTCAAGGCTAACCTAGCCTAACCTGACCTAGCACAACATAGCCAGCCGTAGATTAACACAACCTGACGTGCCTAGACCACTGTTACTGAGCTCCCACAGCAGAGAATAACATATTAGAGCACAATAAAGTGCACAAATCCGCCGAAAAGCAGTGCATAGCACTGAAGTCAAAGCTATCCTATCCTAACCAAGCAAAACGTAACATAATCAAACGCATCCTAGCTCAACCTATCGCGCCGAAACCGCCATTGCTGGCCTCCTGAGAGGCAAGCGGATGCTTGTAGTCAAACGCATAGCGCAGGTATCGACCTAATAGCGGTGCACAGCACACAAGTCAAAATCAACTGAACCTACCCCAAGTAAATATGACTTAACCAAACGAAGCCTAACACAGCATAGGGAGCCGCGGTAACTGTTGCTGGCCTCCACAGGGTCGAGCAGAGTATAGTAGGGCAACGAAGAGCGCAGAAATCCACCCCAAATCCAGAAATCCAATCCGAATAGCAGGTTACAGCGCAAAAGCCAAAGTTACTCCATCCTAACCTAACCAAACGAAGCCTAACCAAACGCAGACTAACGCAACCTAACTTGCCGAGATCACCATTGGTGGCCCATCCAGCGCCAAGCACAGCAGATAAGAGCTCGGTAGGGCGCAGAAATTCACCAAATAGCGGCGTATAGAGCAAAAGTCAAAGGTATCCTGCACAAATCTAACCAAACGTAATATAACCCAAACTTGCGTGCCACGACCGCTATAGCTGGCCTCGTGAAAACTGAGCAGAGTATAGCAGAGCAATGTAGAACGCTGAAATTATCCGAACGGCAGTGTGCATTACAAGAGCCAAATCTATCCAAACCAAACATAACCATACTTAACATAACCAAACGAAACAAAACTGAGCCTAATTTGCCGAGAGCACTTTTCCAGTGGCGTCCACGTTGAGACCATACTTAACCTAACCAAACGAAACAAAACTGAGCCTAATTTGCCGAGAGCACTTTTCCAGTGGCGTCCACGTTGACAAGCATAGTGTGATAGCACCCACAAGAGCGCAGAAGTCCATGGAATCGCAGAGTGTAGCACAAAAGTTAAAGCAATCCTGACGAAACGTAACCCAACCTAACCTATCCAAATGTAATCAACCCTAACCAATCGCTCCGAGACTGACGTTGCTGGCCTCTACAGAGTCGACTAGGGAATACTAGAGCAACCAAGGGCGCAGAAATCCACCAAACAGCAGTGTGTAGCCCAAAAGTCAAGTGTATGCTATACTAACCTAACCAAACGTAACGTAACCAAACGTAACCTAGTTCAGCCTATCGTGCCACGATAGCTGTTGCTGGTCTCGCCATAGTCGAGCGTGGTATAGTAGAGCAGTAAAGAGCGCAGGAAGCAACCGAATAGCAGCGTATAACGCAAATGTCAATGTTACCCTTTCCTAACCTAACCAAACGTAACATAACCTAACGTAACATAACTCAAGCTAACGCGCAGCGGAAACTATTTCAGACCTATCCAGTGCAAAGCAGAGAATATTGGATTACAGTACAGCATAGAAATCCTCCGAATATCTGTGTACAGTGCAAAAGTCAAAGCCACCCTAACAAAAATTAACCTATCCTAACATAACCGAATGTAGCCAAACTCAACAAAACCTGCCATGACCACTACTCCTGTCGTCCCCGGAGACAAGCAGAGTGCGCTAGCGCACAATAGTGCTCAGAGGTCCATAGAATTGCAATGTGTAGCACAAAAGTCATAGCAATCCCAGCCTAACCCAACGTGACCTAACACAACCAAACATAATCTAGCTCGACCTAACGTGCTGCGAGCACTACTGCTGGCCTCCCCAGCGCAATGCAGACATATTACAGGAGGGTAGGGCGCAGAAATCCGTAGAAACGCAGTGCATGGCAGAAAAATAAGGGGTTTCCGGACCTTACCCATGCTAACGTAACCTAACTGAACGTAGCAGAACTCAGCGCAACGTGCTACGACCACTATTGCTCACATCGTGAGGGTCGAGCAGAGTATAGTAGAGGAATGTAGAGCGCAGTGATCCACCAAAGGGCAGTGTATAGCTCAAAGTCTGGACTACCCTCTCCTAACCTAACGGAACGAAACACAATCAAACGCAACCTAACCCAGACATACGTGCCTACACCGCTATTGCTGACCTCCACAGAGCCAGGCAGAACAGACTAGTGCAGAGTAGACCGCAGAAATCTGCCGAATTCATGTGTAAGGCAGAAGAGTAAAAGATATAACATAACACAAACATACGTAAGCTCACTAAACATGACGTGCCTAGGCCACATGTGCGGTCCTCCCCAGAGCAAAGCAGGGCATATTATATCACAGTAGGGTGCAAAAATCCGCCGAACAGCTGTGTAAAGCACAAAAGTCATAGCTATCCTCTCCAAACCTAACCATACATTGCCTAACAAAACGTAACATAACACAACCAATCGTGACACGACCACTATTGCTGGCCTCCCCACAGACAAGCCGATGCTGATGGATCAACGCATAGCGCAGGTGCCGACTGAATAGTAGCATAAAACACAGAAGCCGAAGCAATCCCAACCAAACTTGACCGAGCATAACCTAACCAAACGTAATATGACTCTACGAAACCTGCCGCGACTGGCATTGCTGTCCATCCCAGAGACAAGCAGATGCTAGTAGAGCCATGCGGTGCACAGATATCGACCGAATAGCAGCTTACAGCACAAAAGTAGTAGATACCTTAACGTAACCTGTCCCAGTCTAACATTACCAAACGTAGAATAGCTAAACCTAACGAGCCGGCACCTATATTCCTGGGTTCCCTAGAGTAAAGCAGAAAATATTAGATCACACTGCAGCGCAGAAATCCATCGAACATCAGTGGATAACGAACGAGTCAAGGCCAGTCTAACCAAACGTAACCTAACATAACATAACCAAACGTAACATAATTCAACCTATTGTGCCATGACCGAAATTGCTGGCCTTCCCATAGACGAGCAGCGTATACTCGGGCAATGAGGGGCGCAGATTTCCACCAAATTGAAGTGTAAAGCAAAAAGTAAAAGATACAAAAAGAACATAACGTTCACAACCTAACCTAACCAAACGTAACCAATCGCAACCTAACGCACCTAGCCAACTACTGCCGGTCTCCCCATAGCCTAGCAGGGCATATTGTGTGAGAGTGGAGCTTATAGGCCCACAGAATGGCTGTGCATAGCACAAAAGTCAGAGATATCCTAACGTAACACGAACGGATCTAACTTAACCAAACGTATCCTGACTCATCCTAACGCGCCGAGACCACTGTTGCTGCTCCCCGCAGAGCCGAGCAGAACATGCTAAAGGAATGTACAGCGCAGAAATGCATAGAATCGCAGTGCATAGCACAATAAAGGAAGCAACCCCATCCTAACATGACCATACATATCATAAACGAAAGTAGCCTATCTCATCCAATCGTGCGGAGACCACTGTTCAATGCCTCCCCAGAGCCAAGCTGAATATGCGAGACCAAAGTAAAGCGCAGTAATACACCGCATTGCAGTGTATGGCACAAAAGTGGAAGATATCCTAGCCTAACCTGTCCTAACCTACCCTTACCGAACGTAGCATATATCAGCGTCAGTTGCCGAGACTACCATTGCTGGCCTGCCCAGACTCAAGCAGAACATATTAGAACAATGTAGAGCGCAGGAATCCACCGGATAGCGCTGTATAGCACAAAAACCAAAGCTATCCTATTCTAACCTAACCAAGCGTAATCTAACTAAACATAACGTGCTGAGGGAGCTATTGCTGCCTTTCACAGAGGCGGGCAGAACATACTAGAGCACAGCAGAGCGCAGGAATCCACCGAATAGCGGTGCACAGCACAAAGGTGAAACCTACCCTAACCAAACTTAACCCAACATGACCTAACCGAATGTAACGTAACTCAATATAACATGCCGAGGCCAATAGTACTGGGCTTTCAAGTGCCAAGATGATCACAATAGAAGAATGTAGAGCTCTGAAATCCGAGGAATAGCAGTGTATAGCACAAAAGTCAAAGATGTCACCTGCTAACCTAGCCGATCGAGATGTAACGAAACGTAACCTAATAAAATATAACGTGCTGGGACGAAGATTCGCGGCCTCCACAGTGCCAAGCAGTACATATATGCGGACAGTGGGGCGCAGAAGTCCATATAACCGCAGTGTACATCTGAAAAGTCTAAGCTACCCGAACATATCCCAAACTAACGGAACCTAACAAATCATAGCTTAACACAACGTAACGCGCTGCGACCACTTTTGCTGGGCACACCAGGGCCAAGCAGAATATATTGGAGCACAGGAGGGCGAAGAAATCCGCCTAATATCAGTGTACACCACGAAAGTCGAATATATCGAAAGCTAATCCAAACTAACCCAACATAACCAAACGAAGAATAACTAAACCTACCGAGCAGAGTCCCCTACTTATGGCTTCCTCAGAGCCAAGCAGAACATGTGGGAGCACAGTATATCGCAGAAATTCTCCGAGTAGCATTTTATAGCACAAAAGCCTAAGCCCCCCGGACCAAACGTAAAATAACTCAAACTACCGTGACATGTCCGCCGTTGCTGGCCTCCCCAGAGTAGATTCGGGTGTAGTAGAGCAACGGCGAGTGCGTAAATCTCCCGAATAGCAGTGGATGGCACAAAAGTCAAAGCTATCATAGCCTAACATACCGAAACATAGCATAACCGAATATAATGCAACCCAAACTATCGGGCCTAGACCACTGTTACTGAGCTCGACAGAGCCAAGCAAGACATATTATAGCACAGTGGAGCTCAGAAATACATCGTGCAGCAGTGCACAGCACAAAAGTCTAGCCATCGTTTCCTATCCGAACAAACCTTAAAATAACCGAACATATCATAACTCAATGTAACGTGCCGCGGCCAATATTCCTGGGCGCCACAGATACGGGCGGAGTATTGTATGGAACAGTAGAGCGCAGAATTCCACCTAATAAAAGTGCACAGCACAAAAGTCAAAGCTATCCTATCACAACATAACCAAACTTAACCTAACCAAACGTAGCCTAACTGAGCCTAACGAGCAGAGGCCACAATTGCTGGCTTCCCCAGAGCCATTCAGAACATATTAGCGGGGAGTAGGGTGCAGAAATCAACCGAAAAGCAGTGTCTAGTACAAAAGCCCAAGCTATCCCGTCCTAACCCAACCAAACGTAACATAACCAAACGACACCTAACTCAGACATAACATATTAGCGGGGAGTAGGGTGCAGAAATCAACCGAAAAGCAGTGTCTAGTACAATAGCCCAAGCTATCCCGTCCTAACCCAACCAAACGTAACATAACCAAACGACACCTAACTCAGACAAACGTGCCGAGGCCCATACTGCTGGCCTCAACATAGCCAAGCAGAATATTCTGGAGCGCAGGAGAGCGCAGAGGCCCACCGAATAGCAGCGTACAACACAAAAGTCAATGCAATCCTAACCAAAATTGACCTAACCAAACCCATACTGCTGGCCTCAACATAGCCAAGCAGAATATTCTGGAGCGCAGGAGAGCGCAGAAGCCCACCGAATAGCAGCGTACAACACAAAAGTCAATGCAATCCTAACCAAAATTGACCTAACCATGCATAACGGAACGTAACATAACACAACCAAACGTGCCACAACCGCTAATGCTGGCCTCTCGAGAAGCAAGCAGATGCTAGTAGAGCAATTCAGAGCGCGGATACCAAAGGAATAGAAGTGTGTGTCACAAAAGTCTTAGCTAGCCTATCCCAACGTAGCCAAACGTAACATAACCAAACGCAACCTAACTCAGCCTAACGTGCAGGGATCAAAAGTGCTGCTCTCCCCAGAGCCAAGCAGAACATATTTGTGTAGAGTAGAGCGCAGATAACGACCGAGCAGCAGTGTATTACATAAAAGTCAAAGCTATCCTGTCCTAACGTAGCCAATCGTAACGTACCTAAACCTAACCTAACTCTACCTAACTTGCCGCGATCACTGCTGCTGGGCACCCCGGAGGTGAGAGGACGTAGTAGATGACAGTAGATCTCAGAAATCTCTAGAATAGCAGTGTATAGCATAAAAATCGAAGCTATCCCAACCTAACTTAGACTAACGTAACCTAACCATACGTAGTCCAACTCAACATAACGTGCCGCGAACAGTGTTGCTGGCCTCGGCAGGGCCAAGCTGCACATAATAGAGCACAATAGAGCGCAGAAATCCAGCGAATGACAAGGTACAGTATGAAAGCCATAGCGGTCCTAACCGAACGTACCGAAGCTTAAACTAACCAAACGTAACCTAACTCAACCTAACGCGCCGAGACAATTATTGCCGCGCTCGCCAGAGGGAATTAGAAATTATTACAGCACAGAAGAGCGCAGAAATACGCAGAATGGCATTGCATAGCACAAAACTCGAAGATATTCCGTCCCTAACTAACCGAGCGTAACGTAATCGAAGGTAACATAACTCAACCTAACGTGCCGAGACGACTACCGCTGGCCTCCACAGAGCCGTGCAGGGCAAAGTAGCGCAATGTAGATCGCAGGAATCGACAGAATAGCAGTGCACAGCACAATGGTCAACGCTAATCTAACCTAGCCTAACCAATCGTAACACAACCAGACGCAACATAACTAAATCTAACGGTCCGCGACCACCATTGCAGGCCACCGCAGTTCCGAGAGGAACATGTTACAGGGGAGTAAAGCACAGAAGTCAATGGAATCGCAGCGTATAGCCGAAAGGACGAAGCGACCCGATCCTAACCCAAACTAATGTAACCTACCCAAACGTAGCATGACTCACCATAACGTGCGGTGACCACTGTAGCTGGCCTCCGGAGGGCCAAGCAGAATGTTGCAGGGCGCGGTACAGCGCCGAAATCCGCCCAACAACAGTCTCCAGCTCGAAAGACTATTCTATCCTCACCGAACATAAAACCTAACCTGTCCAAACGTAACGGAACTCTACCTAACGTGCCGAGACCTCTACTGCTGGCCCCACAGAGCCGAGCAGAACATATTAGAGAAGACTAGAGCGCGGAAATCCATATAATCGCATTGTATAGCAGACGAGACAAGGCTATCCGAGCATAAGCCACACCAACATAACCTAACCAAACGTAGCATAATTTAACATAGCGTACGGCGACCACTTTTGCTGGCCAACGCAGGGCGAAGCAAAATATACCAGAGCACAGTAGACCTCAGAAATCCACCGAATAGCAGTATGTAGCACGAACGTCGAAACTATCCTATCCTAAATAACACTAGCCTAACCTAGCCAAACGAAGCATAGCTCCACCTAACGGGCAGTAGCCACCATTGCTGCCATCCCCAGTGACAAGCAGAGCATATTAGGGCACAGCAGAGCGCAGAAATCCACCGAAAAGCAGTGTACTGCGCAATAGTTCTGGCTACCATAGCTAAACCTAACCAATCGTTACGTAACCAAGCGTAATTTAACTCAACCTAACGTGATCCAATCACTATTGCCGGTCTCCCCAGGGCCAAGTAGAACATATTAGAGGAGCGTAGTGGGTATAAATCCATTGAATCCCAATGTATAGCAGAAAAGGTAAAGCTGTCCAAACCTGACACAAAAGAAATATATCCTGACAGAACGAAGCCTAACTCAACATAACGAGCCACACGCACCAATGCTGGACGCCCCAGGGCCGAGCAGAGTGCGGAGCAACACAGCAGAGCGCAGGAGTAGACAGAATAGCTGTGTATAGCACAAAAGTGAAAGCTATCCTACCCTACCCTAACCTAACCCAACCTGACCAGACGAAAGAGAACACAACCTTTCGTGCCACGACCGCTGCTGCTGTCCTACGCAGTGTCGTGCAGAGTATAGTAGAGCAATGTGGAACTCTGAAGTACACCGAATAGCAGCGTACAGCACAAAAGTCAAAGCTACCCTCTCCTAACCTATCCAATCGCAGCATGACTGTACATAACATCACACCACCTAACCAACCTACACCACTATAGCTGATCTCACCATAGCCAAGCAGAATATACTAGAGCATAGCAGACCGCAGGAATACGCGGCGTTGCAGTGCTAAGCTCAAAGCAAGGAGAACCTAACCTAACCTGACCTAACCTAAACAATCCAAACGTAGCGTAACGCAGCATAAGGTGCCGAGACCACCATTGCTGGCACTCCCAGAGCAAAGCTGAACATATTAGAGCGGAGTGTAGCGCGAATATCCTCCGAACAGCAGTTTATAGCGCAGAAGTCTTAGCTAGACCCTCCAAACCTGAATAATCGTAACGTAACCAAACGTAACATAACACAACATAACGTGCCGCGACCGCTGTTGCTGGCGTCCACAGAGACAAGTAGAACATACTAGAGGACAGTAGAGTGCAGAAATCCACCGCATTTTGGTGCACAGCACATAAGTCTATGGTATCATATCCTAACCCAAGCAATCCTAACCTACCCTAACATAACCTAACACTACTTATCGCGCCGCGGCCACAGTGTTCGTCCCACCCAGGGCAAGGCAGAGCGTAAGAGATCAGAGTAGAGTGCAGGAACCCACCGAATGGCAGAGTACAGCACAAAGGTCACAGCTGCCCTGCCCTAACCTAACAAAGCATAACATAACCAAACGAAACCAATCTCCACCTAACAGCCCTACACCACTATTGCTGACCTCCCCAGTGCCACGCAGAATATGCTACAGCACAGTAATGACAGACATCAGCGGCGTTTCAGCGTATTGCACAAAAGCCTGAGATACCTGAAGCTAACTTGACCAAACCTAACTCAACCAAACCTAACGTGCCGCGATCACTTCTGCAGGAGTCCCCAGAGACATGCGAGAATATGATAGGGCACAGTAGAGCATGGAAGTCCATAGAACATCTGTGCTGAGCACAAAAGTCAAAGGTATCCTAACCTAACCAAACTTAAGCTGACTTATCGGAACGTATTATGACTCCGCCTAACGTGCCGTGACCAGTATTGCGGGCCACCACAGGGTCAAGAAGAGCTTATTAGCGGGAAGTGGAGCGCAGGAGTCCATACAATCGCAGTGTATTGTAGAAAACTCGAAGCAATCCAGTCATAGGCTAAGCGAACGTACCATATCCAAACGTATCCTATCTCAACCTACTGTGCCGAGACCACTGTTACTCTCATCCGCAGAGCCAAGCAGAACATACAACAGCACAATACAGCACACAAGTCCGCCGTACTCCAGTGTATAAGCAGGAAAGTCAAAGCTATCCAAACCCAACCCAAGCAAATATAAACTAACCAAACGTAACATAACTGTAACTAATTCGCCGCGACCACTATTGCTGGTCTCCCTAGCGCCAAGCGGAACCTAGTAGAGCGCAGCAGACAGCAGTATTCCGCCGAATAGCAGTCTACGGTACAAAAGCCATAGCTAAATTATAATAACATAACCAAACGTAACATATCTCACACCTGGTGCAGAGACCACTGCTACTGGTCTCCCCAGGGTCAAGCAGAATATAGTAGAGCGAAGTAGAGCGCAGAAATCCACCGAACAGCAGTGTACGGTACAAAAGCCAAAGCTATTCTGTGCTAACGTGAACAAACGTAACGAGACAAAACGTACCGTAGCTCAACATAACGTGCCGCGAACACTGCTTCTGGCCTCGCCAGGGCCGTGCAGTGTATAGTAGAGTGCAGAAGAGCGCAGCAATCCACCGAATCATTGTGTATGCCACGAAAGTCGAAGCTATCCTAACCAGACCTAACATAACCTAACCTAACCTTGAGTAATACATCGCAACCAAACGTGCCGAGGCCACTATTGCTGGCCTCCCATGGTCGAGCAGAGTATAGCAGAGCAATATATATCGCAGAAATACTCCGCATAGCTGTGTATAGCCGCATAAGACACAGGTAGCATCACCTATCATGTCCAAACGTAATACAACCAATCGCAACTTAATATAACCTGACATGTCGGGACCACAATTGCTGAATCTCCTGAGCCACACAGAATACACTAGGTCACAGTAGAGGGCAGAGAGCAACCAAATACCAGCGTATGACACAAGAGTCAAATACAACACAACCTAACGTGACCTAACCTAACCTAACCAAACGTAGAATAACTGACCTTAACGAGGCTAGACCACTACCTTGACCCCCGTGCCGAAAGGAGCACATTAGAGTGCAGTAGTGGGCAGAATTCCGTCAAATATCATTGTAGAGCGCAAAGGTCAAATATAGCCCCTCATAATCTAACTAATCTTAAGGAAATCAAACGTAACCTTACAAAACCTATCGTGAGGCGACCACTACTGCAGGACTCCCAGAGACAATCAGAACAAACTGGAGCAGAGTAGAGCGCAGTAATCCACTGCATTGCAGTGTAGAGCACAAGAGTCAAATATATCCTGACCCAACTTGTCCTTACTTATCCTAACCAAACCTTGCGTAACAGAATCTAACGCTCCGAGACCACTGCTGTTGGCCTCTCCAGATACAAGCTGAAAATAGCAGAGCACTCTAGGGCGGAGATATCCGCCTAGTAGCATGTTGTAGCAGAAATTCAGAGGTATGCCATCCTAGCCTATCCATACGAAACATACCCAAATGTAAAGTAGCTAAACCTAACGTGCCGAGACCGCTATTGGTGCCATCGACTGAGCCAGGCAGAATATACTACAGCACGGTAGAGCACAGAGGACCGTAGTATTGCAGTGTATAGCACGAATGTCAAAGCTGTCCACACCTAGCCGAAGCTAACATAACATAGCCAAACGTGACATAACTGCAAATAACGTGCCGCGACCACGATTGCTGGCGTCCCCAGTGCCAGGCGGAGCATAGTGGATGAGAGTAGAGCGCTGGAATCCACCTTATAAAGGAGTACAGCACGAAGGTCAATCCTATCCTAACCAAACTTAACATAACCTACACAACGGAGCGTAATATAACAAAAACAGGCCTGCCACTAACACCCTTGCTGGCCTCCACAGAGCCTAGTAGAGCATACTGGGGGAGCGTAGAGGGCAGACATCCATAGAACCGCAGCCTATAGCACAAAATTCGAAGCAACCGTAGCCAAACCTAACATAACCAAACCAAGCCAAACGCAACGTAACTAAACCTAATGTGCCGAGACAAATTCTGCTGGGTTCCACAGAGCGAAGCAAAACAGAACTGAGCACAGTAGAGGGCAGAAATCCACTTTATAGCAGTCTAGAGCACAAGAGTCGACGCTATCCAGTCCTAATATAACCAAACATAGCCTACCTCAACGTAACGTGCCGACGCCACCATTTCTGGCCTTCACAGAGCCAAGCAGAGAACACTATAGTAGAGAAGAACGCAGAAGTCCACCGAATAGCAGTGTGTAGCGGAAAAGTCAAAGATAACCTAACCCAACGCAACCAAAGATAACCTGACCAAACGTAGCTTAACTCAACATTACGTGCTGAGACCAATTCCGTTTGGCTCCACAGAGTGCAGCAGTCCAGGTTAGAGCACCGTTGGGCGCAAAAATCCACCGAAGGGCAGTGTACAGACCAAAAATCGAAGCTGTCCTTTCCTAACCTGACCAATCGTAGCATTACCAGACGTAACCAAACTCATCCTAACATGCAGCGACCACCATTGCTGGCCTCCCGAAAGCCAAATAGAACATATTAGAGCAGAGAAGAGCGCAGAAGTCCATAGAATCGCGGTGTATGGCAGAAGAGTCAAATATATCCAGCCTAACCCAAGCATACGTAACATAAAAAAACCTAGACGATCTCGGCATAACGTGCCGCGACCACTGTTGCTGGCTTCCCAGGACGAAGGAGATTACATTGCAGAACAGTAGAGCGCAGAAATATCCACCGAATAGCAGTGTATAGCACAAAGGTAAAGGCCATCCTAACCTAACCGAGCAAAGCATAACATAGCCAAGCATACCTGACTCAGCCCAACGTGCCTACACCAATGCTGCTAACCTCCCATGAGCGAAGGAGAATATTCAAGAGCTTACTAGCTCGCCCAGATCCGCGGTATTGCAGTGTAAGGCACAAAATTCAAAGATAGCCTAACCTAACATTACCTACCTGGTTAGGAGAGGATAGCATTGACTTCTGTGACCTACCCCGGTATCCGGTGCATTTCTGCGCTGTACATTGCTCCAGTATGTTCTGCTTCGCTCTGGGGAGGCCAGCAGTCGTAGTCTGGGCACCTAACGCTTAGATAGGATACGTTCGGTTGTGTTAGGATAGGACAGGGTAGGATAGGGTATCCTCCACTTTTATGCTATACGCTGCAATGCGATGCATTAGTGAGCTGTATCATGCTCTAGTATACTCTGCTTGGCCCTTGGGGGCAAGAAACAATGGTACCGGCACGTTAGGTTGAGTTAAGCTACGTTCGGTTATGTGAAGTTTGTCACGTTGGGAGAGGGTAGCTTCGACATCTGTGCAATACAATGCTAGTCGGGCTACACCAGCGCTCTGCATTGCTCTGCTAACCTCTGCTTTTCCATGGGAGGCCAGCAGTATTGCTCGCGGTAGGTTTGGCTGAGCTAGGTTACGCTTGGTAGCTTTACGATTGACTTTTGTGCTGGACACCAATACTCGGTGGATTTCCACGCCCTGCATTGCTCTACTATACTCTGCTCGACTGTGTGGTGGCCAGAAATTGTGTTCTCGGCACGTTAGTTTGAGTTATGCTACGTTTGGTTTGGTTAGGTTAGACCAGGATTGGTAAGGGTACCTTTGACTT
This sequence comes from Eufriesea mexicana, assembly GCF_001483705.2. NCBI lineage: Eukaryota > Metazoa > Arthropoda > Insecta > Hymenoptera > Apidae > Eufriesea > Eufriesea mexicana. The sequence continues at coordinate 135,695 of NW_016908418.1, forward strand.
CTGCGCTGTAAACCGACATTCGGTGGACTCCTGCGCTCTGCATTGCCCTAACATCTTCTGCCTGGCTCTGGTGATGGCAGCAACTGTGACATCGGCAAGTTAGTGAAAGTTAGGTTACGTTTGGTTACGTTACGCTTGTTCAGGTTTGGATAGAATAGCTTTGACTTTTGTGCTATACACCTATATACGGTCGATTTCTACTCCCTACTGTGCTCCAATACGTTCTGCTGGGCTCTGGACAGGCCAACAATGGTGGCCTTGACATGTTAGCTGTGGCAGGTTACGTTTGACTTGGCTAGGGTGGGCTAGGTTTGCTTACGGTAGCCTTGACTTTCGTGGTACACACTGTAATTTGGTATATATCTGCGCTCTACATCGCCCTGTTATACTCTGCTTGTCTCTGGGGAGGCCAGCAATAGTGGACGTGGCACGTTTGCTTGAGTTTGGTTACGTTTGACTTGGTTAGTTTGATTGGTAGGTTTAGTTTGGTCAGGGTGGCATAGACTCTTGTCCTACACACTGCTATTCGGTGAACTTATGCGCTTTATTGCGCTCTAGTATATTCGGCTTGTCTCTGCGGAAGCCAGCAATTGTGGTTTCGGCACGTTAGGTTATGCTACGTTACGTTTGGCTTTGTTACGCTTGGTTAGGTATGTATAGGACATATTTGACTTCTGCGCTGTACACCGCTATTCGATGGACTGCTGCGCTCCACATTGCCCTAATATGTTCTGCTTGTCTCTGGGGAGGTCAGCGATAGTGGTCTCGGCAGGATAGGACGAGTTATGTAGCGGTTGGATAAGTCAGGATGGGATATCTCTGACTTTTGTGCTGTACACTGCTATTCGGCGGATTTCTGCGCTCTACTGTGCTGTAATATGTCCTGCTTGGCTCTCGGGAGGGCTGCAATAGAGGTCTCGGTCTTTTAGGTTTAGCCATTCTACGTTTCGTTAGGCTAGGTTTGGTATGGTTTGTACAGGATGTCTTTGACTTTAGTGCAATACGCCGATATACGGTCGATTTCTGCCCTGTACTCTGTTCTAGCAATCTCTGCTTGACTTTGGAGAGGCCAGAAATAGTGGCCGCGCAAACTTACCCAGAATTTGGATGCGTATGATCATGTTACGTTTGGTTAGGTTAGCAGAGGGTAGCTTTGACTTTTGTGCTCTACATTTCTGTTCAGTGGATATCTGCGCTCTACGTTGCTGTACTCCACTCCGCTCTACTCTCGGGAGGCCAACAATTGTGATCGTGGAGAGCTAGGTTACTTTAGGTTACGCTTGGCTTGGTTAGGTTACGCTCGTTTGGTCAGGATGGCCGTGACCAAAAAACCGCTCTTCGGTGGATTTCTGTTACCTGCTGCGCTGTAGTATATTCAGCTTGGCTCGGGGGAGGCAAGCAACAGTGGTCCCGGCACGCTAGCATGGGCTACGTTACGTTCTGTTACGTTACGTATGGTTAGGTTGGGACATGATGGCTTTGAGTTTTATGCTGTACACAGATGCACGGTGGATTGCTGCGCTCTATATTGCTCTAACATCCTCTGGTTGCCTCTGGGCTGGCCAGCAATATTATCCTCGGCACGTTATGTTTAGTTAGGCTACTTTCGGTTAGGTTAGGTTAAGACTTGTTAAGTTAGGATAACTTTGACTCTTGTGCTATGCACTGCTATACGGTGGATTTCTGCGTTCTACTGTGATATAGTATGTTCTGCTTGGATCTGGGGTGGCCTGCAATGGTCGTCTCGACATGCTAGGAATATTTATGTTACGCTTGGCTTGGCTGGCTTAGGTTAGACTTGATTAGGAGTGTTTTGACTTTTGTGCTATACACTGCTATCCGTTCGAAGCCTGCCCTATGCATTGCTCTGCTAGCATCTGCTTTTCTCTAGGCAGGCCAGCAATAGTGGCCGTGGAACGCTAGTTAGAGTAGTGTTACGAATGGTACGGTTACTCTTGGATAAGTTTGGTTAGGATAGCTTCGACTTTCGTGCTGTACACCGTTAACCAGTGGATTTCTGCACTCTACAGTGCTCTACTCTAATCTGCTTGTCTCTGGGGAGCCCAGCAATACAGGTCTCGGTTCAATAGGATGAGCTATGTTACGTTCCGTTTGGCTATGTTAGCTTGGGATAGGCTTTGATAGCTTTGCCTTTCTTGATACAAACTGTTGCTCGGTCTATTTCTGCGCTCCACTGCTCCGTAGTATGCTCCGCTAGGCTCCGGCGAGGACAGCAATGGTGGTCTCGTCACGCTTGTTTGGGATATATAACGGTTGGTCATGTTGCGTGATGATAGGTTAGCTCAGGATGGCTTTGACTCTTACGCTGCATACTGCTATTCGGTCAGCTTATGCGCTCTACTGTGCTCTAGTATATTCTGTTAGACTCTGCGGTGGCCAGTAATAGTGGTCTCGTCACGTTAGGTTGAATTAGGCTACGTTTGGTTACTTTACGTTTGCCTGTGTTAAGTTAGGATAGCTTAGACTTTCTTGGAATACACTGTTATTCTCTAGACTTTTGAGCTCTGCTGTGCTCTACTGTATTCTGCTCGACCATGTGGCGTCCAGCAATAGTGTTCGCGGCTAGGCATTTTGAGTACAGCTTTGTCAGGTTACGTTTGTCAGTTTGGGTTGTGTTTTGGCGACCTCGACTTTTCTGCTGTACACCGCGATTCTATGGATTCTTGCGCTCTGCTCTCATCTAATATTTTCTGCTTGGCTCTGGCGAGGCCAGTAAGGGCGGTGGCGGCGCGTTAGGTTGTGTCCTGTTATGTATGGTAATGTTACGATTTGTTGGGTTTGGAGAGGATAGCTGTGACATTTGTGCTGTACACAGATATTCGGTAGATTTCTCCGCTCTACTGTGCTCTGATATGCCATGCTATGCTCAGGGGAGGACAGAAATGGTGGCGGCGGCACGATAGGTTGAGTTATGTTACGCTTGGCTCTATTATGATGGCATGGGTTGTTTTCGGACTGCTGTGACCCATCTGCAATACACTGACATTCCATTGACTTCTGCGCTCCATTCTCCTGTGACATGTTCTGCTTGACGATGGGGAGGCCAGCAATGTCCGTCTATGCATGTTAGGTTGCGTTAGGTAACGTTTTGTGGGGCTAGTATACGACGACATTGACTTTTGTGCTGTACACTGTCATTCGGAGGATCTCTGCGCTCTTCGCTACTCTACTAAAGTCTACTCGACCCTGCGGATGCCAGCAATGGCGGTCGTGGTACGATGGGTTGTGTTATGTTAAGTACGATTGGGTTATGTTAGGATGGCCTGGACTTTTGCGCTACAGACTGCTACTCGGTGGGTTCCTGCGCTATACTGTGCACTAATATGTTCTACTTGGCTCTGGAGAGGCCAGAAATTGTGTTCTCTGTTTGTTAGGTTTAGCTATTCTACGTTTGGTTAGGTTCGGTTCGGTATGGGTTGGTTAGGATGGATTTGACTTTTGCGCAATACGCTGCTATTCGTCGGATTTCTACGCTCTACGTTCCATTACTATACTCTGCTCGACTCCGGGGAGCCCAGTAATAGTGGTCATGGCCGGTTGGGTCGAGCTATGTCACGTTTGGTTACGTTATGTTAGCTTAGGGTAGGTTTGGATGGCTGTGACTTTTGTGCTATAACCACTATTCGTTCGACATCTGTGCACTGCATTGCTCTACTAGGGTCTGCATGAATGTGGGGAGGCCAACAATAGAGGTCGTGGCACATAATTTTCGTTTCGTTCTGATAGGTTAGGACGGGGCAACATTGACTATTAAGCTGTACACTGCTATTCGGCGGATTTCTGCTCTTCACTGTGCTCGAATATGCTCCGCTTGGCGCTCGGGAGGCCATCAATAGTGGCCCCCGCCCGCTAGGTTGAGTCAGGCTGCGCTTGGTTAGGTCACGCTTGGCTATGTTAAGAAAGAACAGCTTCGACTTTTGTGCTGTACACTGCTGTTCGGTGGATTTCTGCGCTCTATTGTGCTCTGGTATGCCCAGCTTGGGACTGGGGATGCCAGCAGTAGTGGTCTCGGCACGTTAGGTGGAGCTATGCTTCGTTTGGCTAGGTTAGGCTCTGTGAGGTTAAGCTAGGATATCTTCTACTTTTCTGCTTTACACTTCAGTGCGGCGGATTTCTGCGCTGTACTGTGCTCTAGTATATTCTGCTTGGCTCTGGTGAGGTCAGCAACAGTGATGTAGGCATGTTAGGCTGAGTTTGGTTACGTTCGGTTATGATGCGCTTGGTTGAGTTAGGACAAAATGACTTTGACTCTTGTGCTAAAGACTGCTATTGAGAAGATTTCTGCGCTCTCCTTTGCTCTACCGCGCCCTGCTCGATCCTGGCGATGCAAGAAAGTCTTCGCGGCAGGTTGGGTTAGGCTACTTTTGTTTAGGTTACGTTAGACTGGGTTAGGTCTGGATTGCTCTGACTTTCGTGGTGTAGACTCCTTTTCTGCGTATTTCTGAGCTCTGCTGCGATCTAGTATGTTTTGCTTGGATCTGGAGAGGCCAGCAACAGTGGTATCAGGACGTTACGTTTAGTTGTACTACGCTTGGTTAGGTTATGTTAGTTCTGGTATGGTTGGGATACCTTTGACTTTTCTGCTATACACTGCTATTCTGACTATCTCAGATTTCTACTATGCTCTAACATGCCCCGCTTCGCGCTGGGGGCTCCAATAATATTGGTCTCGGCAGGTCAAGTTGTCTTATGCTTCGTTCAGTTAAGTTAGGTTTGTTAGGGTTAGGCTGGATATCTTTTACTTCTCAGCTATACATTAATATCTGGTGTAAGTGCGTTAGTTTGAGCTACGTTACGTTTCGTTATATTACGTTTTGTTAAGTTAGGATTGGATGACTCTGACTTTTGCGCTATGCCCTTATGTTCGAAGGATTTCTGCGCTCTTCATTGCTCTAATATACTCTACTCGACTCGGGTGGCGCCAATAACGGCGGTCGTGGCACGATAGGTTTAGGGCATGTTACGCATCCTTCGGTTAGGTTAGGTTAGAGTTGGTTAGGATACCTTTGACTTTTGCGCTTTACACCGCTGTTTGGTGGACTTCTCCGCTCTACTGTGCTCTAATATGTCCAGCTTGGCTATGGGGAGGCCAGCAATAAATGTCTCGGGTCGATAGGTTCAGCTATTCTAGGTTTGGTTAAGTTAGGTTCGGTCTGGTTTTTTAGGATGGATTTCACGCTTCCGCAATACGTCGATATTGGGTCGATTTCTGCGCTCCACTGTGGTCTAATATCCTCTGCGTGGCGATGGAGAGGCCAGATATAGTGGCCGCGGATCGTGAGTCAGACTTAGTTTGCGTATGGTTATGTTAAGTTTGGTTATGTTAGTAGAGGGCAGTTTTGACTTTTGTGCTGGGCTCTCCTATACGATGGATTTGTGCGCTCTACATTGCTGTAATATACACTGCTCTGCACTTGGGATGCCAGCAATAGTCGTCGTGGCCCGTTACGTTGCGTCCGCTTACGTTTGGTTAGGTAAGGATAGGGTAACTTTAGACCCTTGCGCTGTACACTACAATTCGGTGGATCTCTGCACTCTTCGTTGCTCTACTGTGCTTTACTCGTCTCCGGGGGGGGGGGCAGCAATGGCGGTCGTGGCACGCTTGGTATAGGTAGGTAACGTTTGGTTAGGTTGGGTTAGGTTAGGTTTCGTTAGGGCGGCTTTGACTTCTGTGTTCCACACTGCTATTCGGCGAGCTTCTGCGATCTACTGTGCTCTACTATAATCTGCTCGAATCTCGGGATGCCAGCAATAGTGGTCCTGGCACGTATGGTTGTGATATGTTGCGTTTGGTTTGATGAAGTTAGGTAATGTTTGGTTAGGATATCTTTGACTTTCGAGATGTACACTGCTCTTCTCTTGTTACCTGCCCTCTACTGTGCTCTACCCTAATCTGCTTGGCACTGGGGAGGCCAGCAATAGTGGCCGCTGCACGTTACTTTGAGTATGGCTGTGTCGGGTTATGTTACGTTAGTTTGGTTTAGGCTTGGGTATTCAGGGCTTTTCTGCTGTACGCCGCGATTCTATGGATTTCTGCGCTCCACTCTCGTCTAATATTCTCTGCTTCGCTCTGCCGAGGCCAGCAATAGCGGTGGCGGCACGTTAGGCTTTGTTCGGTTACGTATGATAAGGTCTTGATTCGTTAGGTTAGGCTAGGATGGCTATGGCTTTTGCGCTATACACTGATATTCGGTGGATTTCTCCGCTCTCCTGTGCTCTCATATGCCATGCTTTGCTTTGTGGAGGACAGAAATTGTGGCCGCGGCAAGCTAGGTTGTGTTAGGCTACGTTTGGATACGTTAGGTTTGGTTGGGGTAGTCTAGGATGACTTTGACTTTTATGGTGTACAATGCTATTCGGAGAATTTCTGCGCTGTTTGCTACTCCACAATTCTCTACTCGACTCTGTGGACGCCAGCAATGTCGGTCGTGGCAGGGTGGGATGGGATATGTTGCGTGAGTATAGGTTAGGGTGTGTTAGGTTTGGCTAAGATGGCTTTGACTTTTGCGCTGCACACTGTTATTCGGTGGGTTTCTGCGCTCTACTGTGCTCTCATATGTCCTGCTTTGCTCTGGGGAGTGCAGCAATAGAGGTCTCGACTCGTTAGGTTTTGCTATTCTACGTATGGTTAGGCTAGGTTGGGTAAGGTTAAGAGAGGATGGCTTTGACTTTTGTTCTGTACGCTGATATACGGTCGATTTCTGCCCAGTGCTGTGATCTAACATTCTCTGCCTGTTTATGGAGAGGCCAGAAATTGTTGGCGCAGCACCTTAGCCTGAACTAGACTGCGTACCGCTATGTTACGTTTGGTTAGGTTATGAGAGGGTTGCTTTTTCTCTTGTGCTATACACTTCTGTCCAGTGGATATCTGAGCTCTACATTGCTGCACTATACACCGCTCTACCCTCGGGAGGCCAACAATTGTGATGGTGGCACGATCGGTTGCGTTAGGTTACGCTTAGCCTGGTCAGGATATGTTACGTTTGGTTAAGACGGCCCAGACCTTTGTAGTTTACAATCCTATTCCTAGAATATCTGCTAGCTACTAGGCTCCCGTTTATTCTTCTTGGCTGTGGGGTGGCAAGCAACGCTGGTAGGGTCACGTTTGTTTGAGTCATCTTACGTTTGGATATTTTACGCTCGGCTAGGTTAGGAGAGGGTACCTTTGACTTTTGGCTCTACGCTGCCATTCGGTGGACTTCTGCGCTCTGCTGAGCTCCATTATGTTCTCCTCATCTCTGTGGATACCAGTAATGGCGGTCTCGGCGCGTTAGGTTGTGATATGTTGCGTTTTGTTAGGTTACGCGACCATTGGCAAGGCTCGGATACATCCGACTTTTCTGCTCTTCGCAGCGACTCCATGGATTTCTTCTCTCTACTGCTCCCCAGTATGCTCTGCCTAGCTCTGGTGTGTCCAGCAATTGTGGTCCCGGCACGTCAGGCTGTGTTAGCTGCGTTTGTTTATGTTACGTTCTTTTGCGATATGATAGTGTAGCTTAGACTTACGTGCTGTAATCTGCTCTTCTGTGGATTTCTCCGCCCTACTGTGCTCTAATATGCTCTGCTTTTCTCTGCAGAGGTCAGCAATTGTGGTCGTGGTGCGTTAGGTTTTGTCTTGTTACGCCTAATTTTGTTAGGTTAGGAGGGGCTTGGTTATGAGGGCCTTGACTTCTGTGCTCAACACTACTATTCGGTGGAATTGTGCGCTCTAGCATGGTCCAGTATGTTCTACTTGGTGAATGGGAGGCCAGCAACAGTGGTCTAGGCACGTTAGGTTTTGTCAGGTCACGTATAGTTATGTTACGTTTGGTTAGGGCAGGATAGGATAACTTTGAATTTTGTGCTACACACTGCTATTCGGAGGATTTCTGCGCTCTTTGTTTCTCTACTATACTGCACTCGACTCTGGGGGGCCAGCAATGGAGGTCTCGGTACGAAAGGCTTTGACTGGTTACGTCTGGCTATGTTTGGTCAGGTTGGGTTTGGTTAGCATGGTGTAGACTTTTGTGCTATACACTGCTATTCGGCGGATTTCTGCGCTGTGCTGTGCTCTAGTATGTTCTGCTTCTCTCCGTAGAGGCCAGCAAATGTGCTATCGGCTCGTTTGGCTGAGATATGTCTCGTTTTGTTATGTTAGGTAAGGTAAAGTTTTGTTAGGATCGTTTTGACTCCTGTGCCGTATAACGCTGTTCTGTCTATATCTGCAGCCTGCATTGCTGTACTAGCATCTGCTTATCTCTGGAGAGACCAGCAATTGTGGTCATAGCACGTTTGGTTGAGTTACGTTGCCTGCGGTTAGGTTAGGTTAGGTTAAGTTTAGTTAGGATGTCTTCGTCTGTTGCGTTGTTCGCTGCTCTTTGGTGGATTTCTGCGCTCTACTGCGATCTAATTTTCCATGGTTTGCTCTGGGAATACCAGAAATATTGGTCGCGACGCGTAAAGTTCCGGTTAGCTTACGTTTGGTTGGGTTATGTTTGATTGGGATAGGTTGGTATATCTTTCGGTTTCGTACCATACAATGACATCATATTGACAACTGCGTTCTGCTCTCCTCTAATATGCCCTGCTAGGCGATGGAAAGGCCAGCAATAGTGGGATAGCAACGTTAGATTGGGACTGGTCACGTTTGGTTGGGTTAGGATAGGCCATGATAGATTGGGATATATTCTACTGTTCTGCTTTACAATCCATTGCGGCGGATAGCTGCAGTTCACTATTCTCTAGTGTATTCTGCTCGCCTATGGTGAGGCCAGTAGTAGTAGTCTCGGCCATCTAGGTTCAGGTAGGCTACGTTTGGTTACGCTATGTGAGCTTGGGTTAGGTTTGGGTAGATTCGACTTTCGTGGTTTACACTGCTATTCGATAGATTTCTGCGCCCTACTTCGTTCTAGTATATTCTGCTTCGCCCAGCGGCGCCAGCAGTACTGGTCGCAGCACGTTAGGTTCAGTTATACTTCGCTTGGTTAGAACTGGGTGTCTTTGACTTTTGTGCTACACGTAACCATTTGGTAGCTTTCTGCGCTCTACTCTGCTGTACAATACTCTGCTCGACTCTGGGGGGGGGGGCAGCACTAGAGGTCAAGGTACGATAGGTTTAGTTAGGCTGCGTTTGGTAATGTCTCGATTGGATAGGATTCGTTAGTGTAGCTTTGACTTTTGTGCAATACACGGCTATTTGGAGGATATCAACGCTATGCCGTGCTCTACTGTACTCTGTTCGACTCAGGGGAGGCCAGTAATAGTGGTCTCTGCACGATACCCATAGTTAGTCCACGTTCGGTAATGTTATGTTAGTTTGTGTTAAGTATGGATAGCTTTAACTTTTGTGCTGTACATTGCTATACGTTGAATTTCTGCGCCGTACTGTCCTCTACTATCATCTGCTCGCCTCTGAGGAGGCCAGCAATGGCGGCCTCTGCACGCAACGTTGTGTTAGGTTACGCATGGCTTGGCTAGGTTCGGATATGTTTGGCTATTATAGCTTTGACTTTTGCGCTACACACTCCTTTTCGGTCGATACCTGTGCACTGCATTGCTCCATTAGCGTCAGCTTGTCTGTGTGGAGGCTAGCAGTAGCGGTCGTGGCAGGTTTGGTTCAGATATGTTACGCTTGGTTATGTTAGGTTAGGTTAAGTTTGGGCAGTGTGGCCTCGACCTTTATGTTATACACTGCTGCTCGGTCGACATGTGCTCTCTGCATTGCTCTACTGGTATAAGCTTGTCTCTGGGGAGGTCAGCAGTAGTGGTCTTGGCACGTTTGGTTTAGCCGGGTTTCGTTTAGTTTGGTTAGGTTTGGCTGTGTTTGCTTAGGATGGTTTTGACATTTGTGCTATAAACTGCTATTCAGTGGATTTCTGCGCTCTACTGTGATTTACTATTCGCTGCTCTTCTCTGGGAATTCCAGAAACAGTGGCCGCGGCGCGTTAGCTTGAGATATGCTTCGCTTGGTTAGGTTAAGTTTGTTTGTGTAATGTTGGGATATCTTTGACTTTCGTACAATTCACTGACGTTCTACGAACCTCTGCGTGCAACTCCCCTCTAGTGTGCCCAGTTGGTTGTGGTAGGGGCCAGCAACAGGTTTCTTGGCACGTTAGGTTGAGGCGTATAACGTTCGGTTATGTTACGTATGTTTGAGATAGGATAGGGTGGCTTTGACTTTTATGGTATACACTGCTATTTGGTGGACTTCAGCGCTGTGCAGTGCTCTAACATGCCCTGCATATCCCTCGGGAGGTTAGCAATATTATTCTCGGCACGATATGATCAGCTATGTAACGGTTGGCTTGGCTAGGTTAGAACAGGCTAGGTTAGGGCATCTTTGACTTTTGTGCCGCACACGGCAATTCGGTGGATTAATGCGTTCTAGAATTCTCTGCTTGGCTCTGTGGAGGCCAGCTGTGGTGGCCTCGGCACGCCAGGTTGACTTAGGTTGTGCATGGCTTGTCTAGTCTAGGATATGTTTGGTGAGGGTAGCTTTGCCTCTTATGCTATGCACTGCTGTTCGGTCGATATCTGTGCAATCCATTGCTCTACTAGCGTCTGCTTGTCTCCGGCGTGGCCAGCAATAGCAGTCGCGACAGGTTTGGTGAGTTATGTTACGATAGGGGCAGGTTAGGTTAGGTCAAGTTTGGTTAAGAAGGCTTTGTGCTTTGTGCTATAAACTGCTATACGGTCGATATCTGGGCCCTGCATTGCTGTACTAGCATCTGCTTGTATCTGTGGAGGCCAGCAGCCGTGGTCGTGGCAAGTCAGGTTGGGTTTCGTAACGTCCGCTTATGTTACGTTTGATTAGATTAGCAAAGGGCAGCCTTGACTCTTGTACTATACACTGCTATTCTGTGTATTTGTGTGCCCTACATTGTTCTACTATGCTCTACTCGGCTATCGGGAGGCCAGAAATAGTGGTAGCGGCTCGTCGGTTTCAGTTAGATTACGTTTGGCTAGGTCAGGATTAGATAGCTTTCGCTTCTGCGCTATATACTGCTATTCGGTCGATATCTGAGCGCTGCATTGCTCTAGTAGCATCCGCTTGAATCTGGGAGGTCAGCAATGGCTGTCGTGCACGTTTTGCTGAGATACGTTACGTTTTGTTTGGTTAGGTTCGGATAAGTTTTGTTGGGATGCCTTTGTCTTTAGTGCTATACACTGCTATTTAGTGGCTTTCTGTGCTATGCTGTGCTCTAGTATTTTCTGTGTCTCTGGCGAGGCCAGCAATAGTGGTCCCGTCACGTTAGGTTAGGTTATACTGCTTTTGGTTATACTACGTTTGTATATTGTAGGATATGGCAGCGTTGACCTTTGAGCTATCCACTGCTCTTCGGCGCGATTTTACGCTCTGCTTTGTTCTACTATACTCTGCTCGACTCTGGGGTGGCCAGCATTTGCTGTCACTTCCCGCTATGATGATTTATGTTACGTTTGACTACGTTACGATAGTTTGGGTTAGTCTTGGATAGATATGACTTTCGTGGTATACGCTACTATTCGGTGGGTTTCTCAGCTCTACTCTGCTCTAGTATGTTCTGATTTGCTCTGTGGAAGACAGTAATGGTGGTCTCAGCTCGACAGGTTGAGTTAGGATACGTTCGGTTAAGTTACGTTAGCTCTGGTTAGGTTCAGATAGCTTCGACTTTTTCGCAATACACTGCGACTCCATGGACTCCTTCGATCTTCTCTCCCCTATTATGCTCTGCTTATCTATGGGGAAGCCGGAAGTAGTGCTCGCGGCACGTTAGGTTTAGTTACTCTACGTTCGTTTAAGTTAGGTATGGTTAGGTCGGTATATCTTAGACTTTTATGAGACACATTGCTATTTGGTGGCTTACTGCGCACTACTGTCCTCCATTATACCCTGCCCGACCCTGGTAGACCAGCATTAGTGGTCATGGCTCGATAGAATGCGTTAGGATACGTTTAGTGGTGTCAAGATTGGTTAGGTTTGTACAGAGTAGCTTCGACTTTGGTGCTATACTCCGCTGTTCGGAATATTTCCACACTCTACATCGCTCTACTGTACTCTGCTCGAATCCGGGGCCAAGTAATTGTGTTCTAGGCAGGGTTGTTTGAGTTAGGCTACGTTTGGTTAGGTTACGTTATATTGCGTTATGTTTGTGTTGCTTTGACCTTCCCGTATAGACAGTTGTTCGGCGGGTATTTGCGCCCTTCTGTGCTCTAGTATGATCTGCTTGTGCCTGGGTAGGCCATCAGAAGTGGTCTCGGCATTTTAGGTTGAGATACATAACGTTCGGCTATGTTACGCTTGGTGAGGTTAGGACAGGGTATCTTCGGCTTTTGTGTGGTACACGGCCATTCGGTGGATTCTTATTCTCTACGTTGCTCTACTATACTCTGCTCGACTGTCGGGATGAGGGCAATAGTGCTCGTGGCACGTTAGGCTTCGGTTAGGTTACGTTTGGTCATGCTAGATTATGCTATGTCTGTTTAGGGTAGCATTGACTTTCGTGCTATACGCAGCTATTCGGTGTATTCCTGGGCTCCGCTGTACTCCAATCTAATCTGCTAGACCCTGTGGTGGGCAGCAATAGTGGTCGCGGCACGTTACGTTGTGTTTGCCTACGTTAGTTTGGGTTACGTTAGTTTGGGTTAGGTTTGGATACTTTTCCTCTGTACACTGCAAATGTACGGATTTCTGCGCCCTACCCTCCTCCAATATGCTGTGCTTGGCTCTGTGGAGACCAGCAATAGATTCGGCGGCATGTTTGTTTGAGGTTTGAAACGTTTGCTAGTGATACGATTGTTTAGGTTAGGATATTGTTCCTTTGACTTTCGTGCTGCATACTGCTTTTCTGTTGATTTCTCAGCTCTACTGAGCTCAAATATGCTCCGACTTGCTCTGGGGAAGCCAGAAATAGTGACCGCTGCATGCTAGGTTGTGTTAGGCTACGTTCTGTTAGTTTATGCTAGCATGGTAAGGTCTGGATATCTTCGATTTTTCTGCTCTACACCGCGATTATATGGATTTCTTTGACCTACTCTCCTCCAATATGTATTGCATAGCCCTCGTTCAGCCAGCAATAGTGGTCGCGTCACGATAGGTTAAGTTATATTACATGTGGTTCGGTTAAGCTTGTTTGGGTTAGGTTGGGATGTTATTGACGTTGATGATGTGCCTTGCCATTCTATGCACCTCAGAGCACCATTCTCCAATAATATGACCAGCTTGTCGACGGAGAGGTTACCAATTTTTGTCTCGGCGCGTTAGGTTGATATAGGATACGTTTTGTCATGGTTTGTTAGCCATGGTGTTGTTAGGATGGCTTCGACTTTTCTGCTATACACTGCTGTTTGGCGGATTACTACGCTCTACTCTCCTCTAATATTCTGTCACTGGCGCTGTAGATGCCAGTAATAGCGGTCTCGGCACGTCAGGTTGAAGCAGGCTGCGTTCGGATTGGTTAAGCTTGGTTTGGTTATGAATGGATAACTTTGACCTTTGTGCTATACACTGCTATTCGGCCGATACCTGTGCGCTGCATTGCCCTACTTGCATCAGCTTGTATCTGTAGATGCCAGCAACGGTGGTCTTGGCGCGTTTGTTTCAGTTAGGCTACGATTGGTTGGGTTATGTTTCGTTCTGTTTGGCAAGAGCGGCTACGACTTCTGTGCCATATACTGCTATTCGGTCGATTTCTGCGGTCTGCTATGCTCCAGTATATACAGCTTGGCTATGAGGATGCCAGTAATATTGGTCTCGGCAGGTTTGTGTTCATTTGCGTTTGGCTATGCTACGTTTGGCTAGCTTTGGTTAGAATAGCATTGACTTTCGTGATACACACTGCTATTCTATGGACTTCTGCGCCCTTCTCGGCGCTGTCGCACTCTGTTTGTCCCTGTGGATGCCAGGTGTAGTGCTCTCGGCACGATAGGTTGAGCTACGTTACGTTTGATTGTGATAGGTTTGGTTGGGCTTGATGACGATAGCTTTGACATTTCTGCTGTAAACTGCTATTCGGACAATTCCGGCGCTCTACATTGCTCTGCTATACTCTGCTTAGCTGTCGTGGTGCCAGCAATGGCGGTCGTGGCACGTCGGGTTGGGTTACGTTACGTCTGCTTATGTTAAGTTTGGTTAGGTTAGTGGAGGGTTGCTATGTCTTTTTTGCTGCACACTGCTATTTGGTCGATTTCTGCTCCCCGCTGTTACCTAATATTCCCTGATTTGCTCTGGGAGTACCGGAAATTGTGGTCGCGGATCGTAACGTCGTGTCAGGCTTCGTTTTGTTATGTTAGGTTTGTTCGTGTTAGGTTGGGAAGCCATTGTCTTTCGCACCATACACTGACGTTCCATGGATGCCTGCGTGCTACACTCCTCTAACATGCTCTGATTGTCGATGGGGATGCGAGCAATAGTGGGCTAGGCACGTTAGGTTGGGTTGCTTACGTTTGGCTTGGCTATGATAGGTCAGGTTTGGCAGGATATCTTCCACTTTTCTGCTCTACATGGCAATGCGGCGGACTTTTGCGGCCTCCTGTGCCCTAGTATATTCTGCTTGGCTCTGGGGAGGTCAGCAATAGTGGTGTAGGCACGTTAGGTTGAGTTAGGTTTCGTTCGGTTACGTCACGTTTGGTTAAGTTAGGATAGGGTAACTTGGACTTTTGTGTTGTGCCCTGCAATTTTGAGGATTTCTGCGATCTACTGTGCGCCAGTATGCTTTGCTTGGCTCTGGCGAGGCCAGAAATTGCGGTCGTGGCGCGATAGGTTGAGTTAGGTTACGTTCGGTTAGTATGGCTTCGACTTTTGCGTTATACACTGCTTTTCTGTTGATATCGGCGATCTAGTGTGCTCTAACATGTTTTGCTTGGCTCTGGGGAAGCCACCAACGTAGTTCTCTGCTCGATGCATTTAGTTATTCTACGTTCGGTTAGGATAGATTAGGTCTGGTTATGTTTGGATATCTTTGACCCACGTGCTAGACACTGCTATTTGCTAGCTTTCTGCGCCCTACTGTGCTCTAGTATACTCTGCTTGGCTCTGGGTAGTCCAGCAGCAGTGGTCTCGGAACGTTAGTCGTAGTTACGTTGCGTTTGGTTATGATACGTTTGGTTAGGTTAGGAGGGCATAGCTTTGACTTTTGTGCTTTACGCAGCTATTCGGTGGACCTTCGCGCTCTGCATTGCTCTACTATAATCTGCTCGACTTTGGGGAGACCAGCAACGGCAGTCGTGGCACGATAGTTTGAGGCAGGTTACGCATGGTTGGACTATGTTTGGTAACGTTTGCCCGGGATGGCTTTGACTTTTGTGCTATACACAGCTATTCGGTGGCTTCTGCGCCCTACTGTTCCCTAATATATTCTGCTTGTCTCTGGCACGGCCAGCAATAAAGGTCTCTGCTCGGTAGGTTTAGTTATTCTTGGTTTAGTTAGGCAATGTTAGGTCTGGTTTGGTTAGGATGACTTTGGCTCATGTGGTATAGACGGATATCCGGCGGATTTCCGCGCTCTACTGTGATCTAATATTCTCCGCTTGGCTATGTGGAGGTCAGCAATAGTGTTGTAGGCACGTTAGGCTGGGTCAGATTTGTTAGGTTCTGATACTCCTAGATGGGTTAGGAGATCATAATCTTGACTATGTGCTATATGGAGCTATTCGGTGGATGTCTGCTCCCTAGAATGCTCTGCTATACTCTGCTCAGCTCTCGAAATGAGAGCAATAGTGCTCGTGGCACGTTGGGTTGAGTTAGGTGACGTTTGTTTCGGTTAGGCTTGGCTATGTTTGGTTAGGGTAGGTTAGGCTTTCGTGCTGTACACAGTCATTCGATGGATCCCCCCCCCACACTGTGCTCTACTCCAATCTGCTAGACTATGGAGAGGCCTGCAATAGTGATCGCAAAACGGTACGTCGAGTCTGGCTATTTTAAGTTGGGTTACATCTGTTCGGGTCAGGTCTGGATATCTTTGACTTTTCCTCCGTATTCAATGGATTCCTGCGCCCTATTCTCGTCTAATATATTTTGCTTGGTTCTGGGAGATCAGCAATATTGGTGGCGCCACGGTATATTGTGCTATGCTTCGTTTTGTAGTGTTACGATTGGTTAGGTTACGATAGGTTACTTTGAACTTTGCTCTGTACACTGCTGTTCGGTGGATTTCGCCGCTATTCTGCGCTCAAATAAGCCCTGTTTTGCTTCAGGGGTGGATGGCAGAAATAGTGGCCGCAGCACATTATTTTGTGTTAGGTAACGTTCGGTTTGGTTAGGTTAGGCTTGGTTTGGTTAGGATGCATTTGAGTTTTGTGCTTTACAATGCCATTCGGTGGCCTTCTGCACCCTTCGTTGCTCAAACATACCCTACTCGACCCTTGAGAGGCCAGCAGCGGCACTCATGGTGCTATAGGTTGTGCTATGTAGCGTTCGGTTATGTTAGGTTAGGTTAGGTTTGGTTGGTATATGTTAGACTTTTGTGCTCTACCCTGCTATCCGGTGAAGTTCTGCGCTTCACCGCGATCTAATATATTTTGCTTTGCTCTGGGGAGTCCAGCACGCTGGTTAGAGATGGATGACTTTTGGTTATGTTACGTTTGGTAAAGTTAGGATAGAATAGATTTGACTTTTATGCTATGCACCGCCCTTCGGCGGATTTTTGCGCTCTATTGTGCTCTAGTATATCCTGTTTGGCTCTGGGGTGGCCAGCAATGGTTGTGTAGGCACGTTTGGTTGAGTTAGGTTGGTTTGTATATGTCACGTTTGGTTAGGTTAAGATAGCAAATCTTTGGCTTTTGTGCTATACACTGCCGTTCGGCGGATTTCTGCGCTCCTCATTGCTCTACTATACTCTGCTCGATTCTTCTGAGGCCAGCAATAGCGGTCGTGGCACGATAGGTTTGGGTATGTTACGTTTGGTTAGGTCAGGTTTGGCAACGTTTGATTAGGATGCAATTGACTTTCGTGTTATACGCAGCTATTCAGTGGATTTCTACGCCCCACTGTGCTCTAGTATGTTCTGCTTGACTCTGGGTAAGTCTTTCATATTGGTCTCGGCACGATAGGTTTAGATACGATACGTTTGGATCGGTCAAGTCGGGCTAAGTTTGGTTAGGATCGCTTTGACTTTCGTGCTATACACTTCTATTCGGTGGATTCCTGCACTCTAGTGTGCTCTACTCTAATCAGCTTAGCCGTGTGGAAGCCAGCAATAGTTGTCGCGGCACGTTATGCTGAGTATGCTGCGCCAGGATAGGACGCGTTGGTATGAGTTAGGACTCTGTATCTTTGGCTTTTATGTTTTACACTGTGTTTCTATGGATTTCTGCGCTCTACTCTCTTCTAATATGTTGTGCTAGACTCGGGGGGAGGGGGGGGGGCAGCAATATTGGCGGCGGCACCTTAGGTAGAGTTTGGTTACTTCAGGCAATGTTACGGTTGGTTGGGTTAAGACGGGGTGGCAATGACTTTTGCTACATACATTTCTATTCGGTGGAGTTCTGCGCTCTATTGTGCTCTAGTATATCCTACTTGGCCGTGGGGATGCCAGCAGTATTTGTCTCGGAATGTTAGACGCAGTTTTGTTGCGTCTGGATATGTTACGTTTGGTTGGGTTAGGAGAGGATAGCTTTGACCTTTGTGCTATACGCGGGTAATCGTTGGATCCCTGCGATCTACTGGGCTCCAATATGCTCTGCTTGGCATTGGGGAGGCCTGAAGTAGTGTTATCGGCACGTTAGGTTGAGTTAAGTTGCGTTCGGTCAGCTTTCGTTTGGTTAGTTTACGATAGGATGGCTTTGACTTTTGTGCCATACACGTCAATGAGGTGGATTTCTGCGCTCTGCTGTGCCTTAATATGTTATGCTTGGCTTTGGGGAGACGAGCAAAAGATGTTTCGTCTCGCTAGGTTTAGTTATTCCACGTTTGGCTAGGTCAGGTAAGGACAAGTTAGGTTCGGATATCTTTGACTTTTGTGCTATATGCTGCTATTTAGTGGACGTTGGTGCTCTGCTGTGCTCTAGTATATTCTGTTTGGCTCTGCGGTGGCCAGCAATAGCGGTGCCAGCAGGTTATGATAAGTTGTGATGCGTTTAGTTATATTACGTTTGGATGTATTAGGACAGGATGGCTTTGACTTTTGAGATACACACTACTATTCGGTGGATTTCTACTCTCTACGTTGCTCTGCTACAATCTCCATGGCTCTGGGGAGGCCAGTAGTAGTGCTTTCGCCCCGTTAGGTTTGGTTATGCTACGTTCCGTTATGTTAGGTTAGGATGGCACGGTTAGGATTTCTCTCACTTTTGTGCTATAAACTGCTATTCGGTTGACTTCTGCGCTTCACATTGCTATATTATACTCTGCTCGACTCTGGGGAGGCGAGCAATGGTGGCCGTGGCACGTTAGAATGTGTTCGGTTACGCTTCGTCGGGTTAGGTAGGGTCTGGTTGGGATATCATCGACTTTTGTTCTATACACCTTCTTTCGGTGGATTTCTGTGATTTACTATGCTCTACCATATTCTTCTGGGCTATGGTAATGCCTGGAGCAGTGATCGCGGTACGTCATGTAGAGTAATGCTTCTTTTGGTTAGCTTATGTTAGGTCAGTTTAGGTTAGGATATCTACGTCCTTTGTGCTGTTCACATATGTGCGGCGGATTTCTGCACTCTACTGTGTTCTAGCACATTCTGCTTGTCTCTGTGGAGGCCAGCAATGCTTGTCTGGTCATGTCAGGTTGAATTAGTCTTCATTTGGTTGTGTTAAGTTTGTCTAGGTTAGGATTGGAAACTTTCGCTCCTGTGCCATACACTCCCATTCGGATGGTGTTGGCGCTCTATTATGCTCTAATGTGCTCTGCCTGGCTCTGTTGATGCGAGAAATTATGGTCTAGTCACGCTATGTTTATGTACACTACGTTCGGATAGGTGTGGTATTGTCAGGTTTTGTTAGGGAATGTTTGACTTTTGCTCTATGCACCGCAATGCGGTGGATTTCTGTGCTTTGCTATGCTCTAGTACATTCTGCTTGGATCTGGGGAGGCCAGCAATAGTGGTCTCGGCACGTTAGGTTGAGCTATGTAACGTTTGGCTATGTTACGCTTGGTGAGGTTGGGTTAGGATAGCTTATTCGTCTGTGATGTACACAGCTATCCACCGATTTCTTCGATATACTGCGCTCTAGCTTTTTCTGCTTGGCTCCGAGTAGGCCAGCAATGGTGGCCACGGCGCGTTAGACTTGCTTAGGCAGCGTTTACATATGACAAGTTAAGTTATGTTAGGACAGAATAGCGTAGACTTTTGTGCCACTCGATGACGTTCAGCGGATTTCTGCGCCCAAACTGCTCTCTAATATGTTCTGCTTTGCTCTGGGGTGGGCAGCAATGGCGGTCACGTCGTGTTAGGTTGGGTTGTGTTTCGTTTGATTGTGTTACGATTGGCTACGTTAGGACGGGCCACTTTGACATTTGTGATATGCACTGATATTCGGTGGATTTCTGGACTCTGGTGTGTTCTAATATGCGCGGCTTGCCTCTACGGAGGCCATCAATAACTGTCGCTGCGCGTTACCTTGAACTATACTGCGTTTGGTTAGGTTCGGTTATGCCAGGTTAGGTTACGATATCATTTACTTTTGTGCTATACGCTGCTATAAGGTGGATTTCTGTGCTCTGCTGCGCTGTAGTATACTCTGCTTGGCTCACGGGAGGCCAGCAATAGTCGGCTCAGCACGTTAGGTGTGTCTGGTTACGTTTGGTTATGTTATGCTTTATTATGTTGGAATGCGATAGCTTTAGGTTTTGTGATATACTGCTACTCGGTGGATTCCAACGCTCTACATGGCTCTAGTTTGGCCTGCTTGGCCCTGGCGGGCCAGCAACGGTGGAGCAGGCACGTAGCATTATGCTACGTTTGGTTGGGTTAGTTTGTGTAAGGTAATGCATGGGTATCGTTGACTTTTGTGCTGTACACGGTAATGCGGTAGATATCTGCGCTCTACTGTGCCGCAGAATGTTGTGCTTGTCCTTGGGGAGGGTGGCAGTAGTGCCCTCGACTCGTTAGGTTGACATCGGTTACGTTCGGGTATGTTACGTTTGGCGAGGTTAGGATGGGGTAGCCTTGAATTTTGCGCCATACGCTGCGATTCTGTGGACTTCTGCGCTCTACTCTCCTGTAATATGTTCTGCTGGGCTCCGCGGAGTTCGGCAATAGATGTCTCGGCAAGTTAGGTTGTGTCAGGGTACTCTTGGTTACGTTGTGTTTGGTTCGGTTAGGATAGAGTAGCTTTGTCATTTGCGACATAGACTGATACTCGTTGGACTCCTGCGACCTACTTTGCTCTGCTATACCCTGCTCGACCCTGGGGATATCAGAACCAGTGGTCGCGGGACATTATGCTGAGCTATGTAAAGATTTGCTAGTTTAGGCTGAGTTAAATGCAGTTAGGGTAGCTTCGACTTTCGTGCTGTACGCCACTGTTCGGTGGATTTCTGCGTCCTACATGGCTATACTACATTCTGCCTTGCCATGAGAGGCCAGCAACAGTCGTCGCTGCACGTTACTTTGAGTTAGGCTACATTTGGGTATGTTAGGTTAGTTTGGGTTTGGTTTGGTTATCTTTCACTCTTCCACCCTTCACTGCTATTATATGAATGTCTGAGCTCTGCTCTCCTATAATATATTCTGTTTGGCTCTGTGGAGGCCAGCAACTGCGACTGCGGCAGGTCAGTCTCAGTTCGGTTACGTTTGGTTATGCTACGATTGGTTTGGTTAGGATAGGTTGGCTTTGAATTTTGTGCTACGCACTGCTATTTGGATGGATTATGCGCTGCACTGTGATCTAGTATTCTCTTCTTGGACCTCTGAAAGCCAGCAATATTTGTCCCGTCACGTTATGTTGTGTTACACTACGTTTGGATAGGTTAGGTTAGGAAAGGCTAGCTCAGGATATGTTTGACTTTTGTGGTATACACCGCACTACGGTGGATTTCTGCGCTCTACGGTGCTCCAGTATATTCTTGTTGGCTCAGTGGAAATCTGAAATAGTGGTCCAGGCACGTTAGGCTGTTTTATGTTACGTCAGGTTATGTTACATTTGGTTAGGATATGCTACGGTAGGTCTGACTTTAGTGCTGTAAACTGCTGTTCGGCGGAACTCTACGCCCTACTGTGCTACAATATTTTCTGCTTGTCTCTGTCGAGGCCGGCAATAGTGTTCTCGGCACGACTATTCTTGTTATATTACGGTTGGTTAGGTCTGGTTAGTTTGCGTCAGGCTACGATTGCTTCGACTTTTCTGGTATACTCTGCCATTATATGGGCACCTGGGGTCTACTCCCCTTTTCTGTGTCCTGGCTGCCGATGGTGAGGCCAGCTAAAGTGGTCTAGGCGGGTTAGATTGGGTTTGGTTGCGGTTGGTTCTTTTACGTTTGTTCAAGTTAGTGTAGGGTATCCTTGATCATTGTGCCGTACGCTGATAGTCGGTGGATTTCGGCGCTCTACTATATATATATATGTTTCTCTACTCTACCATGGGAGAGACTGAGGTGCCATCAATAGTGGTTGTGACACGATAGGTTGGGTTATGTAGCGTTCGGTTTGGGTAAGCCTTGGATAGCTATGACTTTCTTGGCATAGACTGCTAATCGGAGAATTTCTGCCCTCCGCCCTGCTCTACTATTCTCTGCTTGACTTTGGGGAGGCCAGCAATACTGCTGGCGGGGCGTTAGGTGTAGTCAGACTACGTTAGGTTGGGGTTAGTTAGGATGGGTTAGGTTAGGATCACTTTGAGCTTTGTGCTCAACACAGACGTCCTGTTGACCTCTGTGCTCTACTGTGCTCAATCGTATTGCGCTTGACTCTGTGTCGCCAGCTATGGTGGTCGCGGCACGTTGCGTTGACCTATGTTACGTTTGGTTTTGTTATGTTGGTTTGAGTTACGCTTGCATAGCTTTGACTTTCGTGGTATACACTGCTATCCTGAGGACTTCTGCGCTCTACTGTGCTCTTGCATATACTGCTTGGCCCTGGGGGGGGGGGGGGGTCC
>NW_016908418.1:158244-331283 GCF_001483705.2 Eufriesea mexicana
TCTCGCCCGTCGTGGTGCTGTGGATTTTCCGTTTGGCCCGGGGGGGGGGGGGGTATCCAATTGTGGTCGCGGCACGTTACGCTGTGCTAGGCTACGTTTGGTTACGTTATGATAGCCTGGGTTAGATTTGGATACATACGACATTTTGCTACACACTGCGATTCTATGGATTTCTGCGCTCTCGCCGCCTCTAGCATGTTCTACTCGTCGCTGGGGTGGCCAGCAGTAGTGGTGGCGGTACGTTATGTTGAGTTAGGATACGTTTCGTTGGGTTAGGTTAGTAATGTTCGGTAAGTATTTCTTCCAGTTTTGTGCTTTACACTGCTATATGGATGTTCTCTGCGATCCACATTGCTCTACTATATTCCGTCCGACTCTGGGGAGGCGAGCAATAGTGGTCGTAGCACGTTAATGTGTGCTATGCTGCGTTTAGTTAGGTCAGGCTAGGTGGAGATAGATTACGGTAACAACGGCTTTTGTGCTACGCACTGCAAAGCGGTGGATTTCTGCGCCCTACTGAGCTATTGTAGATTTTGCTTGTCTCTGTGGAGGCCAGCAATGGTGGTCTCGTCATATTGGGTTTAATTGGGTTACGTTTGCATGTGTTACTTATGGCTGGGTTTGGAAATGCAACTTTGACTTTTCTGCTGTACACTGCTATCCGATTGACTCCTTCTCCCTAATGTGCTCGAATATGCTTTGCTTGGCCACACGGAGGCCATCAACAGCGGTCGCGGCACGTTATGTTTGGTTAGACTACCTTTGTATAGGTTAGGTTGGGACTTGTTGGGATAGGGCATCTATGACTTATGTGCTATAGACTGAAATGCGGTGGATTGCTGCGTTCTACTCTGCTCTAGTGTATTCTGCTTGGATTTGGTGAGGCCAGCAATAGTGTCATCGGCACGAAATTATGGGTTGGGTTACGTTGGGTTATTTGACGCGTGGTTACGTTAGGACACGACAACCATGACTTTTGTGCCATACATTGCTATACGGTGCATTTCTGCTTTCAACAGTGCTCTAATATGTTCTGTTTGGCCCTGGGGAGTCTGGAAATATTGGCCTCATCGCGTTATGTTGAGTTACACTACGTTTGGTTAGGTTAGCTTAGGACAGGTTAGCTTGGGGCATCTCAATCTTTTGCGCTATGCACTGCAGTGCAGTGTATTCCTGCGCTCTACTGAGCTCTAGTGTATTCTGCTTAGCTCCATGGATGCCAGAGGTATTGGCAGCGGGACGTTACGTGGAGCTACGATACGTTTGGTTTTGCTACGATTGGCTATGTTACGATAGGGTACCTGTGACTTTTCTGCTATACTCTGCAATTTGGAAGACATCTGCGAACTATTGTGCTCTAGTATATCCTTGTTGGTTCCTGGGAGTCCAGTAATAGTGGTCAGGGCACTAAAGTTCAGTTAGGCTACGGTTGGTAAGGTTATGTTTACTTGGGATATGTTTGGACAACTATGGCTATTGTGCTGCACACTGTGGTTCTATGGATTCCGACGCTCCAATCTTATATTTCTTCTCGAACCTGGGGAAGCCTGCAATAGTGGTCACGGCACGTCAGGTTCAGCTATGTTACGTTTGGTCCTGTAAGGTTAGGCTAAGTTCAGTTATGATAGCTCTGTCTTTCGTGCTATACTCTGTTACTCGGTGGATTCCTGTGATCTACTGTGCTTTACCGTACTCCGCTTGGCTCTGGTTATGCCAGCGGCAGTAATCGCGGCACGTTGTGTTGATTTATGTTACGTATGGATAGCTTAGGTTAGGCCAGGTTAGGTTAGGATATCCTCGACCCCAGAGATATACACTGCTATGCGGTGGATGCCTGCGCTCTACGTTGCTCTGGCATACTTAGTTCGGCTCAGGGGATTCGAGCAATAGCGGTTGCGGCACGCTGGGCTGTGCTAGGTCACGTTTGGTTTGGGAAAGTCAGATCAGGTTTCGCTAGGATATCTACGGCTTTTGTGCCACTCACTCGAATACGGTGGTTTCCTTCGCTCTACTCTGCTCTAGCTCATTCTGCTTGGCTCTGGCGAACACAGCAATAGTGGTCTCGCCTCGTTAGGTTGTGTCATGTTACGTTTGGTTGGGTTCGGTTATGTCAAGCACGGTCACGTTATTTGCGACTTTCGAGCTGTACACTGCTATTCGGAGGATTTCTGCAATCTATTCTGCTCTACTACAATCTGCTTGGCCGTGGGCAGTCCATAAACAGCCACGGCACGTAATGCACATTTAGGCAACGTTTGATTAGCTTTCGTCATTTTATGTTTGGTTAGGATGGATTCGACTTACGTGCAATACACTATTTTCCGGCGGTGTCCTGTGATCCGCTGTGCTCTACTGAATTCTGCTTGGCCCTGCGGTGCGCGGCAGCAGTGGTCGCGGCACGCTCCGTTGGTCTACGCTACGTTTGGTTAGGTTATGTTAGATAAGGCTATGTAAGTATTTCTTTCACTTTTTTCCTCTTAACTGCAATGCGGAGGATTATTGCGAACTGCTGTGCTCTAGTGCACTATACTTGTGTCTGAGGCGGTCAGCTAGTAGCCGTCTCGTCATGTCAGGTTGAGTTCGGTTACGTTTGGAAATGCTACGTTTGGGTGGGTCAGGATATGCTACCTTCTCCATTGTGCTTGTCACTGCTATTCCTTGGGTTTCTGTGATCTACTGTGCTCTACTGCACTCCGCTTGGCTCCTGGATGCCAGGAGCAGTGGTCGCGGCACGTCATGTTGCGCTATGCTACGTTCGGTTAGGTTACGTTAGGTCTGGTTAGGTGAGTATATCTACGGCCCTTGTGCTCTTCAATGAATAGCGGCGGATTTCTGCGCACTACTCTGCCCTAGTACATTCTGACTGTCTCTGTGGATGTCTGCAATAGTGATCTCGGCACATAAGCTTGAGCAATGCCACGTTTGATAATTTTACGTTTGGCGAGGTAAGGATATGAGAGTTTACACATTTGTGCTATGAGCTGCTACCCTCCGAATTCTGCGCTCTACTGCGTTCTAATATTTCTGGCTTGGCTCTGGTGGGGTCAGCAATAGCGGTCTGGGGGCGTTAGGTTTAGTTAGGCTACGTTTGCATATGGCAGTATCGGGTAAGTTTTGATAGAGTAGCTTAGACTTTTTTGCCATTAAACGCTATTCGGTCGATTTCTCCACTCTACTGCGCTTTAGTATGATCTGCTCGGCACTCTGGTAGCAAGTAATAGTGGTCTCGGCACTATCGGTTTTGTTATATTGCGTTGCGTTAGGGTAGGTTGGAATAACCTGGTTAGGTTTTCTTTGAATTCTCTGCTATACACTGCAGTTCGGTGGATGTCTGAACAGAAAATTGCTCTACTAAGTGCTGCCTGGCCCTGGGGAGCCAGCAGCAATGGTCGCGGCTTTACATTCAGTTATGCTACGTTTGGTTATGAAAGGTTAGGTCAGTTTAAGTTATGATACGTTCGACTTATGTGCTATACGCTACTATTCGGTGGATTCTTGCGCACTACGAAGCTCTACTATGTTCTGCTCGACTTTGTGGATGCGAGCAATGGTGGCTGTGGCACGTCAGATTGGGTTATGTTACGATTGCTTAGGCTAGGTTAGGCTAGTTTCGTAGGATATCTTCAACTTTTGTGCTATTCACTGCATTGCGGTGAACATCTGCGCACTACTGAGCTCTAGTGCATTCTGCTTTTCTTTGTGGAGGCCAGAGATAGTGGTCTCGTCCTGTCAGCTTGAATTAGGTTACGTTTGTACATGTTACGTTTGGCTAGGTTAGGATAGGCTTCTTTGAGTTCTGTGTTACACACTGCTACCCTCCGACTTCTGCGCTCTACTGCCGTCTAATATTCTCTGATTGGCTTTGGGGTGGCGAGCAATAGCCGTGCCGACGTGTTAGGTTTTGCTATGCTCCGTTTCGTTAGGGTAGGTTAGGAAGGCATAGTTAGGATTTCTTTGACTTTTGTGCCATACACTGCTATTCGCTGTATTCTTGCGCTATACACTGGTCCACTATACTCTGCCCCACTCTGGGGAGGCTAGCAATAGTGCTCGTGGGACGTTATTTTGTGTTAGATTATGTTTGGATGTGTTAGGCTTGGCTAGGTTTGGTTAGTATAACTTTGACTTTCGTGCTGTTCTCTACATACGGTGTATTTCTGTGATCTACTGTGCTCTGCTACATTCTGCTTGGCTATGGGGAGGCCAGTAACAGTGGTGGCTGCACGTTACGTTGAGTTATGCTACTTTAGGTTAGGTTAGGTTAGGTCAGGTTATGCTAGGCTGTCTACAGCTTTTGTGCCACTCACTGCAATGCGGTGAATTTCTGCGCTCTGCTGTGCTCTAGTACATAATGCTTGTCTCTGTGCAGACCAGAAATATTTGTCTCGTTACGTTAGCTTGGGTTATGTTACGCCTGTCTATGTTAAGATTGGACGTATTGGGATAGGATAGCTCAGACTTTTGCGCTATACACTGCTATTCGGAGGGCTTCTGCGATCTAGCGTGCTCTAGTGTGCTGTGTTTGGCCATGGGGTGGACAACAGTAGTGGTCACGGCACGTTAGATTGGGTTATGCTACGTTCGGTCCAGTTACGTGTGCTGTGATTAGGATGGGATAGCTTAGGCTTTTGTGCTATGCAATACCGTCCGCGGATTTCTGAGCTCTACTGTGTTCTAATATTTTCTGCTTTGCTATGGCGAGGACATCGTTATTGGACTCGGCAAGTTAGGTTGAGTTATCTTACGTTTGGTTATGTTAGGTTATATCAAGCTCGGTCAGGTTACCTTTGACTTTCCTGCTATACACTTATATTCGGTGGATTTCTGCACTCAGCAATCCTCTACTATATTCTGCTAGGCTCTGGGGAGGACAGCAATAGTCGCGGCACGTTATGATCGGTTAGGCTACGTTGATTATGTCATATTATATTTTGTTTGGTTAGTGTGGCTTCGACTTTCGTGCTATACGCCATTATCCGGCGGGTTCCTGTGATCTACTGTGCTCTGCTGCCTTCTGCTTGGCTCTGTGGAATCCGGCAGCTGGGGTCGTGGCACGCCTTTTGAGTTACGCTTCGTTTGGTTAGGTGAGGTTAGGTCAGGCTATGTCAGGGTATCTTCAGCTTATGCGCCACTCAGTGCAATGCGGAGGACTTCTGCGGAATACTGTGCTCTGGTACATTGTACTTCTCAGTGTGGTGATCAGAAATGGTTGTCCCGGCATGTTTGGTTGAGTTATGTTACGGTTGGGTATGTTACGTTAGGTTGGGTCAGGATAGGATAGCTTTGACTTTTGCGCTATACACGGCTGCTCGGTGTACTTCTGCGCACTACTATGCTCTCATATGTTCTGCTTGGCTCTGGGGAGGCCAGCAGCAGTGGTCTCCGCCCGTTAGGTTGGATTCTTTTAAATTTAGTTTGGCTAGGCTAGGTAAGATATGGTCGGGATAGCTTAAACTTTTGTGCTCTACACGGCTATTAGTTCGATATCTGCGCTCTTCAGCCGGACAGCAACAGCGGCCGCGGCACGTTGGGCTGAGTTGGGTTGCGATTGGTTATGTTACGTTTTGTTGCGGTATGATATGGTAGCTTTGACTTATGTGCTGTAGTCTGCTCTTCGGAGGTCCTCTGCGCCCTACTGTGCCCTAATATGCTCTGCTTTGCTCTGGAGAGGTCTGCAATTGTGGTTGTGGCACGTTAGGTTTAGTTATGTTAAGATTCGTTATGTCAGGTTATGCAATATTTGGTCAGTACCGTTTTGACTATCGTGCTGTACACTGTTGTTCGGTGTACTTCTGCGACCTACTGTGCTCTACTACATTCTGCTCGGCTCTGTGCTGGCCAGCAGTAGTGGCCATGTCATGTTTGTTTGAGCTTGGTTTCGTTTGCTTGTGTTACGTTTGGCTAGGTTAGGATAGACTACTTTGACCTCTGTGGCATTCACTGCTAATCGGTGGATTTCTGCGCTCTGATGTGCTCTAATATGTCTTGCTTGTCTCCGCGGAGGCCAGAAACATTTGTCTCGTCACCCCATGCCTAGTTACCTTACGCTTGGATACGTTATGTATCGTCAGGTTAGGTCAGGGTACGTTTGACTTTTGTACTATACACTGCCATCCGCGGATGTCTGCGCGCTTGTGAGCTCCAGTATGTTCTGCTTGGCTCTGGGTTCGCCAGAAATAGTGTTCTCGCCAGGTAGGTAGAGTTAGGTTACGTTTGGTTATGTTAGGTTTGGAAATTTCGGTTAGGATAACTTTGACTTTCGTGCTATACGCTGTTATCAGGTGGATCTCTGTGATCTACTGCGCCATTATACATTATGCTTGGCTCTAAGGGGCCCAGGTGTAGTGATCGCGGGACGTTATATGGAGATACGCTCCTCTTTTCTGGTTAGGTTAAGTTATGTTAGTATAGAACACTTTGCCTATTGTGCTAACACAACCTTAGGAGCAACGACCGCTATTACTGGCCCCCCGAGAGCCGAGCGGAGTATACTAGAGCATTGCAAAGCGCAGCAGTCCACCGGATAGCACTGTATAGCGTAACAGTTGAAGCTACCTTTTCCCAACGCATCCAATCGTGGCATAACCGAACGTAACATATCCCAAGGTAACTTGCCTAGACAGCTATTGCTGTCCTATCCAAAGCCATGCAGTACACAATGGATCGCGGTTGTGCGCAGAAATCCACTGAATAGTAGCCTATAGCTCAGAAGCTAACGGTATGCTGACCAATCCCATCCGAACATAACCAAGCCACGCGTAACATGATTCGAACCTGCGTGCCGAAACCACCATTCCTGGCTTCCCCAGAGCCAAGCCGAATATGGTAGAGCACAGTACGGCACGGAAGCCCATAGAATGTCAGTACTGAGCACATATGTCAAAGCTATCCTGACCTAACGCTACCTAACCTAACCCAACCGAAAGTAATCTAACTCCACCTAACTTGCCGCAACCAGTATTACTGGCTTCCACAGAGCCAAGCGGAATATACTAGAGCAGAGTAGAGCGTAGAGATCCACCGGACAGCAGTGCATACTACGAAACTCTAATCGATCTAAACGTAACCCATGCAAACGTAACGTAACCAACCGTAGACTAACTCAAACTAACGGGCCGGGACTAACACTGCGTGCCTCCACAGAGACAAACAGAATACACTATACCACAGAAGAGCGCAGGAATCCGACGAATAGCAGTTAACAGCATAAAAGTTGTACCTATAATATCCTAACCTTTCCAAACGTAACGTAACCAAACGTTATATATCTCAACCTAACGTGCCGGGAGCACTATTTCTGGCCTTCCCATAGTCGAGCCGAAAATATTAGAGCTCTGTAGGGCGTAGGGATCCACCTAACAGCGGGCCATAGCACTCAAGACGAACCTGTCCTCTCCAGACCTGACCAATCGTAACACAACCTAACGTAACCTAACCCAAAGTAACATGCCGCAAGCACTGTGGCTGGCCTCCTCAGAGCCAAGGGGAACACGTTAGTGGAGCGCCGAACACAGAAATCCATCTAATCGGAGTGTATATCAGGAAATTCGAAGCTACCAAAGCCTAACCCAAACAAACATAACATGGCAGAACATTGCCTACCACAGCCTAACGTGCCCAGACCGCTATTAGTGCCCTCCCCAGTTCAAAGCAGGGCACACTTTAAAATTGCCTATCTATCCGAACCTTCCCCACGCTAACATAAACTAGTCAGACGTAACCTAACAGAACCAAATATGTTGCGGCCTCCATTTCTGGTCACCTCAGATCAAAGCATGGCATGTTAGAGCACAGTAGGGCGGAAAAATCCACCGAAAAGCAGTATGCAGCACAAAAGTCATAGGTACCCTATCCTAACATAACCTATCGTAACACTACCAAACGTAGACAAACTCATCCAAACGTGCCGCCGCCCATATTGCTGGCCTCTGCAGAGCCAAGTACAACATATTGGTGGAGACTATAGCGCAGAAATCCATAGAATCGCGGTGTACAGCAGAAAAGTTGAAGACACCCAAACCTAACCCAAGCTAACATATCCTAACCTGACATAGCAAACTTAACGTAACTTGACGCGAACGCTATTGCTGGCCTCCACAGGGGCAAGCAGTTTAGAGTAGAGCACATTAGAGTGCCGGAGACCACCGAATAACTGTATATAGCACGAATGTCAAAGCGTTCCTTGCCACAGATAGCCTAACCTAACACAGCCAAACATGACCTAACACAGCCTAACGTGCCACGACCACTACTGCTGGCCAGCCGAGTGTAGAGCAGAGTATAGTAGAGCAATGCAGATCGCGAAATCCACCGAATAGCAGCGTATAGCGGAATAGTCTTAGCTATCCTCTCGCAACCTAACCAAACGTAACATAGCCATACGCAAACTAACTCAGCCTAATGTGCCGCGTCCATCATTTCTGACCTCCATATCGCCAACCAGAGAATGTTATATCACAGCAGGGCGCCAATATCCACCGAACGGCAGAGTATAGCACAAAATTCAAAGATATCCCAACCATACCAGAATAAACCTAACCTAACCATGCGTAGAATAACTATGCCTATGGATACGAGACCTCTATAGCTGGCATAACCAGAGCAAAGCAGGAAATGCTAGTGCACAGTATAGCGCAAAAGTCGACCGAATAGCAAAGCATAGCACAAAAGCCAAAGCCATCTCATCCATACCTATCCTGACCTAGCCCAGCCAACCGTAACCTAGCTGAACTAATAGTGCCACGAACAATACTGCTGACATCCGCATAGACAAGCGTAGTATATCAGAGGTCTGTAGATCGCAGAGGGCACCCGAATATCAGTGTAGAGCACAAAAGATAAGGATACAATTTCCTAACACAACCACACGTGACATAGCCGAACATAACATAACTCAACCTAACGTGCCGTGACTACTACTGCTGCCCCCCCCCCCCCCCCCCCAGTGACAATCAGGTCATACCAGAGCACAATACAGCGCAGAAGTCAACCGAATGGCAGCGCAGGGATCAATAGTAAAAGATGCCCTAACCAAAGGCTGGCATTCCCGGAGTTATGCTGTAAATGGTAGAGCACTGTAGGCCTCGGGAGTCCGCCTAATAGCAGATTATAGCACTAAAGTCGAAGCTGCCCTCTCCTAGCCTAACCAATCGTGTCATAACCAATCGCAGCCCATCACAGCATAACGTGCAGAGACCGCTATTGCTGTCCTCCCCAGAACAAAGCGGGACATGCTAGAGCACAGGAGAGCGCAGAAATCTATGAATAGCAGTGCACAGCGCAAAGGTTAAAGCTCTCCAAGCCAAACCTAGCCTAACGCAAACAAACCGCACGTAACTTGACCCAACATAAAGAACCGAGGCCACTCTTGCTGGTCTTTCCAGAGCCTAACTGAAGATATTAGAGCTCTGTACGGTGCAGGAATCCACTTAATAGGAGACAATAGCACTAAAGTCAAAGCTACCCCCTCCTAGCCTAACCAATCGTAACATAGCCAAACGCAACGTAGCTCATCCTAACGTGCCGTGACCACTATTGCTTGCCTCCACAGGGCCAAGCAAGATACATTAGTGAAGAGTAGAACGCAGAAATCCATAGAACCGCAGAGTAGATCAGAAAGGTCAAAGCTACACAAACCTTACCCAAACCAAGGGAACATGGCCACACATAGGCTAACTCAAATCAACCTGCCGAGACCGATATTGCTGCCCTCGCCAGAGCCAAGCAGACCATACTAAAGCTCAGAAGACCGCAGAAATCCATCGAATAGCATTGTACAGCACAAAAGTTAAAGCTCTCCTAACCAAACTTATCCTATCCCAGCCCAGTCGATTGTAACCTGACCCGACAAAAAGCGACGAGGCCACTATTGCTGGCCTCCCCAGAACGAAGCTGAATGTATTGAAGCACCATAGGGCGCAGATATCCAACTAATAGCAGACCATAGTGCTAAAGACAGAGCAACCCTTTCCTATCCTAACCGATTTTATCGTAACCAAACGTAACATCACTCAACCTAACGTCTCCCGACCACAATGCGGGCCTCGCAAGAGCCAAGCAGAACACATTAGTGAAGAGAAGAGCGCAGAAATCCATATAATCGCGGTGTATATCTTAAAAGTCAAACCTGCACAAACCTTACCCAAGCCCAAGGTCCAGACTTGCATTGCATATATCAACCTAACCTGCCGAGACCGCTATTGCTGCGCTCCCCAGCACAAAGCAGGACATACTAGAACGCAGTACATACTAGTACGCGCCTTATAGCAGTGTACAGCACAGAAGGTAAAGCTAACCTAACCAAACATAGCCTAATCCTACCTAACTGAACGTAACGTGACCAAACATAAAGTGTTGAGGCCACTATTCCTTGCCTTCCCAGAGCCAAGCTGAAGGCAGCAGCGCACTCTGTGGCGCAGGAATCCACCTAGCAGCAGACCATAACACTAAAGTCAAAGCCATCATCTCTTAACGCAACCAATCGTAACATAACCAAACGTTACATAACTCAGCCAGACGTGCCGCAAGAACTATTGCTATCGACCCCAGAGCCAAGCGGGACACCTTAGTAGAGAGTAGAACGCAGAAATCCATTTAATCGCGGTGTATGTCAGAAGGGCCAAAGCTACCGAAACCGAACCCAAAACAACAGAACATTACCAAACATAGCATAAATCATCCTAGCGTGCCGAGACCGCTATTGCTGCCCTCCTCATAGCCAAGCAGTTCATATTACAGCACAGTAGATCGCAGAAACCCACCGAAAAGCAGTGTAACCTACAACAGTTAAAGCATTCCTGACAAACCTCAGACTGACCCAACATAACTGAATGTAAGCTGACAAAATGTTCCGCGCTGCGGCCACTATTGCTGGCCTTCCCAGAGCCATGTTGAAAGCATTAGAGCATTCGATGGCGCAGGAAATCACCTCATAGCAGACTATAGCACTAAAGCCAAACTATCCTCTCCTAGCCCAATGAACCGTAACATAACCATACATACAATAACCCTACCTAACGTGCCGCGACCAACATTGCTGGCCTACTCGGAGTGAAGCAGAACAGATTGGTAGAGTGTTGGACGCAGAAATCCATAGAATCGCGGCGTATACCTTAAAGCCAAGAGTAACCCAAACCGAACCCGAAAAAGCGGAACGTTACCAAACATAGCCTAACAGAACCTAACGCACAAAGACCGCTATTGCTGCAATCCCTGGAGCCAAGCAGGACATACTGGAGCACAGTAGAGCGCAGAAATCCACCGAGTAGCAGTGTACAGCACCAAACATAAAGCTACCTTGTCCAAACTTAGCCTGGCCCAATCTAACCGAACGCAAACTGATCCATGATAAAGAGCCGCGGCCACTATTTCTGGCCTTCCCGGAGACAAGCTGAAGATATTAAAGCACTCTAGGGAGCGGAAATCTGCTTAATAGCAGACTATGGCACAAAAGTCGAAGCTATCCACTCGAAACTTACTCAACCGTAATAAAACCAAACCTAGCCTGACCCAACCTAACGTGCCGAGACGGCTATTGCTGTCCTTGCCAGAGCCAAGCTGATAATATTAGAGCATAGTCGGGCACAGAAATCCACCTAACAGGAGGCTACAGCACTAGATTCGCAGCTACCCCCCCCCCCCCCCCATAAAGCATCGTAACAGGTCCGAACTTATCCTAACTTACACTAACGTGCCGCTACCATTATTACTGGCCTACGAAGAGCCAAGCAGGGAACACTAGAGGGCAGTAGAGCCCATAAATCCACCGAATAGCTATGTGCAGCACAAGAGTTAAAGCTATACTGTCCAAACTTATCCTGAACCGACCCAACCGAGCGTAACCTGATCCGACGTTGCATTCCGAGGCCACTACATCTGGCCTTCCCTTAGCCAAGCTGAAATCACTATAACACAGTAGGACGCCGAAATCCACCTAATAGCAGACTATAGCACTAAAGTCAAAGCCATCCTATCCTAAACTATCCAAACGTATCGCAACCGAAACAGAGCTCCACGCAACCTAACGTGCGGCGACAACTATTGCTGGCCTACACAGAGTCAAGCGGAACCCTCTAGTGGTCGGTAGAGCACAGAAATCCATATAATGGCAGTGTACATCAGAAAAGTCAAAGCTAGCTGAGCCTAACCTAGACCAACTGAACATATACGAATATAGCCTACCTTAACCTAACGTGTCGATACCGCTATTGCAGTCCTCCCCAGAGCCAAGCAGGACACACTACAGCGCAGTAGAGCGCAGGAATCCACCGAATAGCATTGTACAGCACAAAAGTTGAAGACAGCCTGACCAAATTTAGCCTGACATAACCTAACCGAACGTAACCTGACCCATCATAATGCGCCGAGACCACTATTGCTGGCCTTGCCAAAGCCGAGCTGAAAATATTAGAGCTCTGTAGGGCGCAGGAATTCACCTAATATGAGATTATATCAATAAATGCATAGGTATCCTCTCCTAACATAGAGAATCGTAACATAACCGAAAGTATCGTATCGTACCCAGGCGGGCTGCGAGCACTACTTCTTGCCTCCCAAAAGCTAAGCAGGGCATACTAAAATACAGTTCAGCGCAGAAATCCGCAGAACAGCAGTGTACAGCACAAAGGTTAAAGCTAACATGTACAAACATAGCCTAATCCAACCTAACCGAACGTAAGGTGACCCAACGTAACGTGCCGAGAGAAATATTGCTGGCCTTCCCAGATCCAAGATCGAAATATTAGAGCACCGTAGGGCGCAGAGATCCACCTAATAGCAGACTGTAACACGAAAGTCGTACCTATCATCTGCTAACATAACCAACCGTAACATAACCGAACGTAACATAACCCAATCTAACGCGCCCCCACCACTATAGCTGACCTCCCAAGAACCAAGATGAAAGTATCAGAGCACTGTAGGAAGCAGAAACACACATAATAGCATACTATAACACAAAAGTCAAAGAAATCCGCTCCTAACTTGACCAACCGTAACATAACCCAAACTAACGAGCCGAGGCCGCTATTGCTGCACTCCCCAGAACCAAGCAGCACATACTAGAGCACAGCAGAGCGCAGAAATCTACAGAATAGCAGTGTACAGCACAAGGTTGAAGAAATCCTGACAAAATTTAGCCTGACCCAGCCTGACCGAACGTAACCTCACGCAGTGTAAGATACAGAGGCCATTATTGCTGGTCCTCCCAGAGCCAAGCTGAAGGCATTAGAGCGCTCTATGGCGCAGGAGTCCACCTAACAGGCGACCATAGCACCAAAGTCAGAGCTACCCAGCCCCCCCTCTAACCTAACCAATCGTAACATAATCGACCGTATCGTAACTTACCCCGACGTGTCGCGACCACTATTTCTGGCCTCGCCAGAGCCAAGCAGGACATACTAGAGCGCTGTAGAGCACAGAAATCCACAGAACAGCAGTGTACAGCACAAAAGATAAAGCCATAACGACCAAACGTAGCCATAACCACCCTAAGCGGTCCTAACGTGACTCAAAGTTTCGTTCCGCGGCCACTGCTGCTGGCCTTCCCAGGGCCAAGCTGAAGATATTAAAGCACTGAAGTGAACAGATATCTACCTAATAGGAGGCTATAGCACTGAAGGCAAAGCTATCTCCTCCTAACCTAGCCAATTGTAGCATTACCAAACGCAACCTAACAGAACCTAATGTGCCGCGACCACTATTGCTGTACTCCCCAGAGGAAAGCGGAACACTGTAGTGTAGAGTAGAAGGCAGAAAAGATAGTAATCGCAGTGTATACCAGAAAAGTCGAAGCTACCCAAGCCTAGCCCAAACCAACAAAACATCACCAAACATAACCTGACATAACCTAACGTGTCGAGACAGCTATTCTTGCCCTCCATTGAGCCAAGCATGTCATACTAGAGCACAGTAGAGCGCAGAAATCCAACTAATAGCAGTGTACAGCACAAATGTTAAAGCTATCCTGTCAAAGCTTTGCCTGACCCTTCCTATACGACCGTAGCCTGAAACAATGTAACGTGCAGAGGCCCTATTCCGGGCCTTCCCACAGCCAAGCTAAAGGGACTAGAGCACTCTATGGCGCAGGGATCCACCTAATAGAACACCATAGCACTAAAGTGAAATCTGTCCTCTCCTAACCTAACCGAACGTAACATAACCGAGCGCCCCATAACCAAGCCTTACGTGCCGCCAAAACCATTTCTCGCCTCCCCAGAGCCAAGCACGACATACTAGAGCGCAGTAGAGCGCAGAAAAACACTAAACAGCAGCGTACAACACAAAATTTGAAACTATAACGAACAAACATATCCATAACCAACCTAACCGACCTAACGTGACCCAAGGAATCGTGCCGAGAACACTACTCCTGGTCTTCCCAGGGCCAGAATGAAGATATTAAAGCGATGTAGTGAGCAGAAATCCACCTAATAGCAGACTCCAGCTCAAAAGTCAAAGCTATCCTCTCCAAACCTAACCAACCGTAACATAACAAAACGTAACATAGCTCAACCTAACGTGCAGAGGCCATTATTGCTGCCTTCCGCAGAGACAAGCAGAAGGTACTCGATCACAGTAGTGAGCAGAAGTCCACGGCATTTCAGTGATAAGAAAAAGAGACGTAGATATCCTAAAACGACCTGACCTAGCCTAACCTAAGCAAGCACAGGATAGCTCAACGCAACGTGCCGCGAGCACAGTTCCCGGACTCCCCAGTGCTAAGCAGAATGTAGTAGGGCACAGTAGATCACAGAAATACACCCAATAACAGCGTATAGCACGAAAGACGTATCTACCCTAACCAAACTTAACCTAACCTTAACTAACCAAACGTAACCTAACACAGCCTGACGTGCCACGACCACTATTGCGCGCCTCTCCAGAAACGAGCAGAGTATAGTAGAGAAATGTGGAGTGCAGAAATATACCAAATAGCAGTATATAGCACAAAAGTCAATGAAAACCTAAGGTAACCTTCCTAACCTGACCTAACGAGACGTAAACTAACTCAACCTAACGTGCAAAGACCACTGTCACTGGCCACCGCAGAGACAAGTAGAGTATATTAGGGCACATAAGAGCACAGAAATACGGGGAAAGCCAGTGCACAGTATAAAAGCTAAAGTGGCCTCTCCTAGCCTAGCCAAACGTAACATACACAAACTTAACGTATCTCAACCTAACATAACGAGACCGCCGCCCATAGCCTCCACAAAGGCAGGCAGGATGTACTACAGCACAGTAGCGCTCAGATACCCACTGCATTGCAGTGAATAGCACAAAAGTCGAGGATATCCTAACCTAACCTGCCCCAAACGTGACCTAACTGAACCTACCGTGCCGGGATCACAATTGCTGGCCTCGCCAGAGGCAAGCAGGAAATAATAGTACGCGATAGAACGAAGTAATCCAGGGTTAGCAATGTACAGAACAAAAGAATAGACGGTCGTATCCTAGCATCACCAAACGTAATTGGGCAAAACGTATCCAAGCTCCAACTGACATGAAAAGGCCACTATTGCTGGCCCCCACAAGGACATGCAGAATGTACTAGAGCCCAGCAAAGCGCAGAAATCCACTGCGTTGCGGTGTATAGCACAAAAGTCAAACATATGCTGACGTAACTTGACCTACCCTAACCCAACCGAACGTGGCATAGCCCAACCTAACGTGCCGCTACCGCTGCTGCTGGCATCCCCAGAGGCTAGAAGAGTAAGGTAAAGCGCAGTTGATCACAGAAATCCACCGAGTGCTAGTGTATAGCGCAGAGGTCAAAGGCATCCAAAACAAACCTAACTGAACCTTGACCAGCCATACATATCCTATCACAAAGTAACGTGCCAAGACCACTATTGCTCGCCTCTCCGGTGTCTAGAAGGATGTAGTAGAGCAATGTGGAGCGCAGAAATCCACCGAACATCAGTCCACCGCACAAAAGTCGAAGACACCCTAACCTAACCTGACATATCCTAACCTACTCGAACGAACAATATCTCAACATAGCACGCCGCGACCACTGCTCCTAGCCTCCCCGGAGCAAGGCAGAATGTAGTAGATCGCAGTAGATCACAGAAATCCGACGGAAAGCTGTGTAAATCACAAATGACGGGGTAGCCTATCCTAGCCTAGTCAAACGTGGCAAACCCAAACGTAGCAGAACCCAACCTAACAGGACGAGACCGCGATCGCTGCCCACCACAGAGACAAGCGGATTGTACTAGAGCACAGTAGAGCGCTGGAGTCCATGGCTCTGCAGTGAATAGCGCAAAAGCCTTTGTTATCCTAACCTAACTTGACCTAATCTAACATAACGAAACGCAGCATAAACCGACATGACGTAACACGACCATTGCTCCTAGCCTCCCAAGAGCAATGCAGATTGAAGTAGGTCACAGTAGATCACAAATATCCGCCGAAAGGCAGCTTGTAACACGATAGTCAAAGAAGCATACCATAACTCAGCCGAACGAGACATTCCCAAACACAGCATAGCTCAACCTAACATGACGAGACCACAATTTCCGGCCTCCACATAGTCAGGCAGAATGTACTATAGCGCAATAGTCGCAGAAATCAACCGTGCTGCAGTGAAGGGCACAAAAGTTGAAGACATCCTAACTTAACCTGACCTATCCTAACCCAACCAAACGTAACCCGACTCAACCTGACGTGCAACAACCACTCCAGTTCGCATCCCCAGGGTCGTGCTGAGTGTAGTGGAGCAATGTAGGGCGCAGGAATCACCCAAATGGCAGTGTATAGCACAAAAGACAAATTAGACTATCCTAGCCTAGCCAAACGTAACACATCCAAACGTAGCCAAGCCCCACCTAACGTGACGAGAACACCATAGCTGGTATCCACAGAGACAAGCAGAATGTATTACAGCACTGTAGAGCACAGAAGTCCACTGAATATCAGTGTATAGCGTAAAAGGCAAAGCTACCCACTCGTAATATGTTCAGCCTTAACATAAGCGAACGCAACATAACACAACATAACGTACCCCGTCCACCGTTGCTGGGCTACACAGAGTCGAGCAGAACTTACTAGAGGGCAGCAGAGCGCAGAAATCCATACAACCGCAGTGTACAGCATAAAAGACGTATCTATCCCGACCTAGCCCAAGCTAACATAACATAACCAAACCTAGCCTGCCACAATATAACTAGCCGCGGCCACTATTGGTGGCCTCCCCAGGGCCAAGCAGTATATGGTAGAGCGCAGTCGAGCGCAGGAAAGCACAGAACAACAGTTCATAGCTCGAAAGTCAAGGCTATCCTTGCCGAATCTAACCCAACCTAAAGTAAGCAAACGCAACCTATTTGAACCTAACGTGCCGAGACCAACATTTCTGGCACTCGCTGGGCTTAGCGTAATACAGTACAGCACTGTAGAACGCAGAAATGCTCCAAAAGGCAGTGTATATGACGAAAGGCATAGTTAAGCTGGCCGAGCTTAACCTAAGTTAACACAACGAGACGTAATATAACTAAAACTATCGTGCCGTAACTACCATTGCTGGTCTCCACAGATACAAGCGGAATATGCTAGAGCACAGCAGAGCGCAGAAATCCTCGGCATAGTAGTGTAGAGCGTAAAAGTCAGGCATACCATGATATAACTTGACGCTACCTATACCATTCAAACGTATTGTAACTAAGCAAGACATGACGCGAACGATATTTCTGGCCTCTCCAGAGCCAAGCAGAATACAGTACAGCAGAGCAGAACGCAGAATTCCACCGCATTGCAATATACTGCACAGGATCCGTAGACATCCTAACACAACCTTCCTGACGTAACCTGATGGAATATAACGTAACTCAGCCTAACGCGCGGAGATCACTATTACTGGCCACCCAAGTGCCAAGTAGAGGGAATTAGAGCACACTAGAACGCAGAAGTCCGGGGCATAGCAGTGCATAGCACAAAAGTCGTAGTAGCTCCACCTAACATAGCCAAACGTAACAGAGACAAACGTATCCTATCCGTAACTAACATGAAGAGGCCACTATTGCTAGCCTCCACAAAGACATGCAGAATGTACTAGAGCAGAGTAGCGCGCAGATACCCACTGCATTGCAGTGAATAGCACAATAGTCGAGGATATCCGAACCTCACATGCCCCAACCTAACCTAACCAAACGTAACCTAACTGAACCTATCGTGCCGGGAACGCAATTGCTGACCTCACCAGAGGCAAGCAGAAAATATTAGTACGCGGTAAAACGCAGTAATCCATGGATAGCTATGTATAGCACAAAAGAGTAGACTGTCGTATACTAACATCACCAAACGTAACAGAGCAATACGTATCCTAACTCCAACTAACATGCAGAGGCCACTATTGCTGGCCCCCACAAAGACATGCAGAATGCACTAGAGCACAGCAGAGCGCAGAAATCCACAACGTTGCGATGTATAGCACAAAAGTCAAACATATGCTGACGTAACTTGGCCTACCCTAGCCGAACGTGGCATAGTCCAACCTAACGTGCCGACAACACTGTTGCTGGCCACCGCTGAGAAAAGCAGAATAAACGAGTGCACACTGGAGCGCAGAAATCCACCGAACGGCAGTGTATAGTACAAAAGTCAAAGGTATCCTATTCTAATGAATCCACCATTCATGTACCCCGGCAGCTATTTCTGGCCTCCACTGATTCGAGCCGATATTCCTAGAGCACGGCAGGGCGCAAAAGTCCATAGAATCGCAGTGTGTAGCACAAAAGTCATTTCCACCCATGCCTATCCCAACCTAACATAACCCAACCAAACGTAGCCTACCTCGAAGTAACGTACGGCGACCACTATTGCTGGCCATGCCAGAGCAAAGCTGAAAATATTAAAGCACCGTAGGGAGCAGAATTCCGCCTAATAGCAGACTATAGCACAAAAGTCGAAGCTATCCTGTACTAACCTAGCCAAACGTAACATAACTAATCGCAACCAAATCCAATCTTACGTGCCTAGACCATTATTGCTGGCCTCCCCATCGCCAAGCGGAACATATTAAAGGAGAGTAGAGCGCAGCAGTCCAAAGAATGGCAATGTATAGCAGAGGAGCTAAAGTTATTCTGAGCCAACTCAGACTAACCTAACGAAGCCAAACGTAACATAACTCGAAATA
This sequence comes from Eufriesea mexicana, assembly GCF_001483705.2. Classification (NCBI taxonomy): domain Eukaryota; kingdom Metazoa; phylum Arthropoda; class Insecta; order Hymenoptera; family Apidae; genus Eufriesea; species Eufriesea mexicana. The sequence goes on from NW_016908418.1 coordinate 177,377, forward strand.
GCGTACCGAGACCACTGTTCCTGGCTTCACCAGAGGCAAGCTGAATATATTAGTGCAATGCAGAGCGCAGGAATCGATCTGATAGCTGCGTACAGCACAAAAGTCGTAGGTATATTGCCCAAGCCTATCCTAGACTATCTAACAAAACGAGACGTAGCTCAACCTGACGTGCCGCGATCACTGCTGCTGTCTTCCATACATGCATGCAGAATATGATATAGCACAGCGGAGTGCATGAATCAGTAGAATAGCAGTGTGAAGCGCAAAAGTCAAAGCCATGTTATCCTCACCCAGCCTAACCTATCATGTCCAAACGTAGTCTAACCCAACCTAACGTGACGCAACCAGTATTGCTGGCACCCGGGGAGCCAAGCAGAGAATATTAGAGGAGAGCAGAGCGCAGACATACATAGAATAGCAGCGTACAGCATGAACGCCAAAGGTATCCATACCTAACCAAAAATTACCTAACCTAACCAAGCATAGCATAGCTCGACACAACGTGCCGAGACCACTGAAGCTCTCCTCAGCAGTACGAAGCATAATGTGCTATAACAACCTAGAGAGCCGAAATCGACAGAATAGCAGCGTAAGGCGAAGAAGCCGCAGCCACAGTCTCCAAACCGGTCCTAACTTAGCCTAACCAAACGAAATCTAACACAACCTAACGTACCTCGAACACTACTAGTGGCCTAGCCAGAGCCAGGCAGAATATATTAGAGGAGAGATGTGTGCAGGAATCCATAGAATGGCAGTATAATGCAGGAAATTCGAGGCTATCCCAACCTATCCCAAATTAACCTAAGCGAACCAAAAGTAACGTAACTCATCATAACGTGCCGCAACTGCTATTGCTGGCGTACAAAGGGCCATGCTGAATACGATAGGGAGAAGCAGAGCGCAGAAATTCATAGAAAAGCTGTGTACGGCGCAAGAGTCAAAGCTATCCTAACCTAACACAAACGAACCTAACACAAACGAACCTAACACAAACGAACCTAACACGAACGAACGTAACACAGCTAAATCTAACATGCCGAGTCCACTCTTGCTGGCATTTGTAGAACCATGCAGAGCATAATAGAGCAATGTACAGCGCAGAAATCGACCGAACAGCAGTGTATACGGCAATAGCTTGAGCGACCCTGACCAAGCATGTCCCAACCTAATCTAACCAGGCATAACGTAACATAACCTAATGTGCCGCGACCGCAATTGCCGGCCACCCCACAGACGTGCAGAGTATGATAGACCCAGTGGAACGCAGAAACCAATAGGATAGCAAGGTAGAGCACAAAGGTCAAAGCTCTCCTAACCTAACCCAAGCTTAGCTATCAGAACCGAACGTCATCCAACACAACCTATCGTGCCGCGAACACTATTTCTGGCATCCCCAGAGACGACCAGAGCACAGTAGTGCACAGTAGGTCTCAGAAGTCCATTGAACAACAGTCTATGCCAAGGAAGACAGACATATCAAAACCTTATCCGAATGAGCGTAACCTAACCAAACGTAACCTAACTCAACCCAACGTGCCGAGACCACTATTTCGCGCCTCCCCGGAGCCAGGCAGGAGTATTAGAGCACGGTATAGCGCAGGAGTCCGCCGAATGACAGTATATAGCACAAAAGTCAAAGCTACCCTCCCCTTATCTAACCAAACGTAACATAACCGAACGTGGCCTAACTCAAACTAACGTGCCGGTGCGACTATTACTGGCCTCCCCAGTGTCGACCAATGAATAGTAGAGCAATGTAGAGCGTAGAAATACGCCAAATAGCAGTGTACATCACAAAAGTCACATATACACTATCCTGACCAGTCCAAACGTAGTGTAACCAAACGCAACCTAACTTAGCCTGACGTGCCCAGACCACTGCTACAGGATTCCCCAGGGCCAAGTAGGATACGCTAATGCACAGCAGAGCGTACAGGGCCTCGAAAGAGCAGCGAATGGCACATACGTCAAAGATATCCTAACATTACCTGCCCGAGCCTAACTTAAACGAGCGTAGGACATCTATGCCTAACCAGCAAAGACCACAATTGCTCGCCCCCTCAGAGTCGAGCACAGTACTGTACAGCAGTATAGAGAGCAGAAATCCACCGAACACCAGTGTATGGAACGAAAGTCGAAGCTACCCTCTCCTAACCTAACCAAACGCAACATACCCATACGTAACCTGACGGATATCCTAACATAACCCATCCTAACCAATCAGAAGCAAACGAAATCAAACACAGCATAACGTTCCTGGACCAACATTTCTGCAATCCCCATAGACGAGCAGAATATGTTATAGGAGAGCGGGGCGCAGAGGTACATAAACTAGCACTGTATGGCTGAAAAGCCGTAGCCACTCACACACTCCCAAACCAACCTAACACAACCGAACGCAATCCAACAAAATCTAACGTGCCGCGACCAGTATTTCTGGCATCACCAGACACAAGCAGCACATGCTAGAAAAGAGCAGAGCGCAGAGACCCATATAGTAACTGTATAGCAGAAGAGCCAAGGATAACCTAGCCTAACCGTAAATAATCTAAACCAACCGAACGGGACATATCTAAACATATCGTGCCGCGACATCTATTGCTGGCCTCCCAGAGGCGAGCAGAGCATATTATACCGCAATTGAGCGCAGAAATCCACCGAATAGCAGTGAATAGCACAAACGTCAAAATAGCCTATCGTAACCTAGTCAAACGTAACATATCCAAACGTAGCCTAGCTCAGCCTGACACGCCGAGGCCATTATTGTTGGCCTTCACAGAGACACGCCGAATATACTAAGGCGCAGACGTGCGCTGAAATCTACGGCACTCTTGTGAAGAGCACAAATGTCGGAGATATCCAACCAACCTAACCTTACCAAACGTAGCATCCTTTCGCATAACGTGCCGCGGCCTCTGCTCCCGGCCTCGCCATAGCCTGGCAGAGTGTAGCAGAGCACAGTAGATCACACAAATCTACCGAATAACGGGGTATAGCACGAAAGTCAAAGCTTCCCTGGCCAAGCATAGCCTAAAATAAATTAACCATACGTAACATAACTAAATGTAACGTCCCACGAACACTACTGCTGACTTCCCCTGAGTTGAGCAGAGCGTGGTAGAGCAATGTTGATCGCAGAAATCCGCAAAAGAGTAGCGTATAGCACAAAAGTCGAGGACACCGTGACCAAACGTGGCATAACCTAACCTAACCAAACGTAGCACAAATCAACATAACGTGCGGAAACCGCTATTGATGGCCCTCGTAGATGCAAGCGGAGCATATTATGACACATTAGGTCGCAGAGATCCACCGAATAGCAGTGGAGAGCACAAGAGCCAAATATATCATAACCTAAACTGACCTTACTCAACCTAACCAAACGTAGTCTAACCAGACATAACTTGACGGGAAGCGCTATTTGTGATCTTCGTAGAGCCATGCAGAGCATATTACAGCACAATAGTGCGCATAAATCCACCGAATAGCGGTGTATAGCACAGAAGACAAAGTATCCCCTCATAACCAAGCCAAACGTAACATAAACAAACGTAACCCAACTCAACCTAATATGACGAGACCACTATTGCTGGTCTCCACAAAGACAAGCAATATGTACTGGATCACAGTAGTGCGCAGAAACCCAACGCACTTCAGTGAATGGCACAATAATCCAGGGTACACTAAAATAAACTGACCTAACCTAACCTAACCATACGTAACATAACTCAACCTAACTTGCCGGGAAAGCTATTGCTGCCCCCCAGAGGCAGGTGGAAAATGTTGGAGCGCAGTAGGGCACAGAAATACACCGAATGGCAGTGAAAGGCACGAAAGTCTTAGACATTCTGTCTTAAGGTAGCCAAACTTGTCACATGCAAAACGTAGCCTAATTAAACCTGACGCGACGAGATCACTATTGCTGGCCTCCCCAGAGCCAAGCAGAGGATATTAGACCGCAATAGAGCGCACAAGTCGGAGGATAGCGGTGGAGAGCAAGCAGAAATACACCGAATGGCAGTGAATGGCACGAAAGTCTTAGACATTCTGTCTTAAGGTAGCCAAACTTGTCACATGCAAAACGTAGCCTAATTAAACCTGACGCGACGAGATCACTATTGCTGGCCTCCCCAGAGCCAAGCAGAGGATATTAGACCGCAATAGAGCGCACAAGTCGGAGGATAGCGGTGGAGAGCACAGGCGTCTAAACTACCTTGGCATAACATAGCCAAACGTAACATACCTAAACGTAGCCTAACCCAACTTAAAGTGGCAAGAACAGTATTGCTGGCCTCCACAGAGACAAGCAGAATGTAATAGAGCACCGTAGAGCGCAGGAACCAACCGCAATTCTTAGAAAAGCACAGAAGCCGCATATATCCAAACATAACCCAGCCTAGCCTAACCAAACAAAACGTAGGGTAACTCAAGAGAGCGCGCGGCGACCACTGCTGCCGTACTCCGCGGAACAAAGCAGATGCAGTAGAGCGAAAGAGAGAACAGAAACTTAAGGAATAGCAGTGTAAAGCATAAAAGTCGCAGTAGCCTACCCTAAATTATCCAAACGCAACATATACAAACGTAACCTAACTCAACCTAACATGAGTAGACCACTACAGCTGGCCTCCACAGAGACAAGCAGAATGCGCTAAAGCGCAGTAGTTCCGACAGAATCAACCGCAATGAAGCGCGTAGCACAAAGGTAGAAGGACTCACCGCATCTTGCCGCGACCACTGCTCCTGGACCCCACAGAGCAAAACAGGATATAGTAGAGCACGGTAGGTGACAGACATGCTCCGAATAACAGTGCATAGCACGAACGTAGGAGCCATACAAGACAAAGTAAGCCTAACCTAACCTATTCTATCGCAACATAACCCAACATAACCTGTCGCGGCCACAATTTCTCGCTTCGCCACGGTCGAGCAGAGTGTAGTAGAGCCATGTAGAGCGCAGAAGTCGAACGAGCAGCGTTGTATACCACAAGAGTCGGAGATACCCTAACCTAATCTGAGCTATCCTAACCTAATTTAACGTAGCATAGCTGAACATATCGCGCGGTCCCTACAGCTCTTGGCCACTCCAGTGCCAAGCATAGTGCAGTACAGCAGAATGTCTTACAGATATCCAGCTGCGAACAGTGCATTGCATGAAAGTCAAAGGTATCCTGACCAAAATTAACCTAACATCACAAAATCAAACTTTGCCTAGATAAACGTAACGTGCCGCGACCACAATTGCTGGCCTCGACATGTCCAAGCTGAGTATAGTAGAGCTCAGCCGAGAGCAGGAATCCTACCAACTGCAGTCTACAGGACGAAAGTCAAATATAACGAGACCGAGTTTGACATAACCTAACCCAATGTAGCGTAACATAACCTAGCCCAACGGGCCGAGGCCACTATTGCTGGCCTCGCCAGAGCAAAGCAGAAAATATTGAACACAGTAGAGCGCAGTTATCCGCGAATAGTAGGGTATTGCACAAAAGTCAGGACCATAAAATCCTAACCTCACCAAACGTAATACATCGAAACGAAACACAACCCAAACTAATAGGACGAGACTTCTATTGCTGGCCCCACAGATGCAACCAGAATGTACTATAACACAGTAGTGCGCAGAAATCCCACGTACTGCAGTGAATAGAACAAATATCGAAGAGACCGTAACCTAACCTGACCTAACTTAACTTAACAAGGCGAAGCATAGCTCAACATAGCGTGCAGCGTCCACACGTGCTGGCCAGCCCAGAGCCAAGCGGAATTTAGCAGAGCACAGTAAATCACAGAAATCCACCGCATAAGAGTGCATGCCACGAAAGTCGAAGCTATCATAACCAAATATAGCCTAACCTGGCATAACCAATCGTAACATACCTAAACCTAGCGTGCCACGGCCAATACAGCTCGACACCCCAGATTCGAGCAGAGCATAGTAGAGCAATGTAGGGCGCAAATGTCCATGGAATAGCAGTGTATAGCACAAAAGTCAAAGATATCCTAACCTAGCCTGTCTTAAGCTTACCTATCCGAACGCAGCATAGCTCAAGGTAACGTGCCGCGACCGTTTTTACGGGCCCTCCCTGAGCCAAGCAGAGTGTAACAGAACACAGTAGATGAGAGAAACTCAAGGAACGGCGGTGCACAGTACGAGTGTCTGAGCAACCCCGACCCAACTTAACATAACCTGACCTAACCAAACGTAACCTAACTCAACCTGACGTGCCAGGACCACTATTGTACGTCTCCCCAGAGTCGAGCAGAGAATGGTAGATCAATGTAGAGCGCAGAAATCCACCGGATACCAGTTTGTAGCACAAAAGTCAATGAAATATGATTCGAGCCATCCTAACCTAACCTAACGAAACGTAACATTACTCAAACCAACTTGCCGATACCACCATTGCTGGCCGCCCCAGAGCCAAGCTGGGGCAGAAATCCACCGTGTTGCAGTGCGTAGCACAAGAGCCAAACATATACTGACATAACGTAACCTTACCCAACCTATCCGAACGCAGAGTAACTCAGCATAACGTGCCGAGGCCCATATTGGTGCCCCCCCCCAGACCCGGGCGTAGTACATTAGTGATCATTAGAGCCCAGAAATCGTCCGAATAGCAGTCAATAGCACAGAAGTTAAAGTAGCCTGTGCCAACCTAGCCGGACGTAATATATCCAGGCGTAACCTAACTCAACCTCACATGGCGAGGCATTTATTTCTGACCTCCGCAGACACAAGCAGAGTACACTAGAGCACAGTAGTTCGCAGATGTTCGCCCAACTGCACTGTATAGCACAAAAGTCAAAGCTATGCTACCCTAACATGGCCGAACGTAACTCACCAAAACGTAGCCTAACACAACGTAACGCCCCACCACCATTATTTCTGGCCTCCCCAGAGACAAGCAGAAAATACTAGAGCACAGTAGATATCAGAAGTCCACCGGCACAACATGGCCTTTCTTAACTTAACCGAACGATTTCAAAGTCTACATAGCGTGCCGCGACCACTAATGCAGGCCCCCCAGAGACAGGCAGTGTATACCAGAGCAAAGTAGAGCGCAGAAATCCACCGAATAGTAGTGAAAAGCACAAAAGTCAAAGTAGCGTATCCTGATCTAGCCAAGCGTATCATACCCAGTCGTAACCGAACTCAACCAAACATGATGAGACAACCATTGCTGACCTCCACAGAGACAAGTAGAGTGTACTAGAACACTGTAGACTGCAGAAACTTTCCGCGTTGCAGTGAATAGCACAAAAGACGAAGATAGCCTGACATAGCCTGACATAACCTGACCCAACGGAACGTAGCGTATCTCAACAGAGTGTGCTGCGACCACTGCTCCCGGACTTCATAGGGACAAGCAGAGTACAGTGGAGCACCGTAGGTCACAGGAACCCGCCGGATAATAGAGTACAGCACGAAAGTCGAAGCTATCCTAGCCAAACATAGCATAAGGTAAAATATGCAAGCGTAACCTACCTCAATATAACGTGCCGCGACTATTGCCGGCCTCAACAGAACCAAGCAGAATATGTTAGAGCACAGTTGAGTATAGTAGTCCACTGAATAACAGTGCACAGCACGATAGTCGAAGCTTTCCTGGCCCAACATAGCCTAACGTATCTTAACCAAACGAAACATAACACAACCTAACGTGCCACGAACACTATTGTTCGCCTCCCCTTAGCCCAGCGGAGTATTGTGGAGCAATGTTGAGCGCAGAAATCCACAGAATAGCAGCGTGTGGCAAAAAGGTCGCGGATGTCCTGACCAAAGGTGGCGTAACATAACCTAACCAAACGTAGCATAACTCAACATAACGTGCGGCGGCCGCTAATGATGGCCCTCTTAGAGCAAAGCAGACCATATTAGAGCGCATTAGAGCGCAGACATTCAGCGCACAATAGTGAACAGCACAAGAGACATAGTAGCCTATTCTAACATAGACAAACGTAACGCACCAAAACGGTACGTAACCCAACCTGACACGACGGGACCGCTATTGCTGGCCTCCACGGAGGCAAGCAAAACTTGTCAGGGCACAGTATACCCATGGAATCTACCGCACAGCAGTGAACAGTACAAAAGCAGTAGATACTCCAGCACCACCTGACGTAACATAACACTACCAAGCGGAGCATTGCTCAACGCAACATGCCGCGACCACGGCACATGGAATCCCCAGAGCAATGCAGAATGTAATAGAGCACAGTCGATCATACAGATCACCGGAAAACAGTATATAGCACGAAAGACGAAGACATCCTAACCAAACTAACCTAACCTAACCAAACCAATCGTAACATAACTAAACCTAACGTGCCGATAGCGCTATTGCTCGCCTCCGCAGAGTCGAGCAGAGTATAGTAGAGCAATGTACAGCGCAGGAATCCACCGAATAGCAGTGTATGTTACGAAAGTCGAGGATACCTTAACCTAACCTGGCCCAACATAGCCTAACCAAACGTAGCACAACTGAATATAGAATGCCTCGACCACTGCTGCTGGCAACCACAGAGCCAAGCAGGATACAGTAGGGCGTGGTACATTAAAGAAATCCATCGAGTAACGGTGAACATTTCGAAAGCCAAATGCATCATAATCGAACATATCCCTACCTAACCTTACCAAACATGATCTAACTCAAAATAACGCTCCACGACCACTATTTCTGGTCGTGTCAGAGACGGGGAGAGTATTGCAGAGCAACGTATGGCGCGGGAACCGAACGAATAGGAGTGTATGGCGCAAAATTACAAGATGCTCTGTCCTAGCATGACCAAACATGTCACGCAAACGTAGCCTGCCTAAACCTAACGCGCCGAGACCACTATTGCTAGCCTCCACAGAGACAAGCAGAGACTATTAAAACGAAGTAGGGCACAGAAGTCGCATGATAGCAGTGTATAGCACGGATGCCTTAAGGATTCTGTCCTAATCTCAACAAACGCAACATAACCAAGCGAGGCATAGCACAACCTTACGTGCCGAGGCCACTATTGATGTCCCCACAGAGCCGAGTAGAATATACTGGAGCACAGTGGAGCGCGGAAATCCACGGCATATCAGTGAAAAGCACGAAGGCCGTAGTTATTGCAACGTAACCTGACCTAACCTAATCTAACCGAAAGTAGAATATCACTAACTGACATGGCGCGACCACTGCTCCTGGCTTCCCCAGAGCCAAGCAGAATGCAGTAGAGCGCAGTAGATCACAGAATCCCAAGGAACAGCTGTTCAAAGCACAACAGTCGTAGTAGCATATCCTAACCAAGCAAAACGCACCGTAAACAAACGTAGCTTTATTCAACCCAAGATGACGAGACAAGTATTGCTGTCCTCCACAGGGACAAGTAGAGTGTACTAGAGTCCAGTAGTTCGCAGAAATTCACCACACTGCAGTGAATAGCACAAAAGTCGAAGACATTCTAACGTAGCCTGACCTAAGCTGACCTAACCCAGCGTAGCATATCTCAACGCAACGTGCCACGACCACTGCTGCTGATATCCCCAGAGCCAGGCAGAATTTTGTAGTGCACAGTAGATCGTAGAAATCAACAGTTTTGCAGTGCATAGATAAAAAATGAGAGATGCCCTAACCTAACCTGTCCTAAGCTAACACATCCAAACGTAGCGTAACTCAACAGCGCGTTTCGCGACCACCGCTGTCAGAAACCGCAGAACGAAGCAGGATATAGCAGAGTACAGTAGGCGGCATGAGCCCATCGGATAATAGTGTATAGCATGAAAGCCGGAGCCATCCTAACCAAACAAAACCCAACCTAGCTTACCCAAACGCAACCTAAGTAATCCAGTCGTGTCACAACCACTACTACGCCACAGAGTCGAGCAGGGTATAGTAGGGCAATGCACTGCGCTCAAATTCACCGAATAACAGCGTATGGCACAATAGTCATAGTTAAACTACACTAACTTAAACAAGCGTTGAAGAACCGAACGCAACCAAATACAATCTAACGTGCCAAGACCACTGCAGCTGCCCTCGTCACAGGCAGGCGGAGCACAATAAAGGAGAGTAGAGCGAAGGAGCCCATATAATGGCAGCGTATAGCTGAAAGACGAAGCTGTCGTAACTTGACCAAAACTAACCTACAAAGCCAAACGTAACCTATGTAGAACTAACGTGACGCTACCACTATTGCAGGCCTTCCCGGAGCCGAGCAGGGCATATTAGAGGTGAGCAGTGTGCAGAAATACACCGAAAAGCAGTGTACCGCACAAAAGTCAGATCTTTCCTGTCCTAACTTATCCAAACGTAACATATCTAAACGTAGCCTTACTCAACCTAACGTGCCGAGAAAAATATTGCTGTCCTCCGCAGAGCCAAGCTGAGTGTGCTAGGGCAAAGTAGATCATAGAAATAGACCGCATTGCAGTGAAAAGCACAAAAGCCAATGATAGCCTGACCAAACCTGTCCCAACCTGACACGACCAAATGTATCATAACTCAATCTACCGTGACAAGACCATTACTGCTGAGCTCCCCAGGGGCAAGTAGAATTTACTGCAGCACAGTAGGTCACAGACACACGCGGCGTTTCAGTGCATAGCACAAGAGTCAAAGGAATCGTAACCTAACCTTCCCTAACCTAACCAAACCAAACTGTCCCTAGCTCAACGTAGCGTCCCGATGCCACTAATGCTGGCCCACCCAGAGACAAGCTCAACATATTGGAGCACAGCAGGGCGCAGAAATCCACCGCATTAGAGTGTATAGCACAAAAGGCAATGATACTCAGACCTAACCTGACCTTAACTAACCTACCCAAACGTAGTGTAACTGAACATGACGTGGCGAGACCAATATTGCTCGCCTTCCAGAGTGGAGCAGAGAAAAGTAGAGCTATGTACAGGGCAGGAATGTATCGAACAGCAGTGTAAAGCATAAGAGCCCAAGTAGACTGTCCCATCCAAACATACCCTAACGTAACCTAGCTTTACCTGGCATGACGAGAACACTATTTCTGGCATCCGCAGAGTCGAACAAAGTAGAGTAGAGCAGAGCAATGTAGAGAGTAGAAATCCACCGAATGGCGGTGTATAGCGCCAAAGTCAAAGATATAGCAACCAAACCTGACATAACCTAACCTAACCAAGCGTCGAATAACTAAACCTAACGAGCCGGGACCTCTATTTCTGGCCTTCCCAGAGCCAAGGAGAACGTATTAGAGCAGAGCAGGTCGCATTAAATCACCGTATAGCAGTGCATATCGAAAGCCAAAGCAATCCAGACCAAACCTAACCTAGCCTAACCTAACCAATCGTAACCAAACTATACCATCCGTGACGCGACCGCCATTGCTGGCCTCCCCAGCGCCGATTGTGGTGTTGTAGGGCAACGAAGAGCGCAGGAAACCTCAGAATAGCCGTTTATAGCACAAAAGTCAAAGTTATTCTGTGCAAACCTAACCAAGCGTAACATTACTAAGCTTATTACAACGCAACCTAACGCGCCGCGGCCGCTGTTCCCGGACTCCACAGAGCAAGGCAGAGAATATTAAATCACAGTAGAGCGCAGTGATCTATCGAATTGCAGTGTACAGCGCGATAGTCAAAGATATGCGAACCTAACACAAACTAAAATAACCCAACCAATCGTAGCCTAAATCAACCTAACGTGCCGAGACCGCAGTTGCTGGCCACCTTAGTGCCAAGCGGAGCATATTAGGGCACAGTAGAGCCCAGAATTCCACCTGATAGCAGCATATATCAGGGAAGTCAAAGCTATCCTAACATAGCGCAGCATAACCTAATGCACCCAACGCTCTCTACCATAACCGAACGAGCCGCCCCCACCATTGCTGCACTCCCGAGAGTCGAGCATAGTATATTAGATCAATGTAGTGCGCAGAGGCCCGCCAAAGAGCAGAGTATAGCGCAAATGTCTAAGGTACACTATCGTAACATGACCAAACGTAACATTACCGAATGCAATGCAACTCAGCCTAACATGCCCAGACCACTACAGCTGGCGTCCCCATAGCCAATCTGAAAATACTAGAGCGCAGTAGAGTGCGGGTGTGCACCGAATAGCAGCGTTTGGCACAAATGTCAAAGCCATCCCATCCAAACTTGGCCTAACATACCCAAGCCAAACGCAACCTACCAAAGCCTTTAGTGCCCGACCGCTATTGATGTCCTACACAGCATCGAGCATAGCATAGTACAGCGATGAGAGGGGAGGAATCCAACGAATAGCGGTATACAGCACAGAAGTCAAAGCTACCCTATCCTAACCTAACCAAATGTAACGTAACCGATCGTAACCTAACACAACCCAACGTTCAGAGGCCACTATTGCTTGAATCCCCAGCGCCAGGCAGCAGAAATTAGAGCACAGTAGATGGTGGAAATTCACCTAACTGACGCGTATAGCGCAAAGGTCAAAGCTATTCTACCCTAACCTAACCAAACGTGACGAAGCTATGCATAACGTGTCCCAATGTAACGCGCCGCGACCACTATTGCTGGCCTCCTCAGAGCCATGCAGGACATAGTAGTGCTCAGTAGATCGCAGAAGACCATCGAATAGTAGTGTATATCGCAAAAGTCTAAGCTACCCCATCATATCACAGGCAAACGTAGCGCAACCAAACGTAACATATCTGAGCTTACCATGCCGAGACCACTACTCCTGCACCCCCCCACCCCCACCCCAAGAGCAAAGCAGAACGTTTGAGAGTAGAGCAGAGCGCAGAAACCAATAGAATCGCAGTGTATAGCACAAAAATCGATCCTACCCTATCCTAACCTGACCACACGTATCATAACCGAACGTAACGTAACTCAATCTGTCGTGCCGGGTACGCGATTGCTGGACTCCTCATAGCCAAGCAGAATATACTACAGAGCAGTAGGGCGCAGTATTACGTCTCATTACAGTGTATCGGAGAAAGGTGGAAGGCACCCTAACTCTACCTGCCCAAACCTGACCCAACCAAACGTAACATAGCACAAGCTAAAGTGCCGAGACCACCATTGCTGGCCTCCCCAGCGCCAAGCAGAGCATACTAGATTACAGTAGAACGCAGAAATCCACCGAACAGCAGCATATAGCACAAAAGCAAAAGCTTTCGTTTCCTAACCTATCCATATTTAACATATCCCGACGTAACCTAACCCAAACGAACATGTAGAGACCACCGTTGCTGGTCCCTGCAGAGCCAAGCAGCATACACTAGAGCGCTGTAGGGTGCTGAAATACTCCGCATTGCAGTGTAGAGCACAAAAGGCGAAAAGAACCTAACCTGTACTTACCTAACCTGAACATATTAGACGCCAGTAGAACATTGAAATCCGCCGAATAGCAGTGAAGCACAAATGTCGGTGCTACCGCATCCTACCCTAGCCAATCGTAGCATAGCCAAATGTAACCAAATCCAAACTAATGTGTCGAGACTACTATTCCTGCCCTTCCCAGAGGCAAGAAGAATATATTAGGGAACAGTAGTGTGAAGAAGACCGCCGCATTGCAAGTTGTAGCACAAAAGGCAAAGATATCCTGTCCTTGCCTCTACAAACATTAACTATCCAAACGTAGCCTAAGCCAACATAACGAGCCGAATCCACAATTGCTGGCCTCCCCAATGCCAAGCGGAACGCAATTGAGCACAGTAGGGCGCAGAAACCCACCGAATAGCGGTGTATAGCACGAAAATGGACGATACCCTATCCTAACATAACCAATCGTTACATAACCATACGTAACATAGCTCAACCCAACGTGCCGCGTACACTACTGCTGGGCTCCACAGGGCCACGCAGAGTATAGTAGAGCACAGTTAGGCGCGGAAATCCGCCGTATAACAGAGAATGGTACGAAAGTCATAGCTAGCCATCCCGAACGTTGCCATACGTAACATATCTCAACCTATCGTGTCGAGACATCTAATGCAGGCCTCCCCAGAGCGATGCGGATCATATTAGAGGAGGGTAGAGCGCAGAAATCCATACAAGAGCAGTGCCTAGCACAAAAGACGGAGCTACCCAATCCTAACCTAGCCAAACGTAACATAAACGAACGTTACCGGATTCAACCGAACGAGCCTAGACCACTATTGCTGGCCGGCCCGGATCCAAGCCGAATATACTAGAGCACAGGAGAGCGCAGTAATCCGCCGCACTGTAGTGCAAAGCACAATAGTCGGAGATATCCTAACATAACATGACATAGCTTTACCTAGCCGAACGAAGCCCTTACTCAACCTAACGGGACGTGACCAACATTACTGGCATCCGCAGAGTCGTGCAGAGGATAGTAGAGCAACGCGGAGCGTAGAAGTCCACCGAATCGCAGTGTATAGCCAAGCAGAACATATTAGAGAAAAGTAGAGCGCAGAAATCCATAGAATCGCAGTGCGTAGCGCAAAAGCCAAAGCTGTCCTAGCCAAACATATTCTAACCGCGCCAAGCCACGTATCTCAAACTAAAGTGTTACGATCATTATTGCTGGCCTCCCCAGGGCCAGGCGGGGCATTTTAGAGGAGTGTAGGGCGCAGAAATCCATAGAACCGCAGTATGTAGCAGGAAAATGGGAGCAACACTGACCTTATTCATGCCAACATAAGCAAACCGAACGCAACTTAACACAACCTAACGTGCCGCGGCCACTATTTCTGGCATCCTCAGAGCAATGCAGAGCGAAGTGGAGCACTGTAGAGCGAAGACATGCACAGAAAATCAGCATGTAGCTCAAAAGACAAACGTACCCTCTCCTAACGTAACCAATCGTGACTCTACCAAAAGTAACCAAGTTCAACCTAACATGCTGTCACCACTATCGCTAGCGTACCAAAACCGAGAAGAACATATTGTACGAGACTATGACGCAGGAGTCCATGGGATCGATGCGTAGAGCAGGAAAGCCAGAGATATCCAAACCTAACTCACACAAACGCAACCTAATCTATCATAGAAAATCTCAACGTATCTTGCCGCGACCGCTATTGCTGGATTCCCCAGGCTCCAGCAGATTGGGGTAGAACACAATGGAGGGCAGGAATACGCCGTATAACTGTGTATACCACGAAATTCTAAGCTACCCTTACCAAACGTAGCCTATCCCAACCACACCAAATGTAACCTATCTCAACCTAACGTGCCACGACCGCTATTACTGGTCTCCCTGGAGTCGAGCAGAGTATGGAAGAGCACAGCAGAGCGCAGAAGTCAACCGCACAGCGGTGCGTACCACGGAAGTCAATGCTATCAAGACTTAATCGAAACTAATATAACGCAATCAGCCGTAGCATCGCTCTACCTATCATTCCGAGACCAGGGTTGCTGGCCTCACCAGAGCAAAGCAGAGCATATTAGAACAGAGCAGAGAGCATAGATCCACCGAACAGCAGAGCATGGCTCAAATGCCGCAGCTTTCCTATCCCAACATAACCATACGTGACATAACCAAACTTAGCGTAACTCAACATAATGTGACCAGACTGCCATTGCTATCCTCCCCAGAGCCATGCAGACCATATTGGAGCAACGCAGACCGCTGAAATCCAACGTAAAGCCGTGTACAGCACAAAAGCCAAAGCTGTACTATCCTAAACTGGCCAAACGTGGCATAACCACACGTAATTTATCTCAACCTATCGTGCCGAGGCCACTATAGCTGCTAACTCCAGAGGCAAGCAGAACGCACCACTGCGCAGTAGAGATCAGAAGTATACCGAATGGCAGTGTATAGCACTAATGTCATAGCTATCCTATCCAAACCTAACCATACGTGCAATAAGAACTCGTAACGTAGCATAACCTGACGTGCCGCGACCATTATTGCCCGCGTCCCCAGGTTCGAGCAGAGTATAGTAGAGTACAGTGGAGAGCAGGATTCCACCGAATAACAATGTATAACACGAAAGACAAGGCTATCCTGTCCGGCCCTATCCAAACGTAGTACCATCAAACGCATCATACCTGAACCTAACATGCCAAGAAAGCTATTGCTGGCCTCCCAAGAGCCAATCAGAACATATTAGAGCACAGCACAGTGCAGAAGCCCACCGAATAGCTGTGAATAACACAAAAGCGGATGCCATCCTTACCAAACGCAGCCTAACCGAAGCTAACCAAGCGAAGCGTGACACAACCTAACGTGCCGAGGCCACATTTGCTGGCATCCACAACGCCAATCAGGGAATATTAGAGACCAGTGAGGCGCAGAAATCCGTCAAATAGCTGCGCACATCGCAAAAGTGAAAGCTACCCACTCCTAACCAAGCCAAACGTAACATATCCGGACGCGGCCCAACCCGACCTGACGTGCATGGACCACTATTGCTGGCCTCAGCACTTCCAAGCAGAGCATATAAGAGAACAGCAAAGCGCAGGAATCAACCGAATAACAGTGCACAGTACGAGAGTCAAAGCAATCCTAGCCGCAGTTTTCGAATCCGGACCTAGCAAAACGTAACCAAACTAACCCCACGGGCCGATACCCCAATTGGCGGTCCCCTCAGAGACAAGCAGAAAATATCGAGGCTCAGTAGAGGGCAGAAGTCCACGGAATAGCCGTATATAGCAACAAAGTCAAATCTATCCTGCCCTAACCTAGCCGAACATAGCGTAACCAAACATAACGTAGCACAACCTAACGTGCCTGGAACACCATTGCTGTTCTCCGCAGAGCCAAGTAGAGCACGTTAGAGCAATGTGCAGCGTAGAAATCCACCGAACAGCAGTGCATATCACAATGGTAGGAGCTATTCCATCCTAACATAACCAAACGAAACGAAACCTAGCGTAAACTAACCCAAGCTAACGAGCCAGGCCACTGCTGCTGGCCCTCCTGGACACAAGCCGAATATAATAGAGAACAGTAGAGTGCAGGCAACCGCCGGATGGCGGTGTAGAGAACAAGAGTCGAAGGTACCCTATCTTACCCTAACCAAACGTAACATAACCAAACGTAATCCAATACAACCTAATGTGTCGAGACCACAACTGCCGGCCAACATACGAGCCGAGCAGAACATATTGGATGAATCGCAGCGTGCAGCGCAATAGTCACAGCTGTCCAAACCTAACCCAAGTCAACATCACCTTGCCAACCGTAGCCTAACTCAAATTAAGTGCCGCGACAGCTATTGTTGGTCTCACAAGAGCCAGGCAGAAAATATCTAATACAACCTAATGTGTCGAGACCACAACTGCCGGCCAACATCCGAGCCGAGCAGAACATATTGGATGAATCGCAGCGTGCAGCGCAATAGTCACAGCTGTCCAAACCTAACCCAAGTCAACATCACCTTGCCAACCGTAGCCTAACTCAAATTAAGTGCCGCGACAGCTATTGTTGGTCTCACAAGAGCCAGGCAGAAAATGTTAGGTCACGGTCGAGCGCAGAAATGCAACTAATACGAGTGCATAGCGCAAGGGTCAAAGCTATGGTATCCTAACTCAAGCGTAACCTATCTCAAACTAACGTGACGAGACCACTATTGTTGCGATCCCCAGAGCCAAGCAGAACATGTTAGAGGTGAGGAGAGCACCGAAGTCAATTGAATCGCAGCGTATAACAGAAAAGTCAAAGCAATTCGAAACTAACCCCACCAAAGGTAACCTAAGCAAACGTAGCCTAGCTGAACACAACGCGCCGCAACCACTATTGCTGGACTCGCCAGGGCCATGCAGAACATGGTAGAGCTCAGAAGAGCGCAGTAATCCACCGAGCAACAGTGTACAATACGAAGGTTGAGCTATACATATCGAAAGCAGCACAAACTGGCATAACGTATCGTAACCAACTTCAACCGAACGTGAGGAGACGTCTATTGCTACACTCCCCAGAGCCAAGCAGAATATACTAAGGAACAGTAGAGCGCAGAAGTCCACCGGACTGAAGTGTACAGCACAAAAGTCAAAGATATGCAAACCTTACCTGGGCTAACCTAAACTCACCAAACGTAGCCTAACTCAACGTACCATGCCGTGGCCACTACTGCTATCCTTCACAGAGCAAACCAGAACATACTGTAGCCCAGCAGATCGCAGAAGTCCACCGAGTAGCTGGTGTACAGCTTAAGGGTCGATTGCATTCTATCCTAACCTAACCAAACGTAATGAAGCCAAGCGTGTCATAACTCAACCCAAAGTGACGAGACCAATATTGCTGGCCTCTCCAGATCCTAGGAGATCATATTAGGGAACAGTAGAACGCAGAAACCCACCGCATTGCAGTTTACAGCACAGAAGACGTCCAAACCTTACCTGAAACAATCTTAACTAAACAAGCGTAGCCTAGCTCAACATAACGTGCACAGACCACTGCTGCTGTCCGCCCCAGCATAAAGCAGAACATAATAGAGTACGCTAGAGGCCAGAAACCCGCTGAATAGCAGTATATAGCACAAAAGCCAAAGCTACCCGCTCCCAACATAACCAAGCGTAACGTAACCGAACGTAACATAACTGAACATAACGTGAGGAGATGTCTATTGCTCCACGCCCCAGAGCCATGCAGAACTTAATAGAGGAGAGGAGAGCGCAGAAATCCATTCAACAGCAGTGCATGGCATAAGAGACAGAGCAACCCTATCTTATCGAAACCAAGCGTAAAATGAACGAACGTAACTGGACTGAAGTTAAAGTGCCGGCGGCACAATTGCTGGCCTGCCCAGAGCTGAGCAGAATATACTTCAGGACAGTAGAGTGCACGAATCGACCGAAAAGCAGAGTATAGCAGAAAAGTCAAAGCTATCCATTGCCAGCCTAACCAATAGTAACATAACCAAGCGTAAAATAAATCAACCAAGGATGGCGAAATCACTTCTGCTGGCCTCCACAGAGTCATGCAGAAAATACTAGCGAACAGTAGAGCCCAGGATTCTAACCCATTGCAGTGTCCGCAACAATAGTCGAAGATATCCAAACCTTACTTGAACTAACCTAAATAAAGCAAACGTAGCCTAGCTCATCATGGCGTTCCGTAACAACCATTGCTGGCTTCCCCAGACCCAAGCAGAAAATACCAGAGCACAGTGGCGAGCAGAAATCCACCGAATAGCACTTTATAGCACAAAAGTCAAAGCTACACTCTCCAAACCTGTCCAATTGAACACAACCCAACGTAACATAACATAATCTAACTTGCGGCGGCCACTATTTCTCGCCTCCCGATAGCCAAACGGAGAATATTAGTGCAATGCAAAGCTCAGAGGTCCACCAAATAGCAATGCATGGCGCAAAAGACAAAGCTACTCTATCCTAAACTAACATAACGTAACATAACTGGACGTAACCTAATTCAAAACAACGTAGCGAGAACAATGTTGCTGGCTACCCCAGGGCCAAGCAGAACGTATTACAGCACAGTAGAATGCAGAAATCTACCGAATAGCCGTGTATAATATAGGAGTCAACGCTACCCTCTCCTAACTTAAGAAATACCCACATAACCAAACGTAACGTAACCAAACCATTCGTGCGGATTCTACCGCCGCTGGTCGCCCAAGGGCCAAGCAGAATATAGTACAGAAAAGTAGAGCGCAGAATTCGACACAATGAGAGTGTACAACGCGAAAGTCAAAGCTACCCTTACCGAACTTAACCTGATCTTACTTAACCGAACATAGCCTAACCCAAAATAACGTGCCGCTACCACGATTGCTGGCCTCCACGGAGCCAAGTAGAAGATATTAGTTGACAGTGGAGCGCAGAAACCAGCCACATTGCAGTGCATAGCAAAAAAGTCGAAGCAATCCTAACTTAACCTATCCAATCTTAATATAAAGGAACGTAACATACTTCTATCTAACGAGACGCTACCACCATTGCTGGCGTCCTCACAGCCGAGCAGATCATAATAGAGCAATATAGAGCGCAGAAATCCTCCGAATATCAGTCTATGCAAAGAAAGTCAAAGCTATCCGAACCTAACCCAAAAAACGTAACCTAGCCAAACGTACCTTACCTGACTTATCGTGCCGAGAGCACTATTGCCAGACTCTCCAGAACCAGGTAGAATATATTAGAGCATAGCAGAGCGCAGAAAGCCTCCACGATGCGGAGAATAGCACGAACGTCAAAGACAACCTTGCCTTAAATGTGCTATCCGAACCTAACCAAACGTAGACTAACTAAACCTGCCGAGACGGGAACATTTTTGCTGGCCTCTGCAGTGTCAAGCAGAACATACCGGAACACAGTACAGCTCAGAAGTCCACAGAATGACAGTGTATACCACGAAAGTCAAAGCTATGCAATCCTGACACAAACTAACGCAGCCTAGCCGAACGAAGCATAAATCAACCTACCGTGCCGATACCACTATTGCTGGGTATCCCAGAGCCAAGCTGAACATATTAGAGCACGGTAGAATGCAGAAATGCGCCGAATATCTGTGTATATCGTAAAAGTCATAGCTAGATCCCAGTTGCCTAACCAATCATAGCGTAACCAAACGTAACATAACTCAACGTAACGTGCAGCGACCAATATTGCTAGCCACCATAGGGTCGAGCAGACTACAGTAGAGCAACGTAGAGCGCAGAAATCCACCGAATAGCAGTGCATAGCGAAAAAGTCAATCTTATCCAGTTCTAACCTAATCAAACGTAACATAACCAAGCGCAACATAACCTAACCTAACGTGCCTAGACCACTGTTTCTGGCCTCCTCTGTGCCAAGCGGAACATACCATAGCACAGTAGAGCGCAGAAATCCACCGAATAGCAGTGAATGGCGCAAAAGTCGAAGCTATTCTAGCCTAACCCAATCCAACCTAACCTAAACGAACGTAACCTAGCTAAACCTAACACGCAGCGACCAGTATTGATAACCTCCACAGAGTCAAGCAGAGCATATCAGGGGAGAGTAGCGAGAAGAAATTCATAGAATCGCAGTCTATAGCGGAAAAGTCGGAACCATCCAAACACAACCAAGTATAACGTAACATAGCCAAACGTATCCTACCTCAACATAATGTGCCGAGACCACTATCACTAGCATCCCCAGAGCCAAGCAGGTCATACTAGAGCACAGTAGAGCGCAGAAGTCCACCGCATTACAGTGTACAGAGCGGAAGTCAAAGACAACCTAACCTCACCCAAACAAACCGAACCTAACTAAACGTAGCATAACCCACTCGAACGTGCTAATACCACTATTGCCGGCCTCCCAGATTTGAGCAGAACATAAGAGAGTAGAGTAGCGCCCTGGAATCCATAAGATCGCAGTGTACAGCAGAAAAGCCAAATCTATACTGACAAAACCAAACCGACGTAACCTAACCGGACGTAACATTTCGCAGCCTAGCGTACCGAGACCACCATTGCTGGCCCCCCAGAGTCGAACAGAACATGGCAAAGGCGTGTAGCGCTCAGGAATCCTTTGATATGCGTTTTATAGGAGGAAAGTTGAAGCTACCATAACCTAACCGAGGCTAACGTGACCAAACCAAACGTAGCACAGCTCAATGCGTCTTGCCGCGGCCACTATTGCTGGCCTCGCCAGTGCGAAGTAGAATGCATTCGAGCACAGTGGGGCGCGGAAATATACCTGAGGATAGTGTTGTAGTACGATAGTCAAAGCTGTCCTAACCGAACCTGACAAGACGAAGCCTAACCAAACGTAACATAACTCATACTAACGTGTCGATACCTACATTGCCGCCCCCCCATGGCCAAGCGGAACATATTAGAGGTGAGTAGGGCACAGAAATCCATAGAATAGCAGTGTACAGCGTAAAAGTCAAAGCAACACTATCCTATCCTAACCAATTGTGATATAACCGAACGTAACCTGACTCTACCTAACTTTCCGCGAAAACTACTGCTAGCCTGCCCAGATCAGCACAGAACATATTAGAGGAGAGTAGAGCACAGAAGCCCACATAACCGCTGTGTGTAGCAAAAAAGTCAAAGCTACCCAAGCCTAACCCAAACTAACCTAAACTAACCATGCGTAGCATATCTCAGCACAACGTGTCGAGACCACTGCTGCTGGCCTCCACAGGGCCAATCAGAATATACCACAGCACTGTAGAGCGCAAAAATCCACCGGAAAGCAGAGTATAGCACATGAGTCAAATATATCCTGGCCAAACCTAACCTAGCCTAACATAACGAAACGTGACATGACACAACCTAACGTGCCGCGGCTACTATTTCTGGCGTTTGGAGGGACCAGAAGAATACGATGGAGCACAGTAGAGCGCAGAAATCCGCGGCATTTCATGGTAGAGCACAAAGGACTGTGATATCTTATACTAAGCCAAGCAAATCTAACAGAAGCGTACGTAACCTAACTCTACCTAGCGCCCTGCGGCCACAGTTTCTGGCCTCTGCAGAGCAAAGCAGTGCATACTAGACCAGGGGCGAGCGCAGAAATCCACCGAATAGCAGTTTATAGCACAAAAGTCGAATTTGTCCTGTCTTAACCTAATCAATCATATCATAACCAAACGTAACCTAATTTCACCAAAACGCCACACACTATTGCGGACTTCCCGAGGGCCAAGCAGAATATATTACAGCACAGCAGGTCACAGATATCCGCGGAAATGTCGTGTATGCCGGAAAAGTCTATGATACCCTTACAAAGCATGACCTAACATAACATAACCAAACGTAGCCTAACTCAACGTAACGTGCTGACGACACTAATGCTGCCCACCCGGAGGCAAGCTGTACGCATTAGAGCACAGTAGAGCCCCCCCCCCTTTAACCGAACCAATCGTAACGTAGCCAAACGTAACCATATCCTGCCTAACCAGACGCGACCACTATTGCTCGCCTCCCTAGATCCAAGCAGAGCATATTAGAATACAGTAGATGGCAGGAATCCATAGAATTACAATTGACCTAGAGAGAGCAGAAGATATTAGGGAACAGCATAGAGCACAAATCCACCAATTAGCAGTCAATACCACAAAATTCGAAGGTATCCTAACATAACCTAGCGTAATCTAACCCAACCAAACGTAGCGTTACTCAACAGAGTGTGCCGCGACCACTGCAGCCGGACTCCCCAGGGTCAAGCAGAACGAGATATATCACAGTAGATCACAGGAAACCTCCCGAAAATAGGGCATAGCACGAAAGTCGATGCCACCCTTACCAAACATTAACCAACGTTTCCTAATCAAACTTAGCATATCTGAACATAACGTGCCGCCAACACTATTGCTGGTGTGCCCAGGGCCAAGAAGAATATAGTACAGCACAGTAGATCTCATAAATACAACGAATAGCGCCGTATACCACGAGAGACAAAGCTACACTTACCAAACTTTTCCTAACATAGACTAACAAAGCCAAACCTATCTAAAACTGACGTGCCGCGAATGCTATTTGCCGCCTCTCCAGTGTTGAGCAGAGTACAGTAGAGCCATGTAGAGCGTAGAAATCCACCGAATAGCAGTGAAAAGCAAAAAAGCCAAAAAGATCGTAACCAAGCCTTACAAACCTACCCTAACGAAACGTAACATAATTTAACATAACTTGCCGAGGCGAATATTGCTGGCCACCCCAGAGACAAGCAGAGCATATTAGAAAGCAGTAGGGCGCAGATATCCACCGAATAGCATTGAATGGCACGAAAGTCTAAACTATTTTGTGGTAACATAACCAAAGTTGTCATATGCAAACGTAGCATAACTGAACCTAACGCGCCGAGACCACTATTGCTGGCCTCCCCAGAGCCATGTAGAAAATGCTAGAACACAGTATAGAGCAGAAATCCACAGCTATGCAGTGAATAGCACAAAAGTCGAGGATCTCCTAGCCTTACCTGGCCATACCAGGCGTAACCAACCGTAACATAGCTCAACCTATCCTGCCGAGATCAATATCGCTGGCCTCCCAGGGCCAAGCAGAAGGTACTAAAGCGCAGTAGAGCGCAGGAATCCACCGATCAGCAGTATATAGCACAAAAGTCAAAGCTGTCTTGTCCTAACCTAACCAAACCGTAACATAAACAAACGGGACCTAATTCAACCTATCCTTGCGTGAAAACTGTTGCTGGCCACCAAGAGCCAAGCAGAGTATACTAGAGATCAGTAGGGCCCAGAAATCGGCCGCATAGCGGTCTAAAGGACAATAGCCAGAAATATCCAAACATTACCTGATACACCCTAAACTAGCCAAGCGCAGCATAACTAAACATAACGCGCCGAGACCACTGTTGATGGCCTGCTCAGTGCGAAGCAGAATACAGCAGAGCACAGTAGAGTGCAGAAATCCACCGAGTATCAGACCATAGCACCAAAGTCGCAGCTGCCCTTATCTAACCTAGCGCAACATAACCAAACCAAACGTAACATGACGCAACCCAACGTGCCAACACCACTATTGCTGGCCTCCACAGAGACAAGCGTAGAATATTAGAGCACAGCAAAGCGCAGAAATCCACCGATTAGCAGCGCATATCACAAGAGTCAAAGCTACCCTGCCCTAACATAGGGAACCGTAACGTATCCAAACAAAGCATATCTCAACCTGACGTGCTGAGGCGATCATTGCTAGCCACCGCAGAGCCAATCAGGGCGTATTAGAGCAATCTAGGGCGCAGAAAGCTGACGCACTGCAGTGAACAGCACAAAATTCAACGATACCCAAACCTTACCTGATCCAACGTAAACTAACCAAACGCGCCGGGCCAAGTACTGCTGGCATCCCCAGAGCCAACAAAAGATACTAGAGCACCGTATAGCGCACAAAACCACGGAATAACAGTGTGTAGCACAAAAGTCAAAGGACTTCTGTCCTATCCTAACCAAACGTGACGTACTCGAACGTAACATATCTAGAACCAACGTGACGAGACGTCTATTTCTTCCCTCGCCAGAGCCATGCAGAACATATTAGAGCAATGTCGAGGGCAGAAATCCATAGAATAGCAGTGCATTGCACAATGGTCAAAGCTAACATGCCCCAACCTAGGAAATCGTAACATATACAAACGTAACATTATTCATCCTGTCGCGGTGAAAGCACCATTTCTAGCCTCCCCGGAGCCAAACAGTTCATATTAGAGCAATGGCGAGCGCAGAAATCCACCGAACGGCAGTGTACAGCGCAAGAGCCAAAGTTATCCTGTCCTAACCTATGCAAACGTAACGTAACCAAACGTAACATGACACAACTAAACGTTCGTGTCCACTGTAGCTGTCTTCCCCAGAGTCAAACTCAGCATTTAAGAGCAACGTAGAGCGCAGGAGTCCGCCGAATCACATTACATAGCACAACAGTCAGAACTACCCTATTCTAACCTAACCGAACGTTACTTAAACGAACGTTACCCAACTCAGACCAACGCGCCAAGGACACTATTGCTGTATCCCCAGAGCCGAGCAGAATGTACTAGAGCGCAGTGGAGCGCAGGAATCCGCCGCATCGCAGTGTACAGAACAAGAGTCGAAGATAACCTAACATAACCTGACCTATCCTAACATAACCAAACGTAGCCTAATTCAACATAACGCTCTGCGACGACCATTTCTGGCCTATCCACGGCCAAGCACAACATAATAGGGCACAGTAGGCCGCAGGATTTCACCGAATATCAGTGTACAGCCAAAAGACAACAATACCTTAACGGAACTAAGCCTAATCTTACCTAACCAAATGTAACATAACTCAAACTAATGTGCTGAGAACACTACTCCACGCTTTCCCAGAACCAAGCAGAACATACCAGAGCACAGTGGGACACAGAAATCCACAGAATAGCTGCGTATAGCACAAAAGGCGAAGCTACCCTATCTTAGCATATCCAAACGTCACTTGACGGAGCGTAACATAGCGCGAGCCAACGTGCCCAGACAGCGGTTCTTGATCGCCCCAGGGCCAAGCAGAATATAGCAGAGCAAAGCAAAGCGCAGAAAGCCGCCGGATATCAGTGTGTAGAATGAAGGTCGTAGCGAACCTTAACGAGCATAACAAAATATCTCCTGACCAAACGTAACATATCACAACCTAACGTGCCGAGACCACTATTGCTGGCCTCGCATAGCCATGCAGAATATACTAGTGATCAGTAGGGCGCAAAAATCCGCCGCAATGCAGTGTACACCACAGTAGCCAGATATATCCAGACATTACCTGAACTAACCTAAATAATCCAAGCGCAGCATAACTCACCACAACATTCCAAGACTACTATTGCTACCATTCCCAGAACCAAGCAAAGCATATGAGTGGAAAGTAGAGAGCAGGAACCTATAGAATCGCAGTGTACATACCAAAAGACAAAGCTACCGTATCCTAACGTAACTTAGGATATGACAGCTTCGAATTTAGTGCTATACTCTGCTATTCGGTTGATTTCCGCACTTAACATTGCTCTACTATAATCTACTCGACACTGGGGAGGCCAGCAATGGCGATCGTGGCACGATATCTTGTGTTATGTTACGGTCGGTTTGGTTAGGTTAGGTTAGGTTAGGTTTGGTTAGGACAGCTTTGACTGTCGTGCTATGCACCGTTATTCGGCGAATTCCTGCCCTCGGTTGTGCTCTAATATGCCCTGCTTTGCTCTGGGTAGGCCAGAAATGGTGGCCGTGGTACGTTTGGTATAGTTACGTTACGCTTGGTTAGGTTATGTTGTCATTCGTTGGGTTTGGATATCTTTGAACTTTCTGCTACTCACTGCCACTCTATTGATCACTGCGCTCCACTCTCCAGTTATATGTTCTGCTTGGCGATGGGGGGCCAGCGGTAATGATCTAGTCAAGTTAGGCTTTGTTAGGTTACGTTTGGTTATGTTACGATTGGTAAGGATAGTACAGGGTAACTTAGATATTTGTGCTATACACCGCCATTCGGAGGATTCCTGTGCTCTTCGTTGCTCTACAATACTCTACTCGGCTCTGGGGATGACATCCATGGCGGTCGTGGCACGATAGGTTATGGCAGGTTACATTCGGTTATGTTATGTTAATGATCAGTAGGGCGCAAAAATCCGCCGCAATGCAGTGTACACCACAGTAGCCAGATATATCCAGACATTACCTGAACTAACCTAAATAATCCAAGCGCAGCATAACTCACCACAACATTCCAAGACTACTATTGCTACCATTCCCAGAACCAAGCAAAGCATATGAGTGGAAAGTAGAGAGCAGGAACCTATAGAATCGCAGTGTACATACCAAAAGACAAAGCTACCGTATCCTAACGTAACTTAGGATATGACAGCTTCGAATTTAGTGCTATACTCTGCTATTCGGTTGATTTCCGCACTTAACATTGCTCTACTATAATCTACTCGACACTGGGGAGGCCAGCAATGGCGATCGTGGCACGATATCTTGTGTTATGTTACGGTCGGTTTGGTTAGGTTAGGTTAGGTTAGGTTTGGTTAGGACAGCTTTGACTGTCGTGCTATGCACCGTTATTCGGCGAATTCCTGCCCTCGGTTGTGCTCTAATATGCCCTGCTTTGCTCTGGGTAGGCCAGAAATGGTGGCCGTGGTACGTTTGGTATAGTTACGTTACGCTTGGTTAGGTTATGTTGTCATTCGTTGGGTTTGGATATCTTTGAACTTTCTGCTATGTGGCCGTGGTACGTTTGGTATAGCTACGTTACGCTTGGTTAGGTTATGTTGTCATTCGTTGGGTTTGGATATCTTTGAACTTTCTGCTACTCACTGCCACTCTATTGATCACTGCGCTCCACTCTCCAGTTATATGTTCTGCTTGGCGATGGGGGGCCAGCGGTAATGATCTAGTCAAGTTAGGCTTTGTTAGGTTACGTTTGGTTATGTTGCGATTGGTAAGGATAGTACAGGGTAACTTAGATATTTGTGCTATACACCGCCATTCGGAGGATTCCTGTGCTCTTCGTTGCTCTACAATACTCTACTCGGCTCTGGGGATGACATCCATGGCGGTCGTGGCACGATAGGTTATGGCAGGTTACATTCGGTTATGTTATGTTATGTTATGTTTGGTTAGGTTGATGCTTTTACGCTTCACACTGATATCCGGTAGATTTCTGCGATCTGCTGTGGTCCCGTACGCTCTGCTTTGCTCGGGGGGGGGGGGGGGGGCAGCAATAACTGTCGCGGCACGTTCGTTAAGCTTTGCTACGTTAGGTTGTGTCATGTTAGCTCGGGTTAAGCTTGGATATCTTTGACTATTCTGATGTACACAAACATGCTATGGATTTCTGCGCCGCGTACTGCCCTAATATGCTGTGCATGTCTCTGGGGAGGACAGCAACAATGGTAGCTCCACGTTAGGTTTGGTTAGGTTACGATTGGATAAGCTAGGTTATGTTGGGTCATTTCGGGGCAGTTGTGACTTTTGTGCCGCACGCTGCTGATCTCTGGACTTTTGCGCTACACTGTGCGTTATCACACTCCGGTTGTCTCCGGGGACGCCAGGAATATCGCACTAAGTACGTTAGGCTGAGTTACGATACGTTTGGGTATGTTACATTTGGTTAGGTTAGGATTGGATACTTATGACTTTAGCGTTGTAAACTGCAATTCGGCAGATTCCTGCGCTCCACCGTGCTCTCATATGCTCTGCTTGGCTCTGGGGAAGCCAGAAATAGCTGCCGCGGCACGCGACATTGAGCTGTGTTACGTTTGGTTAGGTTACGTTGGCACGGGTTAGATTTGGATGCCTTTTTCCTTTCTGCTATTCACTGGCACTATATTGATTTCTGCGCTCCACTCTTATCTAATAGGTTCTGCCCGCCAGGTGTAGCGGTCGCGGCACGTTAGGTTTTGTCGTGCTACGCTTGGTTATGCTTGGTTTGGCTGTGTTTGGTAGCGGTAGCGTTGACTTCTGTGCTATATACTCCCATTACGTGGACTTATCCGCGCTACTGTGCTCTAATATGCTCTACGTTGCTCTGCCGAAGCGAGAAAGTGCGGCCGCGAGATGTTAGACTGATCTAGATTACGTTTAGTTTGTTTATGTTATCATGTATTAGGTTTGAAGTGCATTGCCTTTTCCGCTATACACCACGATTTAACTGATTTCTGCGCCCTACTCTCGCCTAATATGTTCTGCATGGCCCTGGGGAGGACAGAAATGTTGGCCGCGCCATGTTAGGTTGAGCTAGATTACGTATGGTTAGCTTACGATAGCATGGGATATGTTTGGGACTGCTCTGGCTTTTGAACTGCAGACCCTTATTCTATGGACTTCTGCGCTCTACTGTGCACAATCGCACTCTGTCTGTGGCTCGGGACGCCAGGAATAGTGGTCGCGCAGAATAGGTTGTGTTATGCTACGTCTGGTTAGTTAAGACTTCGTTAGATTAGGACAGGGTAGCTTTGCCTTTTGTTCTATACACTGCTATTCCGTGGATTTCTGCGGCCTACTGTGCTCTAATATGCTCTGCTGGTCTTTCGGAGGACAGCAGCAGTGGTCTCGGCATGTTACTCCGTGCTAAGCTAAGTTTAGTTATGTCACGATTGGTTAAGCTACGAAATTATAGCTTTACCTTTTATGCCATACACTGCTATTCGGTGGAATTCTGCGCTCCAGTGCGCTCTAATATGTTCTGCTCGTCTCTGGGAAGGCCATCAATTGTGGACGTGCCACGATTGGTTCAGCTATGCTACGTTCGGTTTGGTCAGATTAGGATGAGTTTGACTTGGGTGGCTTTGATGTTTGTGCTATACACTGCTATTCGGTTTACTTCTGCGATCTACGTTGCCCTACTATACTATGCTCGACTCACCGATGACCAGCAATAGTGGTCGCGGCAAGGTAGGTTGAGCTAGAATATGTTTGGTTTGGTTAGGTTACGTTGCGTTTAGGTTACATACTGCTGCTCTATTGACTTCTGCGATCTACTGTGCGCTGTCACACTCTGCTTGCATCTGGGGACGACATGCATAATGGTCGCCGCACGTTGGGTTGAGTCATGCTACGCTTGGTCATGCTATGCTTGGTTACGTTTGGCTGGGGTAGCTTTTACTCTTGCGATATACGCTGCTATTCCATGGATTTCTATGCTCTGCTGTGATCTATTATTCTCTTCTCTGCACTAGGGAGGCCACAAATTGCGGCTGCGGAGCGTTATGTTGAGTTAAGTTTCGTTTGGTTAGGTCAGGTTTCTTCGGGTTCGGTTTGTAAATCTTTGACTTCTGCGCTGTACACTTGCATTCAATGGCTTCTGCGCTCTACGCTCCTCTAATATGCTCTGCTATCGATCGGGAGGCCAGCAATAGCGGTCGCGGCACGTTAGGTTGAGTTATGCTATGTTTGCTCATGTTACGATTGGTTACATTAGGAGAGGGTAGCTATGGCATTAGTGCTATAGTCTGCTGTTAGGTCGATTTCTGCGCCATAGCGTGCCCTAATGCTTCCAGCTTGGTTCTGGGAAGGCCAGCCAATGTGGCCTCTGCACGTTATGTTGTGTCAGGTTTCGATCGGTTAGGTTGTGACAGGCTGAGTTTGATGAGGATAGCTTTAACCTACGCGCTGTACACTACTATTCTGTGGAGCTCTGTGCCCTACGGTGCTCTAGTATGTCCTGCTTGGACCTGGGAAGCGCAGCAAATTCGGTCCTCGCACGTTAGGTTGGGTTAGTCCATGTTTGGCTGAGCTAGGTTGAATTGGGTTACGTTTGGGCTGCATTGACTCTTCTGATATACACTGCGTTTCTATGGATTTCTGCGTCTTACCCTCTACTAGTGCATTCTGGTTGGCCCTGGGGAGGACAGCAATGGTGGCCGCGGCCGGTTAGTATGAGCTAGGATATGTTTGGTTATGTTCTGTTGTCTCTGGGTTAGGTTTGGGTAGCTCTGACTGTTCTGATATACACTGCGACCATATGGATTACTGGGTTCCCCTCTCGGCTAATGTGTTCTGCTTGGCTCTGTGGATGCCAGCAATGGTGGTCGCGGCGCGTTATGTTGAGTTGCGCTACGTTTCGTTATGTTACGATTGGTTGGGTTAGGAGCGGATAGCTTTGACCTTAGTGCTATCTTCTGCTTTTAGGTGTATTCCTGCGCCCTACAGTGCTCTAATAGTTTCTGCTTGTCTCTGGGAGGGAAAACAATGATGGTCTCCGGACGTTATGTGGAGTCAGTGTACATTCGGCTAGGCTGCGATAGGATTAGTGTGGTTAGGATAGCTTTAACTTTGGTGCTGTACACTGAGGTTCTGTATTCTTCTGCGCTCTGCTTTTCTCTAGTATGCCCTGCTAGTCTCTTCGGAGGGCAGCAACAGCGGGCTCGGCATGATAGGACGAGTTAGGCTATGTTCGGCAATCTTCCGTTGGTTTGGGGTAAGATTGGATAGCTTCTACGGTTCCGATGTACATAACGATTCGTGGATTTCTGTGGTCTACTCTCCACTAATGTGCTCTGCTTGGCTCTGGGTAGGCCAGCAATAGTGGTCGCGGCACGGTGGTTTGGTTTTGGTTACGCTTGCTTATGTCAAGCTTGGCTAGGATAGTTGAGTATATCTCCGATTATTGCGCTATGCACTGCTATTCGGTGGATTACTGCCCTCTACTGCGCTCTAATACGCTCTGATTGGCTTCGGAGAGGCCAGCAATACTGGTCTCGGCACGTTAGCTTAAGTCAGGTTACGTTTGGATAGTATATGTTAGCATTGGTAAGCTTTGAATAGTTTTGATTTTTCTGCTACACGTTGCGATTCTATGCATTCCTGCGCTGCACCCACTCTAATATGTTCTGCTTGAACCTGGTGATGCCAGCAACAGTGGTCGCATCGCAGCAGTCTAGGTCGAGTTAGATTACGTTTGGTTAAGTTAGATTTGTTAGGTCAGGAGAGGATAACCTCGAAATTTGTGCTATACACTGCTATTCGGTGGACTTCTGAGCTCCACTGTGTTCTGGTATTTTCAGCTTGGTTCTGGGAAAGGGAGCAATACTGGTCTCTGCGACTTACGCTGGGTTATTCTACGTTTGGTTGGGTCACGTTAGGTCAGGTTAGGTTAGGTTACCTTTACTTTCGTGCATTACGCTGCAACGCCGCGGATTTCTGTCATCTACTTTGTTCTTGTATATACTGCTTGGCTATGGGATGTCAGCAATAGTGGTGTAGGGCGGTTAGGTTGAGTTAGGTTACGTATGGATATGCCATGTTTGTTTATGTTAGGCTGGGATGGCTTTGACTTTTGTGCTACATGATGCTATCTTGTGGCTCTCTGTGCTGTAATGTGCTCTTGTATATTCTGCTTGTCACTGAGGAATCCAGCAATAGTAGTCTCGGCACGTTAGGTTTAGTTGGGTTTCGTTTGGCTATGTTACGTTTGTTAGGTTTAGGTTCAGATAGCTTTGACTTTCTTGGCATATATTGCTATTCGGTGGATTTCGGCGCTCTGCTTGGCTCTACTATACTCTGCTCAGCTTGGGGCATGCCAGTAATAGTGGTCGCGTCACGCTAGGTTGTGTTAGCCTACGTTCGGTTACATTAGGATTGGTCAAGTTTGGAGGGTCTAGCTTTGATTTTTGCGCTATAAACTGCAATTCGGCGGACTTCTGCACTTTACTGTGCTCAAACATGTTCTGCTTGACCCTGGCAGTGCCAGCAATGGCGGTATCGGCACGGTACGTTGAGTTATGCTACGTTTGGTTAAGTTAGGATAGGTCTGGTTTGGTCGGCAGCACATACAAGAGCACAGCAGAGCGCAGAAGCCCACCGCATTGCAGTGTACAGCATAGAAGTGGAAGGTATGCTAACCTAACACTTACAGGCCTAACCAAACTAACGTAATCTAAGTTAGCCTAAAGCACCGCTGTCACTGTATTTGGGCTCCGCAGTGCAAAGCAGAGCATTCTTGAACACAGCGTTGCGCAGAAATCCACTGAATAGCAGTCCGTACCACAAAAATCAAAGCTATCCTCGCTTAACCTAACCAAACATAACATAACCAAACGTAATCTGACCCAACCTAACGCGCCAAGACCGCTATTCCTTACCTTCCCAGAACCGAGTATACAGCACAGTATGGCGCAGAAAACCGTCGCATTGCTGAGTAAAGCAGAAAAGCCATAGATACCCTAACCTAACCTGACTTAACCGAACTTAACCAAACGTAGCCTAACACAACGTAGCGTGACTACACCACAATTGCAGGCGCTCCAAGGGCCAAGCTGAGCATAATGGAGCATAGTAGAGTAGAGTAATCCGCCGAGTAGCGGTTCATAGCGCAAAAGTCGCAGCTAGCCACACCTAACCCAACCAATCGTGTCGCAACCAAACGTAACATAACTCAACCTAACGTGCAGCGACAACTATTTCGGGCCTCCTCAATGCCGAGCAGAGTATACTGGAGAACAATAGAGAGCAAAAATGCGCAGAATAACACACTGTGCCATGGAAGTCTCAGATATCCTATACTAACTTGTCCAAAAGTAATGTAACCAAACGTAGACTAACTGAACATAACGCGCCTAGGCCACTATTGCTGGCATCCTCTGTGCCAAGCGGAGTACACTGCAGCACAGTAGAGCGACGAAGTCCATCGAATGGCAGTGTACACCACGAAAGTCAAATCTATGCAAACCTAACCAAAACTAACATAACATAACCAAACATAGCCTAACTCAACTTAACGTGCCGGGACCACTATTGCTGGCCTCCGCAGAGCCAAGCAGAATATACTACAGAACAGTAGAGCGAATTAGCGTATGTTCGACTACGAGCGGTCCACAGATTAACAGTGTGTGGCGCAAAAGTCAAATCTACCCTATCCAAACATAACCAAACGTAACATAATCGAATCTAACCGGTCTAAAATTAACGTACCTAGGACACTACTGCTGGCCTCTCCATGGACAAGCAGAATATACTAGGGAACGGTAGAGCGCAGAAACCCGCCGCTTTGCAGTGCATAACATGGAGTCAAGGACAACCAAACCATACATGAACTAACCTAAACCAACCAAACGTCGCGTAGCTCAACGTAACGTGGCGAGACCACTATTCCTGGCTTCCCCGTTTCCAAGCAGGACATTCTAGAGCACAGGATAGCGCAGAAATGCACCGAATAGCTGTGTATAGCACAAAACCCGAGGCTATTCTATCCTAACTTAACCAATCGCAACATCACAGAACGTAACGTGACTCCCTCTAACGTGCCGCGAAAGCTATTGCTGGCACCCAAACATCCGAGTCGAGCAGAGTACAGTAGAGCGACGTAGGGTGTAGAAATCAACCGAACTCCAGTGTACAGCACATAGGTCAAATCTAACCTCCCCTTGCCTATTCAAACGTAATATAACGAAACGCAACCTAACTTAACCTAACGTGCCGAGGCCGATCCTTCTGACCTCCCCAGAGCCAAGCAGAATATAACGAGAGAACAACACAGCGCATTAATCCACCGCATTGCAGTGTACAGCACATGAGTGGAAGTTATCCTATCCTAACCTAACCAAACGTAATATAACCAAACGTAACCTAACTCCGACAAACGTACCGAGACCGATACAGCTTTGCTTCCCATAGTCAACCGGAACATGCTAGAGCACAGTAGAGCGCAGGATGCCGCCGAATAGTAGTGTATAGCACAAGAGTCAAAGCTATCCTCTCCTAACGTAGTCAAGCGTAACATTGGCAGACGTTACGTAACAAAAACTGTCGTGCCACGACTGCCATTGCTGGCCTCACGTGAGCTAAGCAGAGTACAGCAGAACAATGTAGAACGCTGCAGTCTTGCGGATAGCAGAGTAGAGCAAAAAAGTCTAAGCTCTTTTAACAAAACATAAACAAACCTAAGATAATCGAACGCAACATAACTCAACCAAACGTGCCGCGAGCACTATTGCTGGCGTCCACAGAGACAAGCAATGTGTGATAGCGCACTGAAGTGCGCAGATGTCCACAGAATAGCAGTGTGTATCACAAAGGTCGAAGTTATCCTAACCCAACACATCGTAGCCTAACGTTGCCTAACGTAATCTGACCCGACCTAACGTGCCGCCACCACTATTGCTGAACACCCAGAGCCAAGCAGAGCGTATTAGAACAATGTCGAGCGCTGAAAACCACCGATCATCGGAGCATAGCACAAAAGTCAAGGCTACCCTATCCTAATCTAACCAAACGTTTCATAACCGTACATAATCTATCTCAAACTAACGCGTCGAGGCCACTATATTACTTGCCTCCCCAGATCCAACCAGAACATACTGGAACACAGTAGACCGCAGAAAGTCGCCGAAAACAGTGTATACCACGTAAATCAATGGTATCCAGACCTAACACAAACTAACATAACCAAACCAAATGTAGCCTAACGAAACCAAACGCGCCGAAACCCCTATTACTGGCCTCCCCATGCATGAGCAGAGTATAGTAGAGCAGCGTAGAGAACAGAAATCCACCGGATTTCAGTGTATATCGCAAAAGTCATCGCTATCCTCTCCTAACCAATCCAAACATAACATAACTGACGTAGCTTCACTTAACATATCGCGGCAGGGCCACTGTTGCTGGCCTCCCCAGAGACGAGCAGACTATAGTGGAGCACAGACGAGTGCTGAAATCCACCGCATGGAGGTGTATACCACGAAAGTCAAAGCTGTCCACACTTAAACCAAGCTAGCGTACCACAACCAAACGTAGCCTATCCCAAACTAAAATACCGAGACCACTATTTCTGGCCTCTCCAGCGACGAGCAAAGCATATTGGAGCACAGTAGAGCGCAGAAATCCACCGAATAGCAGTGTATAGCACAAAAATCAAAGCTGCCCTATCATAACAAAACCTAACCTAACCTACCCATACGCAGCATATCTCAGCCTAGATTGACGGGGCCTCAACTTCTGGCATCCACAGGACCAAGCAGAGAACATCAGAGCACAGTAGAGCGCCGAAATCCACCGAACAGCAGTGTCAAGCACAAAAGTAAAAGTTAGACAAACCAAACCTGACCTAACCTAGCCCAGCCAAGCGTATCCTATCCCAAGCTAGCGTACCGAGACCGCAATTGTTGTCCTCCCAAGAGTCGAGTAGAGTATAGTAGGGCAATGTAGATCGCAGAGATCAACCGAATAGCAGTGAATATCACAAAAGTCTAAGTTAACCTATCCTTACCTAACGAATCGTAACTTAAGCAAACGCTATCCAGCTCAGACAAACTTACAGAGACTAATACGGCTGCGCTTCCCATAACGTATTTTAACACAACATAACGTGCTGCGACCACTGTCACTGGCCTCCCGAGTGTCGAGCATAGTTTAGTGGAACAATGTAGAGCGCAGATATCCCCCGAATAGCAGAGAACGGCACAAAAGTATAAGCTACGCTCTCCAACCATAACCAATCGTAACATACCCAAACGCAGGCTAACCCAGCCTTACGTGCCGAGAACACTACTGCTGGCATCCCTGTAGCCAAGCAGAACATACTAGAGGAGCGTAGAGCACAGAAGACCATAGAACTGCAATGTATAGCAGTAAAGTGAAGGATGTCCTAACCTAACACATACTAACTTAACCTGGCCAAACGAAGCGTAACGTAACTCAACCAATCCATAGGTCTGCTTCCATAGATCGAAGCAGACCACAATAGAGCACGCAAGAGCGCCGAAAAATCAACCGTATAGTAGTGTAAGTCAGGAAAGTGAAAGATGTCCTATCCTGCCGCGACCATACGTAACGCAACCAAACGTAGCCTATCTCATCTTTTCCTGCTGTAACCGCTAATGCTGCCCTCCACGGAGCCCATTAGAACATTTTAGACGATAGTAGTGCGCAGAAATCCATAGAATCACTGTGCACATCACAATAGTCGAATTCGCCCTATCCTGACATAACCATACGTATCAAAACCGAACGTAGCTTAACTCAACCTAACGTGCACAGACCACGATTGCAAGCCTCCAAAGAGCCAAGCAGAGAATGCTAGGTCTATGCAGAGCGCAGAAAACCACAGAATGGCGGTGTATGGCAAAAAAGGCAAAGCTATCTTATCCTAACATTACCTAACGTAGCATACACATACGTAATCGATCTCAATATAACGTGGCGAGACCGATATTGCTGACCTACCCACAGATTCGCAGGGTACACTAGCACAATATAGAGCGCAGAGATCCACCGAAAAACAGTTTGCACCACGCAAGTCGAAGATATCCATACCTAACCAAGACTAAAACAAAACAACCAAACGTTGCATAGCTCAAACCAACGTGCCCAGACCACAATTGCTGGCCTCCCCAGAGTCAAGCTGAGCATACTAGGGGACAGTAGAGAGCAGAAGTCCACCGAACAGCTGCATATATCGGAAATGTCAAAGCTAACCTCACCTAACCTTACCAAGCGTGACATGAATGTACGTAACCTAACACAGACTAACGTGCCGCGGCTACTATTTCTGGCCTCCCAATCGCAAAGCAGATAATATTAGATCACAGTAGAGCGCAGAAATTCACCTGACAGCATGTATAGCACAAAAGTCGATTACATCCTAACCAAGCCAGACCTAACCTAACATGGCCAAACGTAGAATAGAGAAACCTAACGAGAAGAGACTTCTAGTGCTCACATCGCCAATGCCAAGCTGGACAATTTAGAGCCAAGTAGAACGCAGAAATCCACTGAATAGCAGTGTAAAGCACAAAAGTCAAAGCCACCCCAACCAAACCTAACCTAACCTAACATAGCAAACCGTAACCTTACTTTAGCTGTCGTGCCACGACCGCCATTTCTGGCCTCCCCAGGGACTAGCAGAATATCATACAGCGCAGTAGATCACTGAAGTCCATAGAAGATTAGTTTTGAGCACACAAGTCAAAGCTACCCTAACCTAAATCAACCTAACCGAACCTAATCAAACCTCATGAAACTCAACAGAAACTGCCGCGACCACTATTGCTTGCCTCCACCGTGTCATGCAGAATTTACCAGAACACAGTAGAGCGCAGTAATCCACCGCATTGCAGTGTACAGCACAAAAGTCTAAGATATCCTAACTTAACCTGACATAAGGTATTCTAATCAGACGTAGGATATCTAATCATAACTAGCCGAGACCACCATTGCAAGCCACCCGGAGCCAAGTAGAATATACTAGACCAAAGTAGAGTGCAGTAATCCGCCGCATTTCTGTGTATAGCAAAAAGGAGAAGATATCATAGCCCAACCTATCCTAACCTAACCTAACCGAACGAAGCGTAACTCAAAATAAGGTGCCGAGATTATTGTTGCTGGCCGCCCCAGAGCCAAGCAGATCATATTATAGCAATGTAAAGCGCAGAAATACACCGACTTGCCCTGTACAGCTCAAAAGTCAAAGCTACCCTGTCCTAACCTAACCAAACGTATCATAACGAAACGCAACCTATCGCCAGCTAACGTGCCGAGACCAATACTGCTGTCATCCCCGTAGCCAAGCAGAATATAATTGAGCGCAGCAGAGCATAGGAATCCACCTAATATCAGCGTATAGCACAAAAGTCAAAGCCAACCTATCCCAACCTGTCCGAACGTAACGTAACCGAACGCAGCCGAACCCTGCCTAACGTGCAGCGAACGGTACTGCTGTCACCTGCAGAGCATGGTAGAGAAGAGTACAGCGCAGGAATCCATAGGGACGCGGTGTATAGCAGGAAGGTCGAAACCATTGAAACCATACCAGAGCTACCGTAACCTAACCAAACGAGTCATATCTCAACCTGTCGTGCCGAGACCACTATTAGTGGCTTCCCCAGAACCAAGCAGAGCATACTCGATCGCAGAAGAGCATAGAAGTCTACCGAACTTGTGCGCATACCACGTAAGTCAAATCTATTCGAACCTAACCCAAACAATCTTAACGTAACCAAACGTAACCTAACAGAACCGAACAGCCCGAGACAACTACTACTGGCCCCCTGAGTCGAGCAGAGAATAGTAGAGCAACGAAGAGCGTAAAACTCCACTGACTGACAGTGTATAGCACAAAAGTCGAAGCTATGATATCCTACCCTGCCCAAACTTAGTAAAACAAAGCGCAACATCACTTATCCTAACGTGCCGAGACCAGTATTGCTGGCCTCCCTAGAGACACGCAGAGCATATTAGAGAGGATCAGGGCGCAGAAATCCACCGGATAGCATTGTATGGCACAAAAGTCACGGCTATACTTTCCTAACCTAACCAACCGTAGCATAAGCAGACGTAACGTAACCCAAATTGACGTGCCACGCCCACTGTTGCTGGATACACTAGAGCTAAGCAGATTATAGCAGAGCAATGTAGAACGCTGGGGTCGTGCGAAAAGCAATGTGTAGCGCAAAAGTCAAAGCCATCCTTGCCAGACGTAGGCAAACCTAACCAAACAAAGCGAAACACAACTCAACCCAACGTGCTGAGGGCATTATAACTGGCGTCTACGGAGACAAGCAGAGCGTGATAGCGCACAG
Source organism: Eufriesea mexicana (assembly GCF_001483705.2). Taxonomy (NCBI): domain Eukaryota; kingdom Metazoa; phylum Arthropoda; class Insecta; order Hymenoptera; family Apidae; genus Eufriesea; species Eufriesea mexicana. The sequence goes on from NW_016908418.1 coordinate 216,696, forward strand.
AGGTGCGCAGCAGACCATAGAATAACAGTGCGTATCACAAAAGTCGGAGCTGCCCTAACCTAACACTACATTACCTAACGTAGCCTGACGTATTGCAACTGAACCTATCTTGCCGCGACCGCTACTGCTGGTCGCCATGAGGCCTAGCAGATCAGCGTAGAGCACTATAGAGGGCAGAAATAAACCGAATAACAGTGTATAGCACGAGAATCTGAGCGACCTTAACCAAACTTACCGTAAGCGACCAAACGAAGCGTAACATAACTCAGCCTAACTTGCTTCAACCACTATTGCTGGCCTCCCTTGTGTCCAGCAGAGTATAGTGGAGCAACGTCGAGCGCAGTAATCCATCGAATAGCAGTGCATGGCACAAAGGACATAGCCACCCTAACCAAACTTAACCAAACCTGACCTAAACAAACGTAACCTAGCTAAACCGAAAGTGCCACAACCAGAATGTCTGGCCTCTCCAGAGGCAATCAAATGCTAGTAGAGCAACGCAGTGCACAGATATGTACTGAGAAGAATTGTGCAGCACAAGAGTAAAAGCTATACTAACCAAGGCTATCCCGTCCTAGCCAAGCCCTACGTAACATAACTAAAACTTGCGTGACTGGACCAACATTGCTGGACTCTCCAGAGACAAGCCGACCGTACTAGGGCACAGTAGATGTCAGAATTCCTCCGCATTTCAGTGTACAGCGCAAAAGTCAAAGGAATTGTCTCCTACCCGAACCAAACGTAACATAACCAAACGTAGACTAACTGAAACTAAAGTGCTGAGACCACTATTACTGTCCTCACCAGCGTAGAGCAGTATAGAGTAGATCACAGTAGTGTCCAGATGTCCATAGAATAGCAGTGCTGAGCACAGGAATCATGGATATCCAAACCTAACCCAACATATCCTAACGTTACCGAACGTAATCAAACACATCCTAACGTGCCGCGACTACAATTTCTGGCCTCCCCAGATCAAAGCAGAGCATATTAGAGCACAGCAGATTGCAGGAGTCCACCGAATAGCTGTGTACAACACAAACGTCATGTCTATCGTGGACTAACCTAACCAAACGTGACAACCAAGCGTAACTTAACACGACCTAACGTGCCTAGACCACTATGCTGACTTCCACAGAGCCAACCAGAATATACTGGAGCAGAATGGATCGCAGAAATCCGCTGCATTGCAGTGAAAAGCACAAAAGTCGCAGATATGCTAACCTAATGTGATCTTACTTAACCTAACCAAACGTAGCCTAACAAAACGTAACGTGCCGATACCAACATTTCTGGCCATTCCAGAGCCAAGCTGAACATATTAGAGCACAGTAGAGTGCAAAAATACGCCGCAATGCAGTGCAAAGCACAAATGCCAAAGGAACACTAACCTAACGCGACATAACCTAACATGACCATACGTCGCCGGACTATACATTACGTGCCGAGAACACTATTGCTGGGTACCCGAGAGCCAAGAACAGTATACTAGTGCACGGCAGAAAGCAGAAGGCCGCCAAAGAACAGTGAATAACACAAACGTCGAAGATATCCATAACATACCTAACTTAACGCAGCCTAACCAAACGTAGATTATCCAAACCTACCGATACCAGACCATCATTCCTCTCCTCCACAGTGCCATGCAGAAAATACCCGAGCTCACTAGAGGGCAGAAAGACACAGAACAGGATTGTATGCCACGAAAGTCAAAGCTATCCAGACCTTACCTAGCAAAACATAACGTAGCCAAGCGTAACCTAACCAAACCTAACGTGCCTAGGCCTCCATTACTGGCTTCCACAGAGCCAAGCAGAATAAACTAGAGCACAGCGGAGCGCAGAAATGCGCCGCAATGTCAAAGATATAGTAACCCTACCTGACGCAACCTAACCTAACCATAAGTAGAATAACTCAACGTAACGTGCCAATAACGCTATTACCGGTCCTCCCAAAGACAAGTAGGGTACATCGGATTACAGTGGAACGCAGAAATCCAACGAATATCAGAATATCATAGCACAAAAGTCGAAGCGACCCTCTCCTAACCTAACCAATCGTAACATACACAAACGTAACCTAACTCAAAATAACTTGCAGCGTCCACTGCTGCTGGCCTCGCCAGGGCCGTGCAGAGTATAGTAGAGCACAGTCGAGCGCAGTAAACCACCGAATAACGGTGTAAGCCAAGAAAGACAAAGCTATCCAGACCCAGCCCAAAGAAACTTAACTGAACGGAACGTAACCAAACTAAGGCTATAGTGAAGCGACCACCGATGACTTCACCAGAACCAAGCGGAGCATATTAGAGCACAGCATAGCACAGAAGTTAAACGAATAGCAGTATAATGCACAAAGGTCTATGCTATCCTCTCCTACCCTATCGACACGCAGCATAAAAAAAACGTAGCCAAAATCAAGATAACGTGACGGGACCACTGTTACTGGCCTCCACAGGGTCGAGCAGAGCATAGTAGAGCAATGTAGAGCGCAGAAATCCAGCGAGTAGCAGTGTATAGCACAAAACTCGAAGCTGCCCTATCCTAACCTCTCCAAACGTATTAAAACCAAACATAGCTTAACTTAACTTAAAGTGACGAGACCACTTTTAAAGGAAGCCCAAGAGCCAAGCAGAACACACTACATCACCGTAGAGCCTAGAATTCCGCCGAATAGCAGTATATAGCCCAAAAGTCAGAGCTATCCTATTCTAACCTAACCAGATGTAACATAAGCAGACATAACGTAACCCAACCTGACGTGCCGCGATCGCTGTTGCTGGCCACACGGAAGCTAAGCAGGTTAGAGTAGAGCAATGAAGGACGCTGAAACCATCCGAGTAGCAGAGTAAAGCGCAAAACTCAAAGATATCATGTCCTAACCTTTCCAAACGTAACATAGCCAAAGGTTGTCTACCTCAACCTAACGTGCCAAGACCACAATTTCTCGCCCCTACACAGCCAATCAGAACATAATAGAGCACTGTAGTGTGCACAATTCTACCGAACATCCGTCTATGGCACGAAAGTCATAGCCCAACAAACCTAACCCAAACCAACATACCCTAACCAGACGTAGCCTAACGCAACCTGACGCGCCGAGACGACAATTACTGGCCACCCCGCAGTAGAACACAGTAAAGTAGAGAAACGTAGGGCGCCTACGAATCCACCGAATTGCAGTGTGTAGCACATAAGTCGAAGGTATCCTGACCTAACCTGGACTAACCTTACCAAACCAAGCGTAGCAGATCCCAAAGTAACGTCCAGCTGCCACTGCTGCTGGCATGCACAGATCCAAGCGGAATATAGTAGAGCACGTTAAATCACAGGAATTCAAGGAATAACAGAGTATAGCACGAAAGACTGAGTTATCCTAACCAAAGTAAGCATAACCTAACCAGACTAGGCGTATCGCAGGTAAACATAACGTGCCGTAAACGCTATGGCTCGCATCCCCAGATACGGACGGAGTACTGCAGAGAAACGTAGAGCGCTAAAATCTATCGGGTAGCAGTTTTCTTCACAAAAGTCGAAGTTATGCTGACGCAACCTCACCTAACCTAACCTAACGAATCGTAGCATAGCTCAACATAACGTGCAGCGACCACAATTGCAGGCCTCCCCATGGTCGAGCGGAAAATATTGGAGTATAGCGCCGGAATCCACAGAATCGCAGCGTGTAGCGCAATAGTCACAGCTGACCAAACCTAACCCAAGTCAACATCACCTTGCCAACCGTAGAGTAACTCAAATTAAGTGCCGCGACAGCTATTGTTGGTCTCCCAAGAGCCAAGCAGAACATGTTAGAACACAGTAGATAGCAGAAATCCAGCGATTAGCAATATACAGCTGAAAGGTCTAGTCTAGAGTATCCAAACCTAACCAAATGTAGCATACCCGAACGTAATCTAACTCAGCCTGAAATGACGAGACAATTATTGCTCGCCTCCACAAAGAAGAGCAGAATAAACTAGAGCAGTGTAGCGCAGACGTCCACCGCATTGCAACGAATAGCACAAGAGTGGAGGATAGCCAAACCTAACCTGACCAAACCTACCACGTCCGAAAGTGGTTTAGCTCAACATAACGTGATGAGGCAAATATTTCTGGAACCGCAGAGCCAAGCATAATGTACTGTAGCACTGTAGAGCGCAGAAGGCGACCGCATTGCAGTGCATAGCTCAAAAACCGTAGATATCCTACCATAACCTGACCTAACCTAACCTAGCCGAACGTAGAATAAATCAACCTAACGAGCCAAGGCCACGGTTGCTCGCCTCCTCCCCATAGTCCAGCTGTGTATAGTAGAGCAATGTGCAGCGCAGAAATCCACCGAATAGCAGTGTATAGCACAAAAGCCAGGGAAATCCTAACCGAGATATTCCAACCTAACCTAACGAAACGTAAATTAACTCAACCTAACGTACCAAGACCACCAATACTGCACAACCCACATCCCAGCAGAGCGTATTATAGCACATAAGATCTCAGAAATCCATCGAACATCAGTGTATAGCACGAAAGTCGAAACCATCCCAACCAAACTGAGTCTACCCCAACATAACAAAACGTGACCTAGCACATCCTTACGAGCCACGGCCACAATTGCTGACCGCCATAGATCGAAGCAGGGGATATTAGAACACCGTAGAGCGCAGAAATCCGCGCACAGCAGTTTATAGCACAAACGTCCACACTATTCTAACCTAACCACACTAAACTTAACAGAACCAAACGCAGCATAACGAACCCTAACACGCCGGGACCGCTGTTGTTGGCATCCTCAGAGCTAATCGAAACATACTAGAACACAGTAGAAAGCAGGTATCCATCGAATAACAGTATATAACACAATAGCCGAGACTACCGTATCCTAACCTAGCCAAACGTAACACAACTGAACTCAACCAATCTGAAACTATCGTGCTTTGGACACCATTGCTGGCCTCCACAGAGCCAAGCAGAATATACTAGAGCACAGTAGAGCGCAGAGATCCTCCGCATTGAAGAGTATATCACAAGATTCAAAGACATCATAACCTATCATGACCTAATCTAACCTAGCCAAACGTAGTCCATCTCAAGACAAGTTGCCGCGGCCGCTATTCATGGCATCCGCGGAGCCAAGCAAGTCATACTAGAGCATTCCAGATGGCAGAAATCCCCCGAATAGCAGTGTGTAGCGCAAAAGGGAGGTCTACCCTATCCTAGCATAACCAAACGTAATATAAACATACGTAACATATATGAACCTAACGCGCCGAGGCCCCTGTTGCTGGCAACCCCTGGGCCAAGCAGGATATACTAGTGCACTGCAGAGCGCTGCAATCCACCGCACTGAAGCGCAAAGCACAAAAGTTGAGGATACCCTGACCAAACATGACCAAACCTAACCTACCCAAACGTAGCGTAACTCAACATAGCGTGACGAGACCAATATTGCTGGCATCGCCAGGGACAGTCAGAATATGTTAGTGCACAGTAGAAAGCAAAAATCCACCGAAAAGCAGTGTATAGCTCAAAAGACAAGTGTACCTTATCCAAACATAAACAAACGTAGCATGAGTGTACGGAACATAACTCAACATAACGTACGCGACCACAATCTCTGGCAGCCCCAGAGCCATGCAGAATATACTACAGCACCGTGGAGCTCAGAAGTCCATAGGATCGCGGTGTACAGCACAAAAGTTGTAGCTATCAGAACATAACCCAAGTTAACGTAACCCAAACAAACATAACCTAGTTCAGCACAACGAGCGGCGAACACTATTGCCTGCCTACCGAGGGCCAAGCAGAGTACAGTAGACCATCGCGGAGCGCAGAGATCCATCGCATTGCAGCGCATAGCACAAAAGTGTAGGATAACCTAACCAAACTTGAAAAAACCTAACTTACCTGAACGTAGCGTAACTGAACGTAGCGAGACGAGGCCAATATTGTTGGCCTCCCCAGAGACAGTCGGAATGTGATAGAGCAAAGCAGGAAGCAAAAATCCACCGAATAGTAGTATAGGCAACAAAAGTCAAGGCTACCTTATCCTAAAGGAGCCAAACGTATCATAACGATACGTAACATGAATGATGCTACCGCGCCGAGACCGCTCTTGCTAGCCTTCCCAGGGACAGGCAGAATAGACTCGAGCACAGTAGAATGCAGAAGCCCGTAGAATCGCGGTGTACAGCCCAAAGTGGTAGATACCAGAACATAACCCAAGCTAATGTAACCCAAACAAACATAACCTAGTTCAGCACAACGTGCCGCAACGACAATTTCTGGCCTACCCAGGGCAAGCAGAATGTAGCAGAGACAGTCGAGGGCAGAAACCTGCTGGGTAGCAGTGTATATCATGAAAGTTTAGGATAAAATGACCGAGATTAATCTAACCTAACCTAACCGAACGTAACGTAACTCAAACTAACGCGCCGAGACCACAATTACCGGCCTCCCCAGAGCCAACCATGATACACCAGAGCACAGTAGATCGCAGAAATCCGCCGCACTGCAGTGTATAGCACAGTAGTAGGAGATATCCTGACCAAACTTGACAAAACCTGTCCTAACCAAACGTAACCTCACACAGCCTATCGTGCCGAGACCACTACTGCAGCCATTCCCAGAGCCGTGCAGAAGATATTAGAACACAACAGATCGCAGAGATCGGCGGAAAGCAGTGTACAGCACAAAATTCTAAACTATCCTGTCCTAACCTCACCGAGCGTAACATAACCGATCGTAGCATAGACCAACATATGGTACCGCGATCGCTATTGCTGGAATCCCAGAGCCACGCAGAATATACTTGGGCACACTAGAGAGCAGAAATCCACCGCATTGCAGGAATAGCAGAAATGCCGTAGATAACACAACCTAACCTGCCCTAACCCAACCATACCAAACGTAGCATAGCTCAACGTAACGTGCCGCGCCTAATGCCTCCGGCCTCCCCTGAGCCAAGTAGAATATATTAAAGCACAGTAGGTCGCAGAGAACCACCGAATAGCAGCGTACGCCACGAAGATCAAAGCTACCCCAACCAAACTTAACCTAACCTGGCCTATCCGTACGTAACACAACCCTACCTAACATGCCGTGACCACTATTATTCGGCTCCCCAGAGTCGGGCCGAGTATAGTAGAGAAATGTAGCGCGTAGAAATGTTCCGGATTGCAGTGTATAGCGCAAATGTCGAAGCTACACTATCCTAACCTAACAAAATCTAACATAACCGACCGCAACATTACCGAGCCTTACGTGCCAGACCACTATTTCTGGCCTCGCCAGTGCCAAGCGGAACGTACCGGAACACGGTGGATCGCAGGAATCCATAGAATCGCAGTGTAGGCCAGAAGAGACGAAACCATCCAGACCTAACCAAGGCAACCATAACATAGCCAAACGTATCATATCTCACCCTAATGTGGCGAGACCACTATTGCTGTCCTCCCCAGAGTCAAGCAGAGAGCATTAGATCGCAGTAGAGCGCATAAATCCAGCGAATAGCAGTGAATAGCTGAAAAGTCAGATCTACCCTGTCCTAACCTAACTAATCGTAACAAAACCGAACGCAACCTAACTCAGGCTAACGCCCCGCGGCCACTATTTATGGCCTTCCCAGAGCGAACCGGAACGTATTAGAGGAGAGCAAATAGCATAAATCCATAGAATCGCAGCGCATGGCAGAAAAGTCGGAGGTACGCAAGCCAAACAGTTGCCAACGTAACCTAAGCAAACGTAGCTTATCTCAAACTATACTGGCGAGACTACTATTCCTGGTCTCCACAGAGACTAGCGGATCACACCAGGGCACAGTAGAGCGCAGAAGTACACCTCATTTCATTGTACAGGACAAAAGTCGAAGGTATCCAATCCGATCTCAAACAAACGTAGCATAACTCTACATAACGCGGCGCGGCCAATGATTCTGACTTCCACAGAGCAAAGCAGAGCATATTAGATCACAGAAGAACGTAGAAATCAACCGAATGGTTGTGTATAGCACAAAAGTAGAAGCGGTCTAAGCGAAGCATAACCAAATATAGCATAACCAGGCGTAACCGAATTGCACATAACCGCCCTACACAACTAATGCTGTCCTCCACGGAGACAGGCAGAATATACTAGAGCACAGTAGATCTCATAAATCCGCGGCGTTGCAGTGTAAAGCACAATAGTGGTGATAACCTCACCTATCCTGACCAAACCAAACGCAACCAAACGTAGCCTAAGTCAGCACATGTTGCGAGAACACTATTGCTGCCTTTCCCAGAGTCAAGCTAAATATATCAGATCACAGTGGAGCACAGAAGTCCACGGAATAGCATTATATAGCAGAAAAGTCAGTGCTCCCCACTCCTACCCAACCAAACGTAACATAACCAAGCGCAGCCTGAATCTAATCTATCCTATCCTAATCTAACCAAACGTATTATAACCGAACGCAGCATAAGGCAGTCTAACTTGCCGAGAACACTGCTGCTGGCCTCTCCATAGCCAAGCAGAATATACTGGAGCACAGAAGAGCGCAGAATTCCACCGAATAGCAGTGCATGGCACAAAAGTCAGAGTCATCCTAGCCAAACCCAGCCAAACCTAGCCTAGCTAAGCGTAACCTAACACAACCTATCGTGTCACGACCGCTATTGCTGGTGTCCCTGGTGTGGAGCAGAGCATTGTAGAGGTATGAGGAGCGTAGAAATCCACGGTACAGCGGAGCATAGCACAAAAGTCTAAGCTATACTATCCTAACCTAACCAAACGTAGCATAACCGAACGCAACATAAAGCAGTCTAACCTGCCGAGAGCACTGCTGCTGGCCTGCCCAGGGCCAAGCAGAACATATTAGTGTGGGTGGAGTGCAGAAATTTACAGAACCTCTGTGCGCAGCAAAAAAGTCAAAGGTATCCAAACCGTGCCCAAACCAACTTAACACAACCAACCGAAGCCTAACTCCAAATAAAGTGCCACGACCGCTATTGCTGGTGTCCCTGTAGTGGAGAAGAGCTTTGTAGAGGTCTGAGGAGCGCAGAAATCCACGCAATAGCAGTGTATAGCACGAAGGTCAGAGCTATCCTCCACTACACTAACCTTACCTTACATGTTCAAACGTAACCTAACTCAACGTAACGTGCCGATCACATTATTTCTGGTCTCCGCAGAGCTAATCAGAGCACAGTAGAGCACAGTATAGCAAACAAGTCCACCGAATGGCAGTGTATAGCACAAATGTCATTGCTATCCTCTCCTGCCCTAACCAAACGTAGTATAGCTCAAACTAAAGTTCCAAGAGCACCATTACTGGTCTCCACGGAGTCGAGCAGAGTATAGCCGAGCAGAGTAGAGCGTAGAAATCCACCGAATAACAATGTATGCCGAGAAGGTCAATGCCACACAAACCTAATGCATGCAACCATAGCATAAGCTAACATAACCTAACTCAACCTGCCCTGTCGAGACCACTACTGCTGGCCTCCCGGAGGCAACCAGGGCACATTAGAGCGCAGTATAGAGCAGATGTTCCACGAGTAGCAGTGTATGGCGAAAAAGTCAAAATTATGTTATCCTAGCCTAACCAAACGTAACACTACCAAGCGCAACATAATCCAACCTAACGTGCTTAGATCACTTTTGCTGGCGTACCGCGTATGTATGTACAGCACAAAAGTCGAAGACAGCCTATCCTAACCTCACCAAACGTAAGATAACTCAAATTAATGTGCAAGGACCGCTGTTGCTGGCATTCCCAGAGTCGAGCGGAGCATATTAGGGCACCGTATAGCGCAGATATCCACCGCATTCCAGTGCGCGGCGCAAAAGCCAAAGATAACCTATCCTCGCCCAAACAAACCTGACCTATCCAAACGTAAAATAACTAAACCTAACGCGCCGCAGTCACTATTTCAGCCCCCCCCCCCAGAGCAAGGCAGAGCATATTAAATCACAGTAGTGCGCAGAAATGCCCCGTAATGCAGTTTATACCACATAAGTCAAAGTTAACCTTGCCTAACCTAACCAAACATAACATAACCAAACGTAACATATCAGAACCTATCGTGCCTAGGCCAGTGTCGCCGACCTCCGCAGAGCTGATCAGAGTATCCTACAGCACAATAAACCGCAGAAATCCGCTGCATTGAAGTGCAAAGGACAAAAGACAAAGTAACACTGACCTAACCTGACAAACCCAACCTAACCGAACGTAGCATAGCACGGCCCATCGTGCCGATATCACTATTGCTGTCTGTCCCAGAGCGAAGCAGGCAATATTAGAGCAACGTGAAATGCAGAAACCCGCCGAATATCAGTATACAACACAAAAGCTAGAGCAACCATCTCCTTACCTGACCAATCGTAACAAACCCGAAAGTAAGCTATCCCAGCCTAACTTGCAATGGCCACTATTTCTGTCCCCCCAGTGCCAAGCAGAACATATCAGAGCACAGTAGGCCACAGGAATCCGAGGCGTTGCAGTGTAAAGCACAAGAGTAGGGACAACATAACCTAACATGTCCTAACCTAAACCACGGAAACGTAGCCTAACTATGCATAAGTTTCCGAGGACAGTATTGCGGTATTTCCCAGAGCAAACCTAAATATATGTGATAACAGTGGAGCGCAGAAATCCACCGAATAGCAGTATATAGCACAAAGGTCGATGCTATCCTCTTCTGCCCTAACCAAGCGTAACATATTCAAACGTAACCTGGCACAACCTAACGTGCATCGACCACTATTGCTGGCCTCCCCAGAGAGCCATGGAGTATAGGAGAGGAATGTAGAGTAGAAGTCCACGAAAAGGCAGTGTATAGAAAAAAGTCAAAGATATCCTACAAAACCTGACCAAACTTCACCTAACCGAACGTAGCCTACCTCAACGTAACGTGACGAGATCACTATTATTGGCCACCCTAGAGACATGTAGAGTATGGCAGATCAATGTAGCGCGTAATAATCAATGTAGAGCCTAGCCTAACTTAACCGAACGTAGCCCAACTAAACATGATGTGCCGAAACCCCTATTGCTGAATTTCCCAGGGCCAAGCTGAACATATTACAGCATAGTAGAGTTGTGTTCCGTCGAATGGCAGTGTATAGCACAAAAGTCAGAGCTACTCTCCCCTAACCTAACCTATCGTACCATACCAAAAAGTAACATAACTCAAACTAGCGTGCAGCTACCACCATTGCAGACCTACCCAGAGTCAAACAGAATATACTAGATCACAGTAGATCACAGAAATCCGCGGCGCTGCAGTGTGAAGCACAAACGTAAAGATAGTCATGCCCAACCTGACCAACCCTAATCCATCCAAACGTAGCCCAACTGAGCATAAGATGCCGAGAACACTATGGCGATATTTCCCAAAGCCAAGCTGTACATATTAGAGGAGTGTAGAGAGCAGCATTCCATAGAATCTCAGTGTACAGCTGAAAAGACAAATCTACCCATACCTAAACCTAACAAGTATACTCCAACTAAACGAAGCCGAACTCAACATAGCGAGCCGCGACCGCTACTGCTGGACGCCCCAAGCAGTATATAGTAAAACACAGTATGGCGCAGAAGTCCACCATATAACAGTTTACACCTCGAAAGTCATAGCTCCTCCAACCTAACACAAACAAACATAGCCTAACCAAACGTAGCCCAACCCAACCTGATGTGGCGAGACCTCTATTACAGGCAATCCCAGAGTCGAGAAGAGTAAGGTAGAGCAATGTGGAGTGTAGGAATCCTCCGAACGTCAGCGCATAGCACAAAAGTCAAAGATATCCTGCCCCAACCAAACCAAACTTAACAGAACCAAACCTATCATAACACAAACAAGCGCGCCGCGACCGCTATTGCTGACCTCACCTGAGCAAAGCAGAACATATCAGAGCAATGTAGAGAGCAGAGGTCGAACGAATAGCAATGTATATCACAAAACTCGAAGTCACCATATCCTAACATAACTATAATTAACATAACCAAAGGCAGCTTAAGTCAATCTAACGTGCCGAGACCACTATTACTCCCAGATCCGAGCAGAATATATTAGTGCAGAGTAATCCGCCGCATTACAGTGTACACCACGAAAGGGAAAGCTATCCAAACATAGCCCAGACTAGCATAACCCAACCGAACGTAGCATAGCCGTACCTAACGGGCCGAGACCACTATTACTGTTCTCCCCAGGGCCAAGCAGGGCACGTTAGAGCAGAGTAGGAAGCAGCAATCCACCGAATAGCAGTATATAGCGCAAAAGTCAAAGCTTCGCTCTCCTAACCTAACCAAATATGTCATAATCTAAAGTAGCCTAACTCATCATACCGTGCCGAGGCTACATTTGCTGAAATCCACGGAGCCAAGCACAGCGTGTTATAGTAATGTGTAGCGCAGAAAGGGAACGGATAGCTGTGTGCAACATAAAAGTCAGGGCTATCCTAACCGAACGCAACCCAAATTAGCCTACCTTTCCGCGAACGCTATTGATGGTCTCCCTGGAGTGAATCAGAGTGTAGTAGGACTATAAAGAGAGCAGAAATGCACCGAATGGCAGCGCATACCACAAAGTTGAAGCCATACATTCCTATCCTAACAAATCGTGACATAACCAATCGTAACATGAAACAAAATAACGTGACTCGACCACAGTTGCTGGCCTCCCCAGGGCCAAACTTAGCCTAACCCAAACTAACTTGGCGAGACTACTGTTGCTGGCCTCCACAGAGTCACGCGGAGCATATTAGAGCACAATAGAGCGTAGAAGTCGACCGCATTACAGTGTATAGCACAAAAGTCAGGGATATTCTGACCAAATCTAACCTAACCTAACATAGCCTAACGTAACTTAACCCAAACAAGCATGCCGCGACCATTACCACTGGCGTACCCAGAGACGCGCAGAATATGGTAGAGCACAGTAGAGCGCCGAAGTCCTCTGTATAGGAATGTATAGCACAAAGGTCAAAGCCATACTAACCACACTTAGCCATACATAACCTAACCAAACGTAACCTAACTCAACCTGTCGTGCCAAGGCCACTATTGCTGACTTGCACAGAATCAACCACAATATACTAGAGCACAGTAGAGAGCAGAAATCCGACATATTGCAGTGTAAGGCACAAAAGTCTAAGATATCCTAACCTAGCATGCCTTAACCTGACCTAGCCGAACGTAGAGTGACTCAACGTAAAGTGCCGGTACCACTACTGCCGTCCCTCCAAGAGTCAAGCACATCATATTAGGGCACAGAATGGTGCAGAAATCCACCGAATAGCAGAGCACAGCGCAAAAGTCAAAGCCATCCTCTCCTAACCTATCCAGACGTAATATAATCAAACGTGTCCTAACTTAACCGAACGTTCCGAGACCGCTATTGCTGGGATCCTCAGAGCCAAGCAGAATATACTAGAGCACAGTAGACCGCGGGGAGCTGCCAAAGAGTAGCGTGTAGCAGCTAAGCCAAGTACCTCCTTATCCAACCTGATCTAACCTAACCTATCCAAACGTGGACTATCTGTACATAACGAGTCGAGGCCACTATTTCTGGCAACCACAGCGCGAAGAAGAACCGACTAAAGCACAATAGAGCGCAGAAAGCTAACGAATGGCAGTGTATATCACAGAAGTCAAAGCCACCATAACCAAACCTAACCCAACATAACCTAACTCAACTTATCGTGTCACGGCCACTATTGCTGGCCACCCTACGGCCGAGCAGAGTATAGTAGGGCAAAGTGGAACGCAGAAATCCACCGAACAGCAGTGCATAGCGCAAGAGTCGCAGTTATCCTATCCTAACCTAACCAATCGTAACACAACCGAAAGTGACCTAACGCAACCTAAACTGCAGCGACCACTATTGCTGGCTTCCACAGAGACGAGCAGAGTATCGTGTTGCACGGCAGAGAGCAGAAATTCACCGAATTACAGCCTATGCCAAGAAAGTCAATGCTATTCTAAACTAAACAAATCAAACCGAATCCAACCGAACGTAGCTTAACCCAACCTAACGAGCCGCGGCCACTATTTAAGGCCTCCACAGTGCAAAGCAGAGCATGCTTGATCGGAGTAGTTTGCAGAAATGCGCCGAATAGCAGCGTGTAGCACAAAAGCCAAGGATACCCCAGACTGACCTGACCAAGCATAATATAACCAAACGTATCCTAACTCAACCTAACGTACCTAGACCACTATTGCTCACCTCCCTGGAGACAAGCAGAACATGCTAGAGCACCGTAGACCGCAGAAAACAGCCGCATTGCTGCGTAAAACTAGAAAGGCTAAGATAGTCTAAGCTAGCATGACCTAACCTAACCTAACCAAACGTTGCATAACTCAGGGTTACGTGCCGATACCGCCATTTCTGACACTCCCATGTCCGTGCTGAAGATATCAGGGCAGTGCAGAGTGCTGAAATCCGCCGAATAGAAGTGTATAGCACAGTTGCCATAGCTATCCCGTACCAACCTATCCGAACGTAACATAACCCAGCGCCATATAATACAACCGAACGTGCCTAGACCAATGTTGCTGGGAACCACAGTGCCGAGCGGAACATACCGTAGCGCAGTAGAGCGCAGAAATGCAAAGAATAGCATTGTATACCACGAATGTCAGAGCTATGCAAACCAGACTCAAACTAATATAACCTAACCAAACGTAGCCTATCGCAACCTAACGTGCCGAGACGATTATTGTTGCCATCTTCAGGTTCAAGCTGATCATATAAGAGGACAGTGGAGCGCAGAAGTAACCAGAATAGCAGTGTATAACACACAAGTCGAAGCTATCCATACCTATCGCAAGCGATCCTAACCTAGTCAAACGTAATCTAACTGAACCTAACGTGCCGAGACCGCTATTGCTGCACACCCCAGAGCCAAGCAGGACATACTAGAACACTGTAGATAGCAGAAATCCTCGGAATAGAAGCGTGTCGCACCGAAGTTACAGCTATTCTAATCAAAATAAGCCTAACCTGAACTAGTCGAAAGTATCCTGACTCAATATAACGTGCCGGGGCCACTGTTGCAAGCCTTCCCGGAGCCAAGCTGAAAATATTAGATCTCTTTCGGCCACAGAAATCCACTCTATGGCTGACTATAGCACTATAGTCAAAGTTATCCGCTGCAAACCTAAGCAATCGTAACGTAAGTAAACGTAACGTAACTCAACCTAACGTGCCGCGAACACTATTCCTGGCATCCCCAGATCCAAACAGAGCACATTAGTGGAGAGTAGGACGCAGAAAACCGTACAAACGCAGTGCATATCGAAAAGGTCAAAGCTACACAAACATAAACCATACCAACGAAACATAACCAGACACAGCCTAGCACAACCTAACGTGCCGAGGCCGCTATTGCTGCACTTTCCAGAGCCAAGCAGGACATACTAGAACACGCTAGAGCGCAGAAATCCCCCGAATAGCAGTGCATAGCACAAAAGTGGTAGCTATACCATCCTAACCTAGCCAAGCCTTGCATAACCAAACGTAACATAACTCATATTTGTGTGCCGCGAACATTATACTTGGCGTCCTTGGAGACTGGCAGGATCTGATACCGCACAGTAGTGCGCAGAGATCCACCGAATAGTATTTCATACCGTAAAGGACCAAGACAGCCTATCCAAACTAAACCAAACCTATCATAACCAAACGTGACTTGAATCAATCAAACGTGACACGACCAACATTGCTGGCCTCCCAGGGACACGCACAACACACTAGAGGACAGTGCAACGCCGGAGTGCACCGAATAGCAGTGTATAGCACAAAAGATGGAGCTATCCTTTGCTAACGCAGCCAATCGTTACACAACCAAACGTAACCTGACAAAGGATAACATTCCGAGATATACGTTCCTGTCCTCCCCAGAGCCATGCACAACACATTAGGGGAGCGCAGGGCGCAGAAATCCATAGAATCGCGGCGTATGGCAGAAAATTCAAAGCTACCCAAGCCTAACCCATGCCAGCATAAATCAGACACACGAAACATAACACAGACTAACGTGCCTCGGCCACAATTCCTTGCATCCCCAGAGCAAAGCAGACCATATCAGAGCGTAGTGGAGCGGAGAAATCCACCATAAATCAGGGAGTGGCGCCAAAGTGAGAGTTATCCATCCTAACATAACCAAAGCAACATAAGCAAACGCAACACAACTCCGCCTTGCGGGCCGAGTGCACTACTTCTGGCTTCCACATAGTCAAGCAGAATGTACTAGAGCACAGTAGAGCGCAGGAATCCACCGAATAGAAGTGTACAGCACAAATGTCAAAGCCATACTTAGCAAACGTAACCTAACCTACCCAAGCAAAACGTACCATAGCTCAATCTATCATGCCGAGACCACTGTTGCTGTCGTCCACAGAGCCAAGCAGAACATATTACAGGAGGGTAGAGTGCAGAAGTACATAGTATCGCAGTGCATAGCACAATAGTCGAAGCTACAATGTCCTAAACTATCCAATCGTAACATAACAGAACGTAACGTAATACAACCTAGCGTCCCGCGACCAGGATTGCTGGCCTCCCCAGAGTTCAAGCAGAACATGCTAGTGGATAGTAGAACGCAGAAATCCATAGAACTGCAGTGTACAACACAAAAGTCTAGGCTAACCGAACGTAACCCAAACCAACGTAGCATAACCAAACGTAGCCTAACTCAGCATAACGTGCAGCTACCGCTGTAGCTGGACTTCCAGAGCCAAGCAGAATAAAGTCGAGCTAAGTAGGGCGCAGAAGTCCACCGGAAAGCTGTGTATACCACGAAAGTCAGATCTATCCAAACCTAACCCAAGCTAACGTAACGTAAAAAAACGTTGCCTATCTCTAACTATCGGGTTGAGCACAGTATTACTGGCCTCCCCAGAGCTCAGCAGAGTATAGCACAGCTGCGTAGATCGTAGAAATCCACCGAACTTTAGTGTATAGCACAGAAGTCAAAGCTATCGTATTTTATCCTAACAAAACGTAGCATAACCGAACGCAACATAACTCAGAACATCGGGCCGAGAGCACGACTGCTGGCCTCCCCATAGCCAAATAGAATGTACTAGAGCACAGTAGAGGGCCAAAATACGCCGAATAGCAGTGTATAGCACAAATGTCAAAGCTATCCTGTGCTACCATAGACAAACATAACATAGCCATGAGTAATCTATCTCAGCCTAAAGTGACGCCCACTGTAGCTGGCCTCCACGGAGCCAATCTGAATATACTAGAGCACTGTAGAAAGCAGAAGTCCACCGAATAGCAGTGTACAGCGCAAAAGACAAGGCTACCGTATCCTAACCTAACCAAACGTTACAAGAACGTACGTAATATATCAGAACCCAACGCGCCGAGAGCACTACTGCTGGCTTTCCCAGAGTCAAGCAGAATTTACTAGAGCACTGTGGAAAGCAGAAATCTGCCGAGTAGCAGTGTATAGGACAAAAGTCATGGCTGTCTTATCATTACCCAGCCAAACGTATCATAAACATACGTAACATTAATAAACCTCACGTTGCGAGACCACAATTGCCGGCGTCCCCAGTGCCAAGGGGAATACATTAGAGCACACTAGAGCTCAGAGTCCCTCCGTAATTTTGTGTATGGCACAAAAGACAAAGCAGACCTATATCAATATAACCAACCGTAGTACAGCCAAACGTAACCTAACTCAACCTAATGTACCGATACAACAATTACTGGCCACCGCAGAGCCGAGCAGAGTATACTAGAGCACTGCAGAGCGCAGAAATCCACCGCATTGAACTGTATAGCAAGAAAGACAAAGATACGGAAACCCTACCTGACCTAGCTCAACCAAACCAATCGTAGCCCAACTCAACACAACGCACCCAGACCACTATTGGTGCGCTCCCGAGAGACGAGCAGAACATACCAGATCACACTAGGACGCAGAAATACACGCAATTGCAGTGTATAGCACAAAAGTCAAAGCACCCACATCATAATATATACAATCTTAACTTAACCAAACGTAACAAAAATGAACCTAACGTACCGCGAACCCTATATCTGGCCTCGCCAGAGTTGAGCCGAACATATTGCAGAACAGTAGAACGCAGAAATAGGTGGAATCGCGGTGTATAACACAAAAGTTGTAGCTATCCAAGCATAACCATGACTACCGTTACCCTACCAAACGTAGAGAAAATAGACATAACGTGCCGAGACCGCTATTGCAGCGCTCCACAGAGCCTAGCAGAGCATACCAGAGCACACTAGAGCGCAGAAGCCCACCTAATAGCAGAGTGCAGCGCAGAAGTCAAACACATCCTGTCCTCGCATATCCAAACTTAACATAGTCGAACGTAACATGACTCAAACTAACGTACCGCGACCACTACTGCTGGACTCCACAGGGTCGAGCAGAACTTACTAGAGGACAGTAGGGCGCAGAAATAAATAGAATCGCAGTGTGTGGCACAAAGGTTACATATATTCAAACCTAACCCAAGCTAACATGAACTAACCAAACGTCATAGTCACAACTTCTGGCCGCCGCAGAGCTAAGCGGTGCATATTGAAGCATAGTAGAGCGCATAAGTTCAACGTACTGCAGTGTACAGCTCCAAAGTCGAAGCTACCCTCTCCTACACATACCAACCGTAACATAACAAAACGCAGCCTAACAAAACCTATCGAGCCATGACCACTGTTGCTGGCCAGCCCAGAGCCGAGCAGAGTATTATAGAGCACAGTAGAGCGCAGGAAGCCACCAAATAGCAGCGAAGAACACATACGTCCTAAATACATTAACCTCAGATGACCTAGCATTTCCTAACCAAACGTTGACTAACTCAACGTAACGTGCCGATACCACTATTGCTGTCCTCCCCAGATGCAGGCAGAGCGAATGAGAGCACCGAAGGGCGCAGATGTCCGCCAAATATCAGTGTATAGCGCAAAAGTCAAACCCATTATCTCCTACCATAACCGAACGTAACATAGCAAGCCGTAGCGTTTCTCAACCTAATGTGCGGAGCCCACTGGTACTGGACACCCTAGATTTGAGCAGAATATGGTAGGGCAATGTAGAGCGCAGAGATCCTCCGAATAGAAGTGTATAGCACGAAAGTGATAGTAGCCTCTCCCAACAAAGCCAAACGTAACACAACCAAACGCAACCTAACTAAACACAACACGAGGAGGCCACTATTGCTGGCCTCCATAGTGATAAGCCGCATGCACCAGGACGAAGCAGTGCGCAGAAATCCGCTGCATTGTAGTGAGTAGGACAAAAGTCGATGTTACCTTAACCTAATCTGACCTAGCCTAACCCAACCAAGCGTACCATAACTCATCATCACGTGTCGCGAACGCTGCTTCCCGCCTCCACTGTGTCAAGCAGATTATAGTAGAGCGCACTGTATCACAGAAACACAGCGAATAGCAGTCTATGGCACAAAAGTCAAAGCTATCCTAAACGAACATAACGTCACCTAGCCTACCGACACGTAGTGTAGCCCAACATATCGTGACGAGACCATCATTTCTGGCTTCCCTAGAGCCCGGTAGAACATATGAGGGCACACTAGAAAGCTGAAATCCACCGAATAGCAGTGTGTAGCACAAGATTCGGGGCTACCGTGTACTGACCTACCCAAACGTAACATAAACAAACGTAACCTTACGTAACCCATCGTTCCGGGAACACTCTTCCTGGCTGCATCCCAGCCAAGCGTAAAATATTAGAAAAGAGTAGAGCGCAGAAATCCGTGGTTGGCTGTGCAAAGCACAAACGTATAATCTATCCCGTCCGCACCTCACCAAGCGTGACACAACCAAACGTAGCATAACCCACACTATCCTGAAGAGACCACTATTGCTTGCCTCCCCTGTGCCAAGCAGAACATACTTCGGCATAGCGGAGAGCAAAAGTCCACCGAATTGCAGTGTGTACCGCCAAAGTCAAACATATCCTGACCTAAGCTGACCTAACCTATCCTAACCTAACCAAACGTAGTGTAACACAACTCAAGGTGACGAGGCCAATATTGCAGGCCTTCCCATAGCCAAGCAGAAAACATGAGAGCCAGCTAGGTAGCAGAAATCCACCGAAAAGCAGTGTATAGCGCAGGAGGCATGGCTTCCGTATCCCAACCGGACCAAACGTAGCATAAGCAAACGCAGCCAAACTCAACCTAGCGTGCCGAGATGAATACTGCTGGCCTCCGAGAGCCAAGGAGATTTCACTAGAGCACAGTACGGCGCAGAAATGCACAGCAATGCAGTGTATGGATACAAAATCGAAGATATCCGAACCATACCCGACCTAACGTAACCTAATAAATCGTAGCACATCTCAAAATAATGTGCCGCGACCACTGCTGCTGGCATTCCCTGAGCCAAGCAGAATATACTAAAGCACTGCAGGTCACTGGAATCCACCGGATAACAGTGTATAGCACGAAAGACGAAGCTAACGTAAACAAACTTAGCCTCACCCAAACTAACAAACATATCCTAACTAAATATAACGTGCAGCAAACACTATTGCTCGCACCCAGTGTCGTGCAGAGCACAGTAGAGCAATGTAGAGCGCAGAAATCCACCGAACTGCAGTGAATGGCACAAAATTCTAAGCTGCTGTGTCCTAACTTGACGAAACTTGTCATATGCAAACGTAGCCTGACAAAACCTAACGCGGCGAGACCACTATTGTTGTACTCCCCAGAACCAAGCAGAGGATATTAGAACGCAGTAGAGCGCAGTAGTCGGAGGATAGCAGCTTATAGCACAGAAGCCTAACCTATCCTATCCTAACATCACCGAACGTAACATAACTAAACGTGGCATAGATCAAACTATCATGACCAGACCACTGTTGCTGGCCGCCACAGAGCCAAGCAGAATATACTAAAGCACAGCAGAGCGCACAAATCCAACACACTGCTGTGTATTGGGCAAAAGTCGAACATACCGTGGCCTAACCTGTTCTTAACTAACCTCACTAGACGTAGTGTAACCCAACTTAACGTGATGAGACCAATAATGCTGGTCTACCCAGAGCCAAGCAGAAAATGTTTGAGCATAGTAGGAAGCAGGTAACCACCAAATAGCAATGTATAGTATAAGAGTCAAGGCTATCGTTTTCTAACCTATCTAAACGTGACATGAACGAACGTAACATAACTTAAGCTATCATCCTGCGACCACTATTTCTGGCCTCCGTAGAGCCAAGCGGAATATTCTAGAGCACAGCGGAACGCAGAAGTCCACCGTACTGCAGTGCAAATCGCAAAAGTGGAAAATAACCAAAACTAATCGTTCCTAGCCTACACTACCCAAGGGTAGTGTATCTCAACATAACGTGATGAGGCAAATGTTGCCGGACTATCCATAGACAAGCACAATATAGTAGAGCAGATTAGAGCACAGAAATCCGCCGAAAAGCAGTGCATAGCACAAAAGTCAAAGCCATCCTGACCAAACATAACCTACCCTAACATAACCGAACGTAACATAACTAGAACCAACGTGCCACGAGCGCTATTGCTGGCCTTGCCAGAGACAAGCAAATGCCATGAGAGCAATGCAGAGCGCAGATATGGACCGAATGGCGGTGTATAGCACAAAAGTCAAAGCTCCTCTAATCAAACATATCCTAACCTAGTCAAGGCTAGCATAACCTAACACAACCTAGCGTGCCGAGACACCTATTGCTGGCATCGCCGGTGTCGAGCAGAGTGTATTGGTGCAATGTAGAATGCAGGAATCCACCGAATATCAGAGCACACAACAAAAGTTAAAGGCATACTTTCCTACCCGATCAAATCGTGACACAACCAAATGTAACATAACCCAAAATAACGTGCCGCGACCACTATTGCTGGCCTCCAAGATTCGAGCACAGTATAGTAGAGAACAGTAGATCGCAGAATTCCACCAAATAACAGTGTGTAACGCGAAAGGCGAAGCTTACCAGGCCTAACCCAGACCAACATAACCTAAGCAAACGTAACATAACTCAATCTAACTAGCCGAGTCCACTATTGCCATCATCGCCAGAGCCACACTGATCTCATCAGAGCACAGCAGGGCGTAGAAATCCAGCGAACAGCAGCGTATAGCACAAGGGTCAAAGCTATCCTCTCCAAACCGAACCAACCGTAACATAGCCACGCGAAACGTAACACAAACTAGCATGCCGCGATCACAAATGCTGGCCGCCCCAGAGCCAAGCAGGACACATTATTGGAGAATAGGGAGTAGAAATCCGTATAATCGCATTGTATGTCAGTAAAGTCAATGCTACCCGAACCTATCCCAAACAAGCTGAGGATAACCGAGCAGAACCTAACTCACACTAAATTGCCGAGGACGCTATTGCTGCCCTTCCCTGAGACAAGCAGGACATACTGAAGTATAGTAGAGCGCAGAAGTCCACCAAATGTATGTGTACAGCAGATAAGTTAAAGCTACCCTAACCAAACCTAACCCAACGTAACAAGATACAACACAACGTGCCGAGACCACTATTGCTATTCTTACCAGAGCCAAGCTGAAAATATTAGAGCAGTGTAGAGATCAGGTATCCACCGCATAGAGGACTATAGCACATAAGTCAAGGTAACATAACCAAACGCAAGCTAACTCAACCCGGCGCGCCGCGAACACTATTGCTGGCCACCCCGGAGCCAAGCAGGACGCATTAGTGTAGAGTAGAACTCAGAAATCATTAGGATCGCAGTGTGAGTCAGAAGCCTCAAAGATACCCGAACCAAACCTATACCAACCTAACATAACCAAACATAGCCTAACACAACCTTAACTGCCGAGACCGCTATTGCTGCCTTCCCCGGATAAAAGCAGGACATATCAGAGCACAGTAGAGCGCAGATATCAACCGAATAGCAGTGTACAGGACAAAAGTTACCGCTACCCTAACCAAACCTAGCCTAACCCAGCCTAACAGATCGTAACCGAACATAGCCTAACACAACCTAACGTGTCGAGACTGCTATTGCTGCCCTACCGCGAACCATGCATGTCACACTAGATCACTGCAGAGCGCAGAAACCCATCAAATAAGAGTGTGCGGCACAAAGGTTAAAGCTATCGTTTCCAAACATTGCGTAAACCAGCCTAACCGAAAGTAATCTGACTCAACGTAACGAGCCGATAACACTGTTTCTGTTCTTGCCATAGCCAAGCTGAAGATATTACAACACTGTAGAACTCACAAGTCCTCCTAATAGCAGAATATATAGATAAGGTCAAAGCTGCACTCTCCAAACCTTACCAGTTTTAACATAACCAAGCGTAACCAACCTCAACGCAACGACCACTACTGCTGGTCTCCACAGAGTCGAGCAGAGCACATTAGTGGAGTATAGAACGCAGGTATCCGTAGAACCCCAGTGTGCATCCGATAAGTTAGTGCTACCTAAACCCAACCCAAACCAACAGGACATACACAAGCATAGCTTAATTCACACCAACGTGCCGAGACGCCATTGCTGCCAACCCCAGAGGGAAACAGGACGTACTGGAGCATAGTAGAGCGCAGAAATCCACCGGGTAGCAGTGTAGAGCACAAAAGTTAAAGGTATTCTAACCAAAATTAGCCTAATCCAAACTAAGGGATTGTAACCGGAAACAGCATAACGTGCCGGGGCCACTAAAGCTGGCCATCACAATGCTAAGCAAAGCACACTAGTGGGGAGCCCAACGCAGATATCCATAGAAACGCAGTGAATATCAGAAAAGTCAGAGATACTTAAGCCAAACCCAAACGAGCAGGACGTAGCCAAATATAGCATAACCCAACATAACGTGCCGAAGCCGCTATTGCTGCCCTCCCAGAAGCCAACCTGTTCATACTAGAGCACCGTAGAGCGCTGAAGTACACCGGATAGCAGTGTACAGCGCAAACGTCAAGGAAATCTTAACCAAGCCTTTCCAACGTAACCTAACGAACCGAAACCTAACTTAACGTGACGTGCCGAAGCCACCAGTACTGGACACCACAGAGCCAAGCAGAGCATATCAGAGCACCGTAGATGTCAAAGGTCCACCGAATAACAGTGTATGACACAAAAGTCTAATCCATTCTATCCTAACTTGAACAAACGTTACATAAGCGTACGTAGCCTGCCCCAACCTAACGTGCCGGGACCACTATTGCTGGCCTGCCCAGAGCCAAGCAGTAAATATTAGAACGCAGAAGAGCGCAAAGAACGGAGGACAGCCGTCTATAGCACAGACGTGTAAACTGTTCTATGCTAACCTCGCCAGACGTAACATAAACGAACGTAGCGTACCTCAGTCTATCGTGCCAAGAGCACTATTGCACGCCCCCAGATCCTAGCAGAACCTACTAGAGTGCATCAGATCGCAGAAATACAGAGCATTGCAGTGTATAGCAGAAAAGGCAAACATATCCTTGCCTAACTTGACCTAATCTAGTACACCCAAACGTAATGTAACTCAACATAACGTAACTGGACCAATATAGGTGGCCCCTCCAGAGCCAATCAGAGCATATTAGAGCATACTGGAGCGCAGAAACCCACCGAATAGCAGTGAGTAGCACAAAGGTCGAAGTAGCCTCTCTTTATATAGCCAAACAAAGCATACACGAACGTAACATAACTCAAGTTAACTTGACGAGAACACTATCGCTGGCCTCACAGAGACAAGAAAATGGAACAGAGCACAGTAGTGCACCGAGATCCACAGCATAGCAGTGTAGAGCACAAAAGTCGAAGTAGCCTCTCCTAACCTAGCCAAACGTAACATACACAAATATATCCTAGCTTGACCAAACATGACGCAACAAAAACTCCTGGCCTCCGCAGAGGCAATTAGAATATACTACAGCACAGTATTTTCCAGAGATCAACCGCATTGCGGTCTATAACGAAAAAGTCGAATATATTCAAACCACACCTGACACAACCTAACCTAACCAATCGCAGCCCAACTCAATATAACCTGACGAGAGCACTGCTGCTGGCATCCCCGGAGTCGAACAGAACATATCAGAGTAGCGTAGAGTGCAGAAATCAGTAGAAACTCAGCGTATAGCGCAAAAGTCATGGCTATCCAAACCTATCCGAGGTTAACATAGCCTAACCGAACGTATCATAACGAAACACAACGTGCGGCAACCACTGCTCCCGGCCTTCCCTGAGCCGAGCAGAATATAGTACAGCACAGCAGAGAGCAGAAATCCACTGTATTACAGTGCAAAACGCAAAAGTGAACGATAGTCTCTCCTAAGGTGTCATATCCTAACCTATCTAAACGTAGTGTGACTCAATATAACGTGATGGACAAATATTGCTGGCCTCCCCAGGGCCAAGCAGAACATATTCGAGTACAGCAGAATCAGAGGTCCACTGCATAGCAGCGTATAGCACAGACGTCAAAGTTACCCTAACCTAACATCACCGAACGTAGTCTGACTCAACCTAACGTGATGCGACCGCTATTGATGGACTTCGTGTGGCCAATCAAACCATATTAGATCACATTAGAGCGCAGGAATGAAACGAATAGCCTGTACAGCGAGTGCATCCTGACTTAGCCAAACTTAACGCATGTATACGCAACATAAGACAACCTAACATGATGAGACCACTATTGCTGGACTCCACAGAGGCAAGCAGAATGTACCGGAGCACAGTAGTACGCAGATACCCATCGTATTGCATTGAACATCATAAAAGGTGAAGATGCCCTGACCTATCATGTCCAAGCCTAACATAACCGAACGCAACATAGCTAAACCTAACGTGCTGAGATCACTATCGCTGGCCTCTCCAGATCCCAGCAGAAAATAATAGAGCACTGAGCGCACAGAAATCCGCGGATAGCAGTGTACAGCACAAGAGTTCAATCTATCCTATCCTAACATCACAGAACGTAACATAACCGAACGTACCATAGCTCAACATAACTAGCCGAGACCGCTATGGTCGGCTTCCACGTAGCCAAGCAGAATACAGAAGAGCACAACAGAGCGCAGAAATCCTCGGCATTGCTGTGCACCGCACCAAAGTCAAACATATCCTGACCAAACTTGTCCTAACCTAACCTATCCAAACGAAGTTTAACTCAACATAAAGTGACGAGACCAATATTGCTGCCCTCTCCGGAGTCAATCAGAGCATATTAGAGCACAATAGAGCACAGAAATCCACCGAATAGCAGTGAAAGGTACAAAAGACAAGGTAGCCTGCCCTAACCTGGCCGAGCGTAATATAACTAAAACTAATTTGACCAGAGAACTATTTCTGGCCTCCACGGAGGGAAGCTGAATGTACTAGCGCACAGTAGAGCGCAGAAAGCCACCCCATTGCAGTGAATAGCTCAAACGTCGAAAATATCCTATCATAACTTGACCCGGACTAACCTAACGGAACGTAGCATAGCAAATTACATCGTGCCGCGACCACTGCTGCAGGCGCCCCAAGGCGAGCACAATATAGTAGAGCACAGTAGGACACAGGAATCCACCACATAATAATGTACAGTACGAAAGCAGAAGCTATCCTCACCAAACTTAACCTAAACTAATCGAACCAAACGTAACCTAACTCAAACTAACGTGCCACGACCACCACTGCTCGCTCCTCAGAGTCGAGCGTAGTACAGAAGAGCAATTTAGAGTGCCGTAATGCACCTAATAGCAGTGTACAGCACAAAAGTGAGAGAGACTCTGACCAAATCTTCATAACCTAACCCAAAACTACGTATCACAACTAAACCTTACGCGCCGAGACCACCATTACTGGCCACCGCAGACACAACACGAGCATATTAGAGCACATTAGAGCGCATAAATCCTCCGAATAGAAGTGTATAGCACAAAAGATAGAGAAACCCTAACAAGGCCTTCCTAACCTAACCTAACGAGACGTAACCTTTCTCAACCTGACGTGCCTAAACCACGTCTTCTGGCCACCACAGAGCCAAGCTGAACACGTCACAGCACACTGGAAGGCAGAAATCCACCTAATAGCAGTGTATGGCACAAGAGTCTAAGCAATTCTCTCCTAACATGTCCAAATGTGTTATAAGGAAACGTAGCCTAACTAAACCAAACGCGCCGAAGCCAATATTGCTGGCCTCTCCAGAGACAAGCAGAATATACTAGAGAACAGCAGAGCCCATGGATCCGCGGTATTACAGGGTATAGCACAATAGTCGAACGTACGCTGACTTAATCTTACCCTACCTAACCTTTGCAAACGTGGTATACCATAACATGATGTAACGGGACAAACATTGCTGGTATTCCCAGAGCCAAGCAGAATGTATTACAGCCCAGTAGAGCGCAGAAATACACCGCAAAGCAGTGAACAGCATAAAGGTCGAAGGTATCCTAACCTAACTAACCCAAACGTAGCACGAATCAAATGACGTGCCGCGAACGCTGCTGCTGGCCTTCCCATAGCCAAGCAGAATATTGTTGGGCGCACCAGATCGCGGAAGTCCACCGAATAACTGCATAAATCACGAAAGTCGATGCCAACACACCAAACTCAACATAACCTAACCTACTCAAACGTAACCTAGCACAACCTAACGTGCCACGAGCACAACTTCTCGCCTCCCCAGTGTCGAGCAGATGGTAGTAGAGCAATGCGAAGCGTAGAAGTCAACCGTATAGCAGTGTACAGCGCAAACTCTAAAGAAACCCTATCCAAGCCTTCCTAACCCAACTTAACGAAACGAAACCTATCTCAACATAACGTATCGAGACCACATTTACAGGCAATCAAAGGGTGAAACCGGACATATTAGAGCACAGTAGATAGCAAAAACCAACCGAATCGCAGTGTATGGCGTTAAAGTCTAATATACTCTAACCTAGCCTGACCAAAAGTAACAAAAGCGAACATAACGTAACACAACATAGCGTGCCGCGACCACTTCTGCTGGCGTCTGCGGAGACAAGCAGAATATGGTAGAACACTGTATGTCGCAGAAATCCACCGTAAAGCGTTGTACAACACGAAAGGCATATTAGCATATCCTAACCTAACCGAACGCAACATACCCAAACGTAGTCGAACTCACACTAGCATGACGGGAACACCACTGGTGGCATCCCCAGATTCAAGCAGAATATACCAGTGCACAGTAGAGTGCGGAAACCCGCGGACAGCAGTGTATAGCGCATAAATCAAAGCTATATCGTCATAACCTCACCAAACATAACAAATCCAAGCGTAACATAACTCAACCTAACGTGCTGAGGCCACTACTGCTGGTCCCCCCAGGTCCAAGCATAACATACTGGAGCACATCAGGGCGCCGAAAACTACCGAATAGCGGTGTATAGCACAAAAGTCAAATATATCATGAGCTAGCTTTGCCTAACGTAACGAATCCAACCGTAGTGTAACACAACATAACGTGACGAGACCAATATTGCTGGCCCCCAGAGGTACAAGGAGAAAATATTAAGTCACAGCACAGCGCACAAGCCATCCAAATTGCAATGCATAGCACAAGATTCAAAGCCTACCTATCCTAACCAAACCAATTGTAACATAACCAAATGTAACCTAACTCGCACTAACATGCCGCCATCGCTGTTGCTGGCCTCCACAGAGCCAACCTGAAAATATTGCAGGAGAGCAGAGCACAGAGATCCATAGAATTGAGGTGTACGGCAGAAAAGTCAAATCTAACCAAACCAAACCCAAACTAACTTAACCTACACAAATGTATCCTAACCCTTAGTAATGTGCCGCGACGACTGTTGCTGGTCTCCCCGGGGCAAAGCAGCATATAGTGGAGCATTGTAGAACGCAGGAATCCAACGTATAGCAGTATACAGCACAAAAGTCAACGTAGCGTGTCCGAACCTAGCCAAACGTAACGTAGTCGAACGTAACATAACCCAACCTAACATGACGAGGGTACTATTGATGGCCTCAGCAGAGACAAGCGGAATATACTAGAGCACAGTAGACCACAGAAATACACCGCAATGCAGTGTTTGGTCATAAAGTCAAAGATATCCAAACCTTACCAGACATAACGTAACCTAACTTATCGTCGCAAATCTTAACATAATGTGCCGGCATCACTATTGCTGCCGTCCCCAGAGGCAAAGAGAGCATACAACAGCACAATAGATTGCAGAAATCCACCGAATAGCAGTGTATAGTACAAAAGTCAGTGCTACCATTCCCTTATGTATCCAAACTTAACATAACCAAACCCAACATAGAGAAGCCTAACGTGCCACGACCTCTATTGCTCGCCTACACCGGGCCAAGCAGAAAATAATAGTACACTAAAGTCCATACTATCTTATCCTAACCTCACCAAAAGTAACGTGACCAAACGTAGCATAACTCAACCTAACATGCCGAGACCACAATTGATGGCCTCCCCATATCCAACCAGAATATACTAGAGCACAGCAGATCGCATAAACCCACCGCAATGCATTGTATAGCAAAAAAGTCAAACATCCTGACCTAAGCCTTACCAAACCTAACCTATTGAAGCGTAGTGCAACACAACATAACGCGACGAGACCAACATTGTTGACATACCCATAGCCAATCAGAACATACTAGTTCACACTAGGAGCAGAAGTCCACCGAATAGCAGTGTATAGCGCAAAATTCAAGGCTATCGTATCCTAACATAACCAAACTTAACATAAGTATACGTAACGTATCTGAAAATAACGCGCCGACACCACTCTTGCTGGCCACGTCATAGCCTAGCAGAATACGCTAGAGTACCGTAGAGCACAAAAATCCCCCGAAAAGCAATGTATAGCACAAAAGTCAAGGCTACCGTGTCATAACCTAGCCAAACGTAGCATAAGCATACGTGACATTTCCCAAACCATTGCACCGAGAACACTATTGCTGGCCGCCCGCGAGCGGAGCAGAATATGCTACAGCACAGTTGAGCGCAGAAATCCACCGCATTGCACTGTATAGCACAAAGGTGCAATTCGTCCTATCCTAACATAGCCAATCGTAACAGATCCTAAAGTAACCTAGTTCAACGTAACGTCACGCGACCACTATTCCTGGCTCCCACAGATCCAAGCAGAATATACTAGAGAACAGCAGAGCGCGGAAATCCACCGTATTGCCGTGCAAAGCACAAAATCGGAAGATAACCGGTCCCAACCTGTCATATCCTAACCTGTCTAAACGTAGTGTAACTCAACATATCGTGGTGGGACAAATATTGCTGGATTCCACAGCGCCAAGCAGAATATACAAGAGCACAGTAGAGCGCAGGTATCCACCGCACTGCAGTGGAAGCCTCAAGAGTAGAAAGTACCCTAACCTAACCTGACCTAACCTGACCTACCCAAACGATGAGTTACTCACCATAGCGTGACAAGGCCAATATTTTTGGCCTACGCAAGAACCAGGCAGAACGAGTTATGACACAGTAGAAAGCTGAAATCCTCCGAAGAGCAGTGTATAGCACAAAAGTCAAGGCTGCCGTATACTAACCTAGCCAAAGGCATCAAAATCATACGTAACATTATTCAACCCAACACGCCGAGGCCACTATAGCTGGCCTCGCCAGAGCCAAGCAGAATATGGTAGAGCAGAGTAGAGCGCAGGAGTCCGCCGCATTGCACTGTATAGCACAAAGTCAAGGCCAATCCTATCCTAACATTAACAATCGTAACACAGCCAAACGTAGTCCATCTCAACATAAAGCACATCGACCTCCACTTCTGGTCTACCGAGAACCAACCAGAATATACTGGAGCACACTAAGGCGCAGAAGACAGCCGCCTTGCAGTGCGAAGCACAAAAGTGAAAGATACACTGACCTAGCCAGGCCTAACCTGACCTACACTAACGTTGTGTAACTCAACGTAAGGCGCCGTGATCACGATTGCTGGACCCCACGTATAGAATCAGAATACAGCAGGGAACAGTACAACGCAGAAACGCGCCGCACTTCAGCCTAAAGCACAAATGACAAAGATACATTAACACAACCCGGCCTATCCCAACCAAACACTACGTAGCATACCACAACATAACTCGCTGATACCACTATTTCTTTCTATCCCAGTACCGGGCTGATCATATTAGAGCACACAAGAGTGCAGGAATCCTCGGAATGGCGGTGCATAGCACAAAGGTCAAAGCTACCCTCTCCTAAACTAACCAATTGTAACCCTGCCGAACGTAACCTAACCCAACAAAACGTGCCGAGACCACTACTGCTGTCCTCCCGAGGGCAGAGCGTGGTATAATCGAGCAATTTGGAGGGCAGAAATCCACCGATTAGAAGTGTACAGCACAAAAGACAAAGACAACCTCTCCTAACATAACAAAACTTATCATAACCGTACACAACCAAACGCAGCCTAACGCGCCGCGGCCACTACTTCTGGCTCCACATATCTAAGTAGGGGATATTATATCACAGTAAAGCGCAGGTATGCATAGAATAGCAGTGTACAGTGCAGAAGTCAAAAACCTCCTAACCAAAACTCACCTAACCTAACATATCCGAGCGTCAACTAACCCAAGCTATTGTGACACGACCGCCATTGCAGGCCTCCCCAGAGTCGAGTAAAGTATTGGGGAGCAACGAGGGGCGCAGGAATCAACCGAATAGCAGTGCATAGCACAGAGGTCAAAGTATCCCTATCCTAACTTAACATAACGTAACACAACCGAACGTATCTTAACACACCCTAACGTGCCCAGACATAAAGTGCTGGCCCCCCAGCAGCCGAACTGAGTATGGTAGAGCGATGCAGATTGTAGAAATCCACCTAATAGCTGTGTATAGCATATAAGTTAATGCTATCCTTTCCTAGGCTAACAAATCGAAACATAAGCGGCCGTAACGTAACTCAAAGTAACGTGCCGCGGCCAATACTGCTGGCCTCACAGATTCGAGCAGAGTATAGTAGAGAACAGTCGAGCGCAGTATTCCGCCGAATAACAGTGTACAACACGAAAGACAAAGCTATCACAGCCTAACCCAGGCAAACGTTGCCTAACCAAACGTAGCCTAAGGCAACCTAACGTGGGACGGCCACTATTCCTGACCTCCCCAGGGTCTGGCAGATTAGAATAGAGTTCAAAAACCTAACGTGGGACGGCCACTATTCCTGACCTCCCCAGGGTCTGGCAGATTAGAATAGAGTTCAGTGGTGGCCAGGAATCTACCGAGTAGCTGTGCATAGCACGAAAGCCGGACCTACCCTAACCAAACTTATCCTAACCTATCCTAGCCAAGCGTAACACATCTCAAGCCAGCGTGCCATGAGCACTATTGCTCTCATCCCGAGAGGAGAGCTTTGTATAGTAGAGCAATGTAGATCACGGAAATTCTCCGAATAGCAGTGAACAGCGCAATAGTCGTAGTTACTCTCTCGTAACATAACCATACGTATCATAGCCGAAAGTAGCATAACACAACCTAACGTGCCGCGGCAACTATTTGTAGCCTCCCCAGAGCAAGGCAGGGCATATTAGAGCGCAGCAGGATGGACAAGTCCTCCGAATAGCAGTGTATAGCGCAAAAGACGTAGCAATCCTAACGCAACTTAACGATACCTAGTATAACCAAAAGTAATGTAACTCAACCTAACGCGCCGCGACCACTATTCCTGGCGTCCCGAGACACAAGCGGTATGCGGAAGCGCTGAAAGCAGCGCCGAAGTCCATAGAATCGCAGCGTACAGCAGAAAAATCAAAGCAATCCACACCTTGCCCAAGCCAACATAAACTAACGAAACGCAGCCTAACTCAATCTATCGTGCCGCGGCAACGATTTCTGACCTCGCCAGGTCAAAGCAGAGCATATTGGAACATAATAGAGTGGAGAAGTACAACGGAAAGCAGTATGTAGCACAGAAGTACCGGGTACCTTACCCTAACCTAACCAATCGTAACACAACCATACGAAAACAAACTGAACCAAACATGTCTCTACCACTATTGCTGGCCTCCCAAGAGCGAAGCACAGCATATTAGAGTGCAGCCGGACGCAGAAATCCATAGAATGGCAGTGTATATCAGAAAAATCAAAGATATCCAAACCAAACTCAAACGGACGTAGCCTAACCTAATGCAGACAAACTCACGTAACGTGCCTCGACTGCTATTGCTGGCCTCCCCAGGGTCTAGCAGATAAGAGTAGAGCACAGTGGAGCGCGGATATCTACTGTACTGCAGTGTAAAGCACAAAGAACAAAATAACCTATCATAACGTAGCCAAACGTAACATACCCAAACGTAGTGTAGCTCAACCTAACATGGCGAGACCCTTATTGCTGGCCTCTACAGAGAAAAACAGTATGTAGTAGAGCGCAGTAGTGCGCATGAATCAACCGCATTGCAGTGAATAGCACAAAATTCGGAGAGAGTGACAAAACCTGCCCTAGCCCAATCTAACGGAACGTAACATAACTCATCAAAACGTGCCGCGACCACTGACGCAGTCTTCCCCAAAGCCAAGCAGAATATGGTAGGGCTCAGTAGATCACAGGAGCCCACCACATAATATGGTATGGTACGAAAGTCAGAGCTACCCTAACCAAACATAACGTAGCCTAATGAAACCAAACGTAACATAACTCAAACTAAGGTGTCACGAAAACCACTGCTCAACTCCCCCGAGTCGAGCGCAGCATAAAAGAGCAATGTAGAGGTCGGAAATGCACCGTGTAGCAGTGTACATCACAAAAGTCAAAGAAATCCTAACCAAACCATCCTAACCGAACACAACGTTACGTAATCTAGCACAACCTAGCGAGCCGAGACGGCAATTACTGGCCACCACAGGGCCAGGCAGAGCATAAAAGATCACACTAGAGCGCAGATATCCTGCGAGTAGCAGCAGTGTATAGCACAAAAGTCAAAGTAGCCTATCCCAACTTAGCCGAACGTAGCTTACACGAACGTAACCCAACTAAACGAAACACGACGAGACCACAATTGCTGGCCTCCACAGAGGCAAGCAGAATTTACTAGACCACAGCAGAGCGCAGAAATCCACCGCACTGCGGTGTATAGCACAAAAGTCAAACATATCCTGAGCTAGCTTTGCCTAACCTAACATATCCAAACGTAGTGTAACACGACACAACGTGACGAGACCAATGCTGCTGGTCTCCAGAGGTCCAAGAAGAAGATACTAGGTCCCAATACAGCGCAGGAGCCGTCCAAATAGGAGTGCACAGCACAAAATTCAGAGCCAACATATCCTAACGAAACCAATCGTAACATAACCAAACGTAACCTGACTCACACTAACATGCCGCAATCACTCTTGCTGGCCTAAACAGATCCAAGCAGAATATTTTATAGGACAGCGGAGCACAGATATCCATAGAATTGCAGTGTACGGCAGAAAAGTGAAAACTAACCGAACCAAACCCAAACTAACTTAACCTACCTAAATGAAGCCTAACTCAAAGTAACGTACCGCGACGACTGTTGCTGTCTTCGCCAGGGCAAATCAGTATATAGTAGAGCCCTGTAGAACGCAGAAATCAACCGAATGGCACTGTATAGCACAAAAGTGAAAGATATCCTCTCCTAGTCTGACCAAGCCAAAACAAGTCAATCGTAGCATAACTCAACATAACGTGACGAGACCACAATCGCTGACCGCCACAGGGGCAAGCATAGCATATTGGAGCATAGTAAAACGCAGAAACCCACAGAAAAACAGTGCAAAGCACGAAAGTGGAAGACAAAACACCTAACACAACGTAACCTAACATAGATAGCCGAAACCTAAACCAGCCTATCGTGCCGTGAACAATATTCCTGGCCGTCAGAGATCCAAGAAAAACATACTGGAACACAGTAGAGCGCAGTGGCCCTCCGGAGAGCAGTGTATAGCACAAAATTCGAACATATCCTCTCCGGACCGAGCATACAGTGACATAAACATAAGTAACCTAACCCATCCTAACGTGCCGCGTCCACTACTGCTGGCCCTCCAGTGTCAAGCAAAATGCACTGAAGCACAGTAGAAGTCAGAAATCCGCCACATCGATGCGTATAGCATAAAAGTCAAAGATATCCTAACCTAACCTGACAAAACCTAACCTACCCAAACGTAGCATGAATAAAATGACGTGCCGCGAACTCTGCTGCAGGCCTCCCCAGAGCCAAGCAGAATATTGTAGAGCGCAGCAGATCGCGGAAATCCACCGCACAACTGTGTATAGCGAGAATGTCAAATCCAACACTCCATACCCGGCATAACCAAACATAGATAAATGAAGCCTCAATAAACCTCACATGTCGAAACCGATATTGCTGGCCTCCAGAGATCCAAGAAGAACATACCTGTTCACAGTAGAGCGTAGAAGCCCTCCGCGTAGCAGTGTATAGCACACAATTCAAATCCCTTCTATCCCAACCAAGCCAAACGTAACACAACCGAATGTAACCTAACTGAACATAATGTACCGCAACCACACTTTCTGTCGTCCGCAAAGCCAAGGAGAACATATTATCGGGGAGTAGAGCACAGAGATCTATAGATTCGCAGCGTACGGCAGAAAAGTCAAAGCTAACCAAACCTGACCCAGGCTAACGTAAGCAAACCTAATGTAGCCTAACGAATCACAACTTTCCGCGGCACCGCTGCTGGACTCCACAGGGCAAAGTAGAAAATAGTAGGGCCCAATAGGTCCCAGAAATCCACCGAACAACAGTGTATAGCACAAAAGTCGAAGCTATCCTATCCTACACTAGCCAAACGTAACATGGCCGTACGTAGCATAACTCAAGATAATGTGCCGACACCACAATTGCTGGCGCACCAGAGCCAAGCAGAGTATGCTAGAGCACAGCGCAGCGCAGAAAACCATCGCATTCCAGTGTATAGCAGAAAAGTCAAGCATACCTTGACCAAACTTGACCAAACCTAACCCAACCAAACGTAGTCTAACACAAAATAACACGCCGCGACCGCTATTCAAGGCCTTCGTAGAGACAAGTAGAGCATATTACTGCACAGCGAGCAGAAAGCCACCGAAAGGCAGGGTATATCGTAAAGGTCGAAGCAGCATGTCCTAACACGGACAAACGAACATAACCAAACCGGAGATGACGAGACCACTATTGCTGGACTCCACAGAGACAATCCAAATGTACGAGGGAGCAGTAGTGCGCAGATATCCACCGCATGGTAGTGAAAAGCACAATAGTCGAAGATATCCTATACTCACCTGACCTAACCGACCATAACGTAACAGATCCTAACGTGCCACGGCCCACTATTGCTCACCACCCCAGAGTCGCGTGGAGTATAGTAGTGCAATGTAGATATTGAAACATAACATGACCAAACCTAACCTATTCAAACGTAGCATTGCTCGACGTAACGTGTCGCGGCAGCTCCTTCTTGCCGCCAAAGAGCCATGCAGAGCGTTGTACAGCACAGTAGGTCACAGGAATCCTCAGGATAATAGTGCAAAGCAGGAAAGTCCAAGTTATCGTAAGCAAACATAACCTAACCTAACCTAACCGAACGTAACCTAACCCAAACTAACGTACCACGACAACCACTGCTCGCCTCCCCATAGTCGAGTAGAGTATTGTGGAGCAATGTAGGGCGCCGAAATCCACCAAATAGCAGTGTATAGCACAAAAGTCAAAGAAACCCTAACGAAACCTTCCTAACCTGACCCAACGATACGTAACGTATCCCAATCTAACGTGCCGAGACCACTATTACTGGCCACCACAGAGCGAAGCAGAGCACATTGAACGCAGTAGAGCTCAGAAATCCACGGCATTGCAGCGAACAGTTCGGAAGCCGTAGACATCCTTACCTAACCTGACCTAAACTAACCTAACCGAAGGCAGCATAACGCAATATGACGTGCCGCGGCCACTGCTCCTGGACTTCCAGAGCAACGCAGAATATAGTAGAGCACAGTAGATCGCAGAAATCTACCGAAAAACTGGGTATGGCACGATAGTCGGTGCCATTCTGGCAAAACTTAGCCTAACCTAACCTGACCGAGCGTAAATTAACTCAGCCTGACGAGCCACGACCGCCGTCGCTCGCCTCCCACTGTCGAGCAGAGAACAGTAGAGCAATACACAGTGCATGAATCCACCGAAAAGCAGTGTATAGCACAATAGTCAAAGCCATCCTTATCAAACTTAACCGAACCTAAACTAGCAGAACGTAACATAGCGCAAGCATACAGTGCATGAATCCACCGAAAAGCAGTGTATAGCACAAAAGTCAAAGCCATCCTTATCAAACTTAACCGAACCTAAACTAGCAGAACGTAACATAGCGCAAGCAAACGTGCCACGACCGCTATTGCTGACCTCGCCAAAGCCAATCAGAACACACTTGTGGAGGGTAGAACGCAGAAATCCATAGAATGGCAGTGAATATCAGGAAAGTCAAGGCTACCAAAACCTAACAAAGACGAACAGAACACAGCCAAACGCAGCCTAACTCAATCTATCCAGCCGAGACCGCTGTAGCCCCCCCCCCCAAGATGCAAGTAGGACATACTAGAGCACAGTTATTCGCAGAAATCCACCTTACAGCAGTCTACAGCACGAGAGTTAAGGCTACCTTAGCCAAACTAGGCCTAACCCATCCTAGACGAACGTAACATTAGTCAACATAACGAGCCGGGACCACCATTTCCGGCGTTCTCAGAGCCAAGCTGAAAGTATTAGACTACCGTAGGGCGCAGAAGTTAATCTAATATCAGGCAGCAGCTATAAAGCCGGAGCTATCCTCTCCTAGCCTAACCGATCGAGACACAGCCGAACGTAACCTAACATAACCTAACGTGCCGCGACCATTATTGCTGTCCTTCCACAGCCAAGCAGGACACATTAGTGGCGAGTAGGACGCAGATATCCATAGAATTATACTGTATATCAGAGAAGTCAAAGCTCGACAGACCTAACCAAAACCAATGGAACACAACCAAACATAACCCGTCGCAACCTGATGTGGCGATATCGCTATAGCTGCCCCCCAGAGCAAAGCAGGTTATACTAAATGCCAGTAGGGGGCAGAAACATAACATATGGCACGGTAGGGCACAGAAGTTAAAACCATCCTGACAAACCTTATCCTAACCCAACTTATCCGAACGTAACCTGGCTCAACATATAGTGCCGAGGCCACTATTGCTGGTCTTCCCAGAGCCCAGCTGAAAATACTAGAGCACTGCATTGCGCAGAAATCCACTTAATACCAAACTACAGCACTAACGTCAAAGCAACCCTTGCCTAACCTAACCAGTCGTAACATAACCAAACATAACTTTACTCAAACTAACGTGCCGCGACCACCATTGCTGGCATCCCCAGAGCTAAGCAGGATATACTATAGCACAGTAGAGCGCTGAAGTCCACCGAACATCAGTGTACAGAACAAGGGTTGAAGCTATCCTTACCAAGCTTTGCCTGACACAGCCTAACCGAACGTAACGTGCCTGAACATAACGTGCAGAGAACACTATTGCTGGCCTCCCCAGAGCCAAGCCGAACACGTTTGTGGAGAGTAGAACGCAGGAATACATAGAATCGTAGTGCGTATCAGAAAAGTCAAGGCTCCCCAAGCCTAACCCAAGCCAACGGAACATAGCAAAGCGTAGCCTAACTCAACGTAACTAGCCGAAGCCGCAATTGCTAACCTCCGCAAAGCAAAGGAGGACTTACTAGAGCGCAGTAGATTCAACGTAACTAGCCGAAGCCGCAATTGCTAACCTCCGCAAAGCAAAGGAGGACTTATTAGAGCGCAGTAGAGCGCACAGATCCTCCATATATCAGTGTACAGAGCGCAAGTTAGCGCTATCCAAGCCAAATATAGCCTAACCCACCCTCACAGAACTTAGTTTGACTCAACATATTGTGCTGAGGCCGCTATTGCTGGCCTACCGAGAGCCAAGCTGAAAATTTTAGGCACCGTAGGGCGCAGAGGTCCACCTAATAGCGGACTATAGTACGAAGGTCAGAGACACCTCTCCTAAAATAACCAAACGCGACATAACCAATCGTAACCTAACTCAACCTAACGCGCCGCGACCACTACTGCTGGCCTCCCCAGATCCAAGCAGAACATGTTAGTGGAGAGTAGAGCGCAGAAATTCATAGAGTCGCAGTGTATATCAGACAAGTCAAAGACACGCATACCCAACCCAACCAACGGAAAACAACCAAACATAGCGTAACTCAAACTGCCGTGCCGAGACCGCTATTGCTGCCCTCCCCAGAGACAAGAGGGACATACAAGGGGACAGCAGAGCCCTAAAATACACCGAATAGCAGCGTATAGCAGAAGAGTCGAAGGTATCCCAGCTAGTCCAGACCTAACCTAACCTAGCCAGGCGAAGCATAACTCAGCGCAACTTACCGCGGCCGCTTCTCCTGGCCTCCCAGAGCCAAGATTAATAGAGTAGATCACAGCAGTTCACAGAGATCTACCGAAAAACAGTGTACAGCACGAAAGTTGAAATTATCCTAACCAAACATAGCGTAACCTGACAACCAATTGTAACATAGAAGAACCTAACGTGCCACGGCACCAATGCCCGCCCCCAGAGACGAGGAGTGTATAGAAGAGTAATGTAGAGCGCAGGAACCCTCCGAACAACTGTGTAAAGCACAGAAGTCGAAATACCCCATTATAACCAGACCTAACCTAACCTAAAAGGACGAAGCATAGATGAACGTAACGTGCCGCGACCACTACTCCTGGCCTTCCCTGTCCCAAGCATAATGTAGCAGAGCAGAGTGGATCGCAGGAATTCACTTGATAACAGTGTATATTACGAAAGCCAATGGCATCCTAATCAAACTTAACCAAACATAACGTAATCAAGCATAGCCTAACATAGCATAACGTGCCGCGACCACTATGGCTGGCCTCCGCAGGACCAAGCAGAGTATAGCCGAGTACAGTCGAGCGCAACAATCCTACGAATAGCAGTGCACAGCACAAAGGTCAAGGAAAACGTGACTGAGCTTGACATAACCTCACATAACCAAATATAACATAGAAAAACCTGTAGTGTCGAGAACATTATTGCGGGCCTCGCCTGAGCCTGGCAGGAAATATTGTAACACAGTAGAGCGCAGATTTTCGCGTATAGCAGTTTATAGCACAAAAGATTGAACTTTCCTATTCTAACCTCTCCAAACGTAACACATCACACCATAACCCAAGCAAACCTAACATGACGAGATCACTATTGACGGCCCACCCCACACACAAGCAGAATATACTAGCGCACAGTAGTGCACAGCAATCGACCGCAATGCAGTGAATAGGCAAATGTCATAGATATCGTAATATAACCTGTCCCAACCTAACGTAACAGAACATAGCGTAGCTTAGTATAACGAATCCCTGCCACTGCTCCTGGCCTCCCATGAGCCATGCAGAGTGTAGCAGAGCACAGTGGATCACAGAAGTCCAACGAATAACAGTGTATAGTACGACGGTCAAAGCTAATCTGACTAAACTTATACTAACCTAACCTAACCAAACGTAACATACCACAACCAGACATGCCACGACCACTATTGTTCGCCTCTCCAGAGTCGAGCAGAGTGCAGTGAAGCAATGTTGAGCGAAGATATCCACCGAATAGCATTTTATATCGCAAAGCTCAAAGACACACTTACCGAGCCTTCCAAAACGAACCTAACGAAACGTAACATTACTCAACCTAACGTGCAGAGACCACTATTACTGGCCACACCAGAGGCAAGCAGAGCGTACTGTTGCACATGAGAGCGCAGAAGCACACCTAATAGCGGTGTATAGCATAAACGACAAGGTATCCTCTACTAACCAAGCCAAACGTAACATAACCACACGTAACGTAGAACAACCTAACATGACGAGACCACTACTGCTGGCCTCCAGAGAGACAAGCAGTTTGTACTAGAGCACAGTATTGCGCAGAAACCCACCGCATTGCAGTGAATAGCACAAGAGTCGAAGGTATCCTAACCTAACCTGATGTAACGTAACCTAACCGTACGTAACGTAACACAGCCTAACGTGCCGAGATCACTATCGCTGGCCCAACCAGAGCCAGGCGGAAGGTATTAGAACGCAGCAGAGCGCAGAAATCGGTTGATAGCAGTGTATAGCACAAATGTCTTACCTATCATATCCTAGTCTCACTAAAGGAACATAATCAAACGTGGCGTATCTCAAACCTAGCGTGCCGGGGCCACTATTGCTGGCAACCCCAGAGCCAAGCTGAATATACTAGAGCACACTAGAGCGCGGGAATCCACCGTATTGCAGTGTATAGAGCAAAAGCCAAACTTATCCTGTCATAAACAGACCCTACGTTAAGTAGCCAAACGTAGTGAATCTAATCATAATTTGTCAAGAATGATATTGCTGGCATCCCCAGAGCCAGGCAGAGGAAATTAGAGCACGTTAGAGCGCAGAAATCTACCGAATAGCAGTGGTTAGCACAGAGGTCAAGGTAGCGTCTCCTAACATAGCCAAACGTAACACATACAAACTTAGCCAAACTCATCATAACATAACGATATCGCTATTGCTGGCCTTTACAGGGAAAAGCAGAGTGTACTGGAGCACAGTAGGGCGTAGAAATCCACCGCATTGCAGTGAGTAGCACAAAGGTCTTATATACCGTAACCCAACCGGTCCTAACCTCACCTAACCTAACGAAGCATATCTCAACATAACGTGACGCAACCACTGCTCCTGGCCTCCCCAATGCCAAGCGGAATGCAGTACAGCACAGTAGATCACAGAAATCCACCCAAAAGCAGTGTAAAGCACAAAAGTCAAAGTAGCCCATCCTAACCTAGCCAAACGCAACATACACAAACGCAACCTAACTCAAGCTAACATTACGAGACGGCCATTGCTAACCTCCATAGAGACAAGTATAGAGCACCAGAGCACAGTAGTTCGCTGAAGTACGCCGCATTGCAATGAATAGCACAAAAGTCGAAGATATCCTAACATAACCTGATCTAACCTAACATAACCAAACGTAGCATATCTTAACATAACTTGCAGCGACCACTGCTCCTGGCCTAACCGTAGCCAAGCAGAATACTGTAGAACACTGTAGATCACAGAAATCCTCCGAATAACACAGAATGCACGAAAGTCATGGGTATCATAACCAAACTTAGCCCAGCACAACCTGACCGAACATAATCTAACTCAAATTAGCGTGCAACGGCCACTATTGCTCGCCTCCACAGAATCGGGCAATGTATAGCAGAGCAATGTATTGCGCCGATATCCTCCGAATAGCAGTGTGTGGCACAAAAGTCAAAGATATCTTAACCATGCCTTCCAAACCGACCCAAACGAAACGCAACATTACTCAACCTACCATGCCGGTACCGCTATTACTGGCCTTCTCAGAGCCACGTAGAACATATTGTAGCGCAGTAGGGCGCAGACATCCACCGAATGGCCGTGAATGGCACGAAAATCTAAGATACTCTGTCCTAACATAACCTAATCTCTCATATGCAAGCGTAGGCTATCTAAGAATAATGCGCCGAGACCACTATTGCGGGCCTCACCAGAACCAACCAGTGAATATTAGAACGCTGTACGGAGGAAAAGTTGGAGGATAGCAGTGTATAGCGCAGATGCCTAAGCTATCCTGTCCTAACCTCGAATAACGTAGCATAACCAGACGTGACACAGCTCAACCTAAAGTGCCGAGACCACTATTGCTGGAATCCACAGAGCCAAGCAGAATATACCAGTGCACAGAGTAGCGCGGAAATTCAATGCAATGCAGTGCATACCGGAAGAGACGAACACATCCTGTCATAACCTGACCTTATACTACAAATCCAAACATAGTGTATCTAAACAGTAAGTGGCCAGGCCAATATTGCTAGCATCCCCTGTGACGGGCAGAGCACACCAGAGCACTTTAGGGCGCAGAAAGCAACCGAACAGCAGTAAAGAGCACAGAAGTCAAAGCAGCATTTCCCAAACTAGCCAAACGCAACAAATCCAAACGAACAATAACTCAACCTAACTTGACCAGACCTCTATTGCTGACATTCGCAGGGACAAGCAGAAGGAACTAGGGCAAGCAGAGCCCAGAAATCCACAGATCACAGGAACTGAAGGTATAGCAGTGTATAACACAACGGTCAATGTATCATATCCTAACATAGCCAAGCGTAACGTACCCAAGCATAACCTACCTCATCCATACATGACGAGACCACAATTGCTGGCTCTCACAAAGACAAGCAGAATGCACTAGAGCACAGTAGTGCGCAGAAACATAGCGCATTGAAGTGAATAGCACGAAGGTCAGACATATCCCAACCTAAGCTGACGTAATCTAACAAAGCCAAAAGCTGCATAACCCACCATGACGTGCCGCGACCACTGCTCCAGGCCTCCCTGGTGCAAAGCAGAATGTAGTGGAGCACATTAGATCACAGGAATACACCGAATAAAGGTCTACAGCACGAAAGTCAAAGCTAAACTAACAATCCATGACCTAACCTAACCAAACGAATCGTAACCGAACATATTATACAGTGCCGAGACCACTATTACCGGACAGCCTTGCGCCAAGCAAAGCATATTAGAGCACACTAGAGCGCAGGAATGAGCGGAAGAGCAGTGCGTAGCACAAAAGCCATAGTAGCCTATTCTAGCCTATCCGAACGTAACATACCCAAACGTAACCAAACATTACCTAACATGACGAGACCACTATTGCTGGCCACCACAGATACAAGCAGCATGTACTAGAGCACTGTAGTGCGTAGAAATCCACCGCACTGCAGTGAATAACACAAAAGCCGTAGATATCCTAACGTAACCTAACCTAATCTGTCTTAGCGAAGCGGTAGCATATCTTAAAATAACGTGCAACGACCACTGCTCCTGGACTCCCCTGAGCAACGCAGAATACAGTAGAGCACAGTGGATCACAGAGGTCTACCGAGAAACAGTGTATAGCACGAAAGTCATGGCTAAGTTTACCTAACATTGCCTAACATAGCTGGACTCCCCTGAGCAACGCAGAATACAGTAGAGCACAGTGGATCACAGAGGTCTACAGAGAAACAGTGTATAGCACGAAAGTCATGGCTAAGTTTACCTAACATTGCCTAACATGTCCTAAACCACCGTTACATACTCCACGCATCGTGGCAAGGACACTATTGCACGCCTCCCCAGAGTCGAGCAGAGAATAGCAGAAAAATGCAGAACGCAGAAATCCACCGAATAGCAGCGTATCGCACGTGAGTAGAAGGTACTCTAACCTAAACCTGACCTTACCTAACCTAAC
This sequence comes from Eufriesea mexicana, assembly GCF_001483705.2. Lineage (NCBI taxonomy): Eukaryota > Metazoa > Arthropoda > Insecta > Hymenoptera > Apidae > Eufriesea > Eufriesea mexicana. The sequence continues at coordinate 260,975 of NW_016908418.1, forward strand.
CCATCTTACCATAGCACAAAATGACGTGCCGTGAACACTGCTCCTGGCCGCCCCAGAGCGAAGCAGAATGTAGTAGAGCAGAGTAGAGCCCAGAAATCCACCGAATAGCAGTGTGCAGCTCAAAAGATGAAGAAAACCTGACATAACCTGATCCAACCTAACCTAAAGAAAACCTTAGCATAACCGAAACTAACGTGCCGAGACCTCTGCTGCTGGCATCCCCAGAATCAAGCAGAATACAGTACAGCAGAGTAGATCACAGAAATGCACCGAATAGCAGTGCATAGCAAGTACGTCATAGCTGTCGTAACCGAACTTATCCCAAATTAAGGTAACCAAACATAGTCTAACACAAAATAACGTGCCACGACCACTATTGCTCGCCCCGCAGAGGCAATTAAGCAGAGGCAAGCTAAGTATATTAGGGCAACGTAGAGCTCAGAAATCCCCCGAATAGCAGTGTATGGCACAAACGTCAGAGAAATCCTAACCGTGCCATCCTAACCTACACTAACGAAACGTAACAGAACTCAACCTAACGTGCCGAGACCACTGCTGCTGCTCTACTCACGGCCATGCAGAACATATAAGAGGAAAGTGCATCTCAGAAGTTCATAGAATCGTTGTGCGTAGTACAATAGTCGGAACTACCCTTACCCAACATTGCCTAATTGCTTGCCTCCCCAAAGCCACGCAGAGTATACACAATATAGTACAAAGGTCAAAGCTATCAAAGCCTAACCTAACCAAACATAACATAGCCAAACGTAATATAACTCAACCTAACGTGCCTAGACCGTTCATGCTGACATCCCCAGAGCCCAGGAGAATATACCAGAGAGCAGTGAAGCTCATAAATCCACGGAATACCAGTGTATAGCACACAAGTCAAAGCTGTCGCCACCTAACGTAACCAATCGTAACATTACCAGACGTGACATAACGCAAGCTAACGTGACGCGACCACTGTTGCTGACCTCCCCGGATCCAAGCCGAATATACTAGAGCACAGCAGAGAGCAGAAATGTGCCGCGTTGAAGTGTAAAGCATAAAAGTAAGAGATAACCTAGCACAACGTGGCCTAGCCTAACATAACGAAGCGTAACCTATCCCAACGTAACGTGCCTAGTCAAATATTACTGGGTTCCCCATCGCCCATCAGGGAATATTAGGGGAGAATGCCGCGCAGGGGTCCACAGGATGGCAGTGTCCAGCACAAAAGTCACACCTATCCTAGCCTAACCTATCAAAGCATAATACAACCAAGCGTAACATAACCCAACCTTACGTGCCTATCCGCTATTGCTGACCTCCCCATATCAAAGCAGAATATACTAGAGCACAGTAGAGATCAGGAAGTCACCGAACAGCAGTTCGTAGCACAAAAGTCAAAGCTAACCTATCCTAATCTAACCAAACTTAACCTAACCCAACGCAGCCTAACTCAACCTGAATTGCCGATATCACTATTGCTGGGCTCCCCACCGCTAAGCAGAGAGCTTTAGAGCACAGTAGATCTCAAAAATCCACCGAATAGCAGTGTGCAGCTCATAAGTCAAAGCAATCCTATCCTAACGTAACAAAACGTAACATAAACATACGTAACGTAGCATAGACTGACGTGCCACGACCGCTATTGCTGGCCTCACTTGAAATAAGCAGAGCATACCAGAACAACCTAGAGCGCCGAAATCGTCCGCACAATATTGTATAGCAGATAAGTCAAAGCTGTCTTAACCAAACCTGACCAATCCTGACCTAAGCAAACGTAACATAACTCAACCTAACGAGCCGAGGTCATTACTCCTGGCATCCACAGATACAAGCAAGTTGTGATAGCACGCAGAAGAACGCGGAAGTCCTTCGAAGAGCAGTGTGTAATACAAAAGTCAAAGCTATCGTAACCTAACACAACCTGACCTAACATAGCCAAACGTAATTTAACACAACCTAACGTGCCACGACCGCTTTTGCTGGCCTCCCGAGTGTTGGGCTGAGCATAGTAGAGCAACGTAGGGCGCAGAAATCCACCGAATAGCAGTGTATAGCGCAAAAGTCTAAGCTACCCTATCCTAGCCGAACCAAGCATAACATAACCTAACGCAACATAACTCAGGCTGAAGTCCCGAGAACAATACCGCTGGCCTCCCAATAGCCAAGCAGAATACACTAGAGCGCAGTAGAGCGTAGAAAGCCACCGAATACCAGTTTATAGCACAAAAGTCAACGCCATCGTGGCCAAACGTAGCCCAACTCAACCGAACGTGCGTACACTACTATTGCTAACATTCACAGAAACAAGCAGAATATACTAGAGCAGAGTAGATCGCAGGAACCCTTCGAATAGCAGTGTGATCACAAATGGCAAAGCTATCCTCTCCAAACCTGAAGAAACGTGACATCGCCACACGTGACATAATCAACCTTACCGGCCTATGCCAACATTGCTGGCCTCCACACCTCCAAGCAAATCATATTAGAGGAGATTAGGGCGCAGAAGTCCACAGTACAGCAGTGAATAGCAGGAAAGTAAAAGCAACCGCTACCTAACCCAAACAAACCTAACCTAACCGTACGTAACGTAACTGGACCTAACGTGCCCAGACCTCTATTCCTGGCCCTCGCAGAACCAAGCAGGAGACATTAGAGGAGAGATGACGGCAGAAACCCACAGAATCTCAGTGCATAGTACAATAGCCAAAGCTACCCTATCCAAACATATCCATGCGTAACACAGCCGAAAGCAGCCTAACAAAACGTATCGTGCCGAGACCGCTATTGCTTGCATCCACAGAGCCGAGCGGGAAATACTAGAGCACAGTGAAGTGCAGTAATCCACCACATTGCTGTGTATAGCGCAAGAGTCAAAACCATCCTGTCCAAACTTAACCAATCCTAACCTAACTAAATGTAACATGACTCAAACTAACGTGCGAAGATCAGTGTCAGTGGCATCCGCAGAGGCATGCAGAATATGCTTGGGCTGAGTAGACCGCACAAACCTACCAGAATGCAGCCCATATAGCGAAAGTCAAAGTATCCTGGCAAACCAAACCTAACCTAACATTACCTAAGGTGACATTACTCATCCTAACGTGCACCGATCATCATTGCTGACCTCCACAGTACCCAGCAGAATATACCGTAGCCCAGTACAGTGCAGAAATCCGCCGCATTTCAGTGCAAAGCACAAATGTCAAAGACATCCTAACCCAACCAGACCATATCTAACTTAATCAAACGTAGCCTATCTCAAAATAGCGTACAGCGACCACTCTTGCTGGCCTTCCCAGGGCCAAGCAGAACGCACTAGAGCGTAATAGATCGCAGAAATCCACCGAGCAAGAGGGTACTGCACGAAGGTCAGAGGTACCATCACTTAACCTAACCAGCCGACGCATTCCCGAACGTAAAGTAACACAGCCCAAAGTGCCTAGACCACTACAGAATAAGCTAGAGCGGAGTAGAGCGCAGAATTCCTCCGAATATTAGTGTACGGAGCGAAAGTCGAAGTTACCATATCCCAACGTAGCCAAACATAACGAAACCGATCGTAACCTGACTCCACCTAACTGCCCCACGCCAGTATTGCTGACATTCGCCAAGCCAAGCAGAATAGGCTAGAGCACCGCAGAGCACAGGAATCCGCGGCGCTGGCGTGTAAAGCGCAAAAGTCGAAGATTCCATAACCCAAGCAGGCATTACCTAACCAAACCAAACATAGCCAAACTCAACCTAACGTGCCGAGACCACTATTGCAGCCTTTCCCATAGCCAAGCTGAATATATGTGGTCGTAGTAGAGCGCAGAAGACCACCGAATAACAGTCTATACCAAGAAAGTCAAAGCTGTCCAAACCTGACCCAAGCAAACTCAACCGAACCGAACGCAACATAGCTCAATATATCGTGACGATATCATTATTATTGACTTCCCCAGGGTAGAAGAGGGTATAGTACAGCAATTTAGAGCGCAGAAATCCTGCGAATAGCAATGTGTAGCACGAAACTTGAAGCTACTCCATCTTAACGTACCCAAACGTAATAAAGCCAAACAAATCCTAACTTATCCTAACGTGCCGAGACAACTATAACTGGAAACCCCAGAGCCATGCAGAATACATTAGGGCATAGTAGAGGGCAAAAAGCCACCAAATAGCAGCGAATAGCACAAATGTCGAGGATACACTGGTCTTACCTGTCATAACTTAACTTAACCAAACGTAGAGTCACTAAACCTAAGGAGCCGAGATCACAATTGCTGTCCACGCCACCGCCAAGTAGATCATGTTAAACGTGGGTGGAGCACAGAAGTCCAAGGAATGGCAATGTACAGCAGAAAAGTGAAAGAAATCCTAACCTAACCCAGAAGAACGTAAGATAAAAAAACGTAACCTAATCCAACCGAACGTTCCGAGACCAGTACTTCCGGTATCCCGGAGCCAAGCAGAGCATACTAGGGCACAGGAGAGCTCAGAAGTCCACCGCATTACCGTGCACAGAGCAGAAGTCTGAGACATCATGTCCTAACCCAAACAAACCTAACATAACTGAACGTAACATAACTGAACCTATTGTGCAGCGACCTCCCTTGCTGTCCTCCTAGGAACCGAGCAGAATATATTAGAGGAGAGTAGGGCGTAGAAATCCATAGGACCGCAGAGTATAGGAGATAAGTCAAAGCATTCCAAACCTAACCCTAGCGAACATAACCCAACCAATCGTAGCCTAAACCAACCTAAAGGGACGAGACCTATACTGCTGCCCTCCGCAGAGCCGAGCACAACATATTAAATGAGAGTAGAGCGCAGAAATCTATCCAACCGCTGTGTATTGCAGAAAAGTCAAGGCTACCCCATCCTAACCTGACCTATTGTGGCATAACCGAACGTAACCGCACCCCACCTAACATGCGACGACCACAACTGCCGGCTTCCCCAGAGAAAGGCAGGATATAGTAGAGGAGAGCAGCGCTCTTGAATCCATAGAATGGCAGTGTGCAGCGGAAAAGTCAAAGCCATCCGAACACCGCACAAGCAAACGTAGCTTAACCGAACGTAGCCTAACTCAGCGTAACGTGCCACAGCCACAATTTCTGGCCTCCCCAGGGTAAAGCAGAGCATATCAGTGCACAGTAGAGTGCAGAGACCTACCGTACAGAAGTGTATAACACAAAAGTCAAAGCGATCCTATCCAAACCTAACCAAACGTAACGTAACCAAACGCAACGTAACTATTCCTAACGTGCCGACACAACTATTGCTGCCCTCCTCAGGAACATGCAGAAGACATTAGAGGAGAGTAGAGGGCAGATATGCAAGGAATCGCAGTGCATAGCACTATAGTCGAAGCTACCCTAACCGAACATAGCCAAACGTAACATAACCGAACGTTGCTTAACACAACCGAACGCACCGAGACAACTATTACTTGCATTCGCAGAGCAAAGCAGAATACACTAGAACACAGTAGGGCGCTGTAATTCACCGCACTGCAGTGTGTTGCACAAAAGTCGAAGCTACCGTAACCTAACCTGTCCTAATATAACCTAACCGAACGTAGCCTAGCTACATATAACGTGCTGCGGAAAACATTGATGGCCTCCACAGAGCCAGGCAGAGCATGTCAGAGCAATGTAGAGTGCAGGAATCCACCGAACAGCGGTGTATAGCATAAAAGTCAACGCTATCCCATGCTAACCCAAACAAACGTAAAATAACCAAACGTTATCTATCCCAAGCTGAGACGACGAGGCCTCTATTTCTGTCCTTACCAGAACCAAGCAGAATATGCTAGAGCGCAGGAGGGTGCAGGAGCCCACCGAATAGCAGTGTACAGCACAAAAGTCATAGTTAATCTGTCCCAGCCTAACAAAACGTAACCTAACCAAGCGTTACACTTATCAACCTATCGTGCCGAGAGCATAATTTCCGGCCTCCCAAGCGCCAAGCAGAGCTTATTAGATCACAGGGCAGAGCAGTAATCCACCAACATAATTTCCGGCCTCCCAAGCGCCAGGCAGAGCTTATTAGATCACAGGGCAGAGCAGTAATCCACCGAATAGCAGTTTATAGCACAGAAGCCAAAGCCATTCTATTCCGACTTATCCTAACGTAACATAAACTGACGTAACGTATCCCAACCTGACGTGCCTCGATATCTATTGCTGTCATCACGAGAACTAAGAAGAGCATAGCCGAGCAATAAAGAACTCTGAAATCTTCGGAACAGCAGAGCACATCTCGAAAGTCAAATCTATCGTAACCAAAGGTAACATGACACAACCTTACCTGCCGAGAGCACAATTCGTGGCGTCCACGGAGACAAGCAGAGGATGGTAGCGAACAAATGGGTGCAGAAGTCCACAGAATAGCATTGTGCAGCGCAAGAGTCTAAGCTATCGTAACCTAACACAACGTAACCTAACCCAGCTATGCCTAACCTAAGTTAACAATCCGTGCCGCGAGCACTATTGCTGGCTTCCCGAGGTTCGAGCAGAGTTTAGTAGATCAATATTGAGCGCTGAAATCCACCGGAAAGCAGTGTATATCGCAAAAGTCGAAGCTACCCTATCCTATCCTAACCAAACGTAACATAAATGAACGCAACATGTCTTAGACTACCGTGCCGAGATCAGAATTGCTGGCCTCCCCGCATCCAAGCAGAGGCTACCAGGGCACTGTGGACAGCAGCAATCCACCGCATTGCATTGTACAGCATGAAAGTCAATGATATCATAATCTAACCCAGACAAACCTAACCAATCCGAAAGTAACCTAACTCAACCTATCGTGCCTAGACCGGTACTGCTGACCTCCCCGCACCCAAGCAGAACATATCATGGGAGAGCTGGGCGCAGGAGTACATAGAATCGTAGTCTACACAAGAATAATTCAAAGCTGTCCAAATCTATCCCAAGCTAACATAACCTAACCAAACGTAACTCAACTCAACCTAACGTGCCGAGGACACCACTGCTGTCCTCCACAGTGTGGGGCAGCGTGTTGTCGAGCAATGCAGAGGGCAGAAATCCACCGAATACTAGTGTATAGCGCAAAAACCGAAGCTACCCTATCCGAATCCAAACAAACGTAACGTAGATAAACGTAACATAACTCACCCTAACGTGCCGAAACCTCTATTCCTGTCCGCCACGGAGAAAAGCAGGAGACATTAGTGGAGAGTGGAGCGCAGAAACCCATAGAATCACAGTGCATAGTACAATAGTTGAAGCTGGCCTAACCTATCCAAACGTAACATAGACGAAAGTAGCTTAGCAAAACGTATCGTGCCGACACAGCTACTGCTTGCATCCCCAGAGCCGAGCAGAATATACTAGAGCATAATGGAGCACAGTAATCTACTGCATTGCAGTGAATAGCACAAAAGTCGGAGATATGCTTTACCATCCTAACCAATCGTGACATAGACAAACGTAGCCAAACTCAATCTAACGTGCCGCGACCAACATTGCTGGCCCCCCACAGAAAGGCAGAAAGTATTAGAGGCGGGTGGGGCCTAGAAATGGATAGAATCGCAGTGTATAGCACGAAGTCAAGATTATACAGACCTAATCAAACCAATCAAAGTCTATCCAAACGTAGTCTAACTCAACCTTTCATTCCGAGACCACTATTAACTTCCTCCCCAGAATCGAGCAGGGCATAGTGGGGCAACGTAAAGGGAAGAAGTTCTCGGAATAGCAGTGTATAGCGCAAAAGTCAAGGCAATCCAACCCTAATCTACCCAAACGTAATTTAACTAATGGCAACCGAAGTTAACCTAACGGGACGAGACCACAGTTGCAGGCCTCCCACAGGCAAGCAGAACGCATTAGTGCACAGTAGAGAGCAGAGGTCCAACGCAAATCAGCGTACAGCACAATGATCAATGCCACCTTGTCGAACCCTAACCAATCGTGACATTATCAAACGTAGCATACCAAAGTCTATCATGCCACGACCATTATTGCTGGCCTCCCCAGTGTCGAGCAGAGTATATTAGAGCACACTAGAGAGCAGAAAGTCACCAAATAGCAATGTATATCACAAAAGTCAAAGCTATCCTATCCTAACCTGTCCAAACGTGACCTAACTGAACGTTACCTAACGCAACCTAACGCGCAGCGGCCACTATTTCTGGAATTCCCAGGGCATGGCCGGGAATATTAGATCACAGTGGAGTACAGAAATCAACCTAATAGCAGTGTACAGCACAAAAGTCGAAGCTCTCCCATCCAAACCTATCCAAAGGTAGCATAAGCGGACGCAGCGAAACTCAACCAAACGTGCCGAGACCTATATTGCTGCCCTCCTGAGAGCCGAACAGATTATATTAGGGTAGAGTAGAGCGCAGAAATCCATAGAATCGCAGTTTGTAGCAGGAAAGTCAAAGCCATCTAAACATTACCCAAACAAACATACCTTAACCAAACGTAGACTAACGCAACAGAACTCACCGCGGTTACAATTTCCGGATGAACCATATCAAACCAGGGTATATTAGATCACAACGCTGCGCGGAAATCCACCGAAAAGCAGTGTAAATCACGGAGGTCGAAACTATCCTAACCAGACCTATCATAACCTACACAAGCAAAGCGTAAGCTATCCCAACCTAGCGTGCAGAGACCGCTACTGCTTGCCTCCCCAGATCCAAGCAGAATGTACTAGTGCACAGAAGAGCGCAGTAATCCACTGCATTCCAGTGTGTAGCGCAAACGCCAAAGAAATCCTAGCATAATCGATCGTAACCTAACCTAACCGAACGCAGCCTAACAAAAGGTAACGTGCTGAGAACACCATTTGTGGCATGCACACTGCCAAGTAGAGCATATTTTTGCAAAGTAGAGCTCAGAAATCCACCGCGTAGCCGTGTATATCGCAAATATCTAATTTTTCCTGCCATAATGTAACCAAACGTAACATAACTCAACCTATCGTGCCGAGACCACCACAACTGGCTTGCCCGGAGCGAAGCAGAACATAGTAGAGCACAAAAGAGCGCAGGAATCCAGCGAATAGCTGTGTATAGCACAAAAGTCTAAGCTACACTATCCTAGCCTAACCAAACCTAACGTACCCTAACGCAACGTGACTCAGACTAACGTGCCTAGACCTCTATTGCTGCCCTCCTCAGGAACGCGCGGAAAACATTAGAGGAGAGTAGATCGCGGAAAGCCGTAGAATCACAATGTATAGCAGAAGAGTCAAAGCTATCCAAACATAACGCAAGCAAACGTAACCCAACCAAACGCAGCCTAACTCAACCTTACGTGCCAAGACCACACTCACTGGCCTCCACAGAGTCGAGCAGAACAAACTGACGTAACGTATCCCAACCTGACGTGCCTCGATATCTATTGCTGTCATCACGAGAACTAAGAAGAGCATAGCCGAGCAATAAAGAACTCTGAAATCTTCGGAACAGCAGAGCACATCTCGAAAGTCAAATCTATCGTAACCAAAGGTAACATGACACAACCTTACCTGCCGAGAGCACAATTCGTGGCGTCCACGGAGACAAGCAGAGGATGGTAGCGAACAAATGGGTGCAGAAGTCCACAGAATAGCATTGTGCAGCGCAAGAGTCTAAGCTATCGTAACCTAACACAACGTAACCTAACCCAGCTATGCCTAACCTAAGTTAACAATCCGTGCCGCGAGCACTATTGCTGGCTTCCCGAGGTTCGAGCAGAGTTTAGTAGATCAATATTGAGCGCTGAAATCCACCGGAAAGCAGTGTATATCGCAAAAGTCGAAGCTACCCTATCCTATCCTAACCAAACGTAACATAAATGAACGCAACATGTCTTAGACTACCGTGCCGAGATCAGAATTGCTGGCCTCCCCGCATCCAAGCAGAGGCTACCAGGGCACTGTGGACAGCAGCAATCCACCGCATTGCATTGTACAGCATGAAAGTCAATGATATCATAATCTAACCCAGACAAACCTAACCAATCCGAAAGTAACCTAACTCAACCTATCGTGCCTAGACCGGTACTGCTGACCTCCCCGCACCCAAGCAGAACATATCATGGGAGAGCTGGGCGCAGGAGTACATAGAATCGTAGTCTACACAAGAATAATTCAAAGCTGTCCAAATCTATCCCAAGCTAACATAACCTAACCAAACGTAACTCAACTCAACCTAACGTGCCGAGGACACCACTGCTGTCCTCCACAGTGTGGGGCAGCGTGTTGTCGAGCAATGCAGAGGGCAGAAATCCACCGAATACTAGTGTATAGCGCAAAAACCGAAGCTACCCTATCCGAATCCAAACAAACGTAACGTAGATAAACGTAACATAACTCACCCTAACGTGCCGAAACCTCTATTCCTGTCCGCCACGGAGAAAAGCAGGAGACATTAGTGGAGAGTGGAGCGCAGAAACCCATAGAATCACAGTGCATAGTACAATAGTTGAAGCTGGCCTAACCTATCCAAACGTAACATAGACGAAAGTAGCTTAGCAAAACGTATCGTGCCGACACAGCTACTGCTTGCATCCCCAGAGCCGAGCAGAATATACTAGAGCATAATGGAGCACAGTAATCTACTGCATTGCAGTGAATAGCACAAAAGTCGGAGATATGCTTTACCATCCTAACCAATCGTGACATAGACAAACGTAGCCAAACTCAATCTAACGTGCCGCGACCAACATTGCTGGCCCCCCACAGAAAGGCAGAAAGTATTAGAGGCGGGTGGGGCCTAGAAATGGATAGAATCGCAGTGTATAGCACGAAGTCAAGATTATACAGACCTAATCAAACCAATCAAAGTCTATCCAAACGTAGTCTAACTCAACCTTTCATTCCGAGACCACTATTAACTTCCTCCCCAGAATCGAGCAGGGCATAGTGGGGCAACGTAAAGGGAAGAAGTTCTCGGAATAGCAGTGTATAGCGCAAAAGTCAAGGCAATCCAACCCTAATCTACCCAAACGTAATTTAACTAATGGCAACCGAAGTTAACCTAACGGGACGAGACCACAGTTGCAGGCCTCCCACAGGCAAGCAGAACGCATTAGTGCACAGTAGAGAGCAGAGGTCCAACGCAAATCAGCGTACAGCACAATGATCAATGCCACCTTGTCGAACCCTAACCAATCGTGACATTATCAAACGTAGCATACCAAAGTCTATCATGCCACGACCATTATTGCTGGCCTCCCCAGTGTCGAGCAGAGTATATTAGAGCACACTAGAGAGCAGAAAGTCACCAAATAGCAATGTATATCACAAAAGTCAAAGCTATCCTATCCTAACCTGTCCAAACGTGACCTAACTGAACGTTACCTAACGCAACCTAACGCGCAGCGGCCACTATTTCTGGAATTCCCAGGGCATGGCCGGGAATATTAGATCACAGTGGAGTACAGAAATCAACCTAATAGCAGTGTACAGCACAAAAGTCGAAGCTCTCCCATCCAAACCTATCCAAAGGTAGCATAAGCGGACGCAGCGAAACTCAACCAAACGTGCCGAGACCTATATTGCTGCCCTCCTGAGAGCCGAACAGATTATATTAGGGTAGAGTAGAGCGCAGAAATCCATAGAATCGCAGTTTGTAGCAGGAAAGTCAAAGCCATCTAAACATTACCCAAACAAACATACCTTAACCAAACGTAGACTAACGCAACAGAACTCACCGCGGTTACAATTTCCGGATGAACCATATCAAACCAGGGTATATTAGATCACAACGCTGCGCGGAAATCCACCGAAAAGCAGTGTAAATCACGGAGGTCGAAACTATCCTAACCAGACCTATCATAACCTACACAAGCAAAGCGTAAGCTATCCCAACCTAGCGTGCAGAGACCGCTACTGCTTGCCTCCCCAGATCCAAGCAGAATGTACTAGTGCACAGAAGAGCGCAGTAATCCACTGCATTCCAGTGTGTAGCGCAAACGCCAAAGAAATCCTAGCATAATCGATCGTAACCTAACCTAACCGAACGCAGCCTAACAAAAGGTAACGTGCTGAGAACACCATTTGTGGCATGCACACTGCCAAGTAGAGCATATTTTTGCAAAGTAGAGCTCAGAAATCCACCGCGTAGCCGTGTATATCGCAAATATCTAATTTTTCCTGCCATAATGTAACCAAACGTAACATAACTCAACCTAACGTGCCGAGACCACCACAACTGGCTTGCCCGGAGCGAAGCAGAACATAGTAGAGCACAAAAGAGCGCAGGAATCCAGCGAATAGCTGTGTATAGCACAAAAGTCTAAGCTACACTATCCTAGCCTAACCAAACCTAACGTACCCTAACGCAACGTGACTCAGACTAACGTGCCTAGACCTCTATTGCTGCCCTCCTCAGGAACGCGCGGAAAACATTAGAGGAGAGTAGATCGCGGAAAGCCGTAGAATCACAATGTATAGCAGAAGAGTCAAAGCTATCCAAACATAACGCAAGCAAACGTAACCCAACCAAACGCAGCCTAACTCAACCTTACGTGCCAAGACCACACTCACTGGCCTCCACAGAGTCGAGCAGAACATAATAGAGCACAGTAGAGCGCATAAATCCACCGTATAGCAGTGTATAGCACAAAAGACGATGTTCCCCTATCCTAGCCTAACGGAACGTAAAGTCTCCAAACGTAACCGGACCCATCCTAACGTGCCGAGGCCTTTATTGCTGCACCCTTCAACGCCAAGTGGAGCACACTGTAGCAGAGTAGAGCGCAGAAATCCCTAGATTCTCAGCGTATAGCAAAAACGCCAAAGTCATCCAAACCAAACCCAAACAAATGTAACATAATCAAACGAAGCTATCTCAACACAGCCAGACGCGGCATCTACTGCTGGAATCCCCAGGGCCAAGCAGAATATAGTCGAACACAGTAGAGCGCAGAGAGCCACCAAATGGCAGTCTATAGCACAGAAGTCACAGCTATACTATCCAAGCATAGCAAAGCCTATCCTAAGCAAACGTAACACATCTCAACCTAACTTGCCGAGACCACTATCCCTAGCGTCCCCAGACACCAGCAGATTGTGACAGCGCACAGTGGAGCGCAGAAGCCCGTGGAATAGCAGTATGCAGCACGAAAGTCAGAGCTGTAATAACCTAACGCAACGTGACCGAACCCAGAAAAACGTATTCTAACTCAACCCAACGGCCCGAGACCACCATTGCCGGCCTCACCAGAGACAAGCAGAGACTGTTCGTGCAGAGCAGAGCGCATAAATCCGCCGAATTACTGTGCACAGCACAAAAGAGGAAGCTATCCAAACCAAACTTAGCCGAACATATCCTAACCGAACGTAACATATCTCAGCATAACGTGTCGAGACCCCTATTGCTGGCCTATACCGTGCCAAGCAAAACATACTAGAGCACTGTAGAGCGCAGAAGTCCACAAAATAGCAGTGTACAGCCCAATAGTCAAAGCTGCCACCACCTAACCTAGCCAATAGTTCCATAGCCAAGCGTAACACAACGAAACCTAACCTGCCGCGACCGCGATTACTGGCCTTCAGGGAGCAAGGCAGAACATATTAGTGGATATCATGACACATAAATCCATATAATCGCGGTGTATATCAGAAAAGCCTAAGCAACCCAAACCTAACCCAGACCAACGGAACATAACCAAACATAGCATATCCCAACACAACCTCCCGCGACCACTGTTGCTGGGCTTCCCCGGACCATGCAGATTATAGGAGATCACAGTGGTGCGTAGAAATCCACCGCATATCAGTGGACACCACAAAAGTAGAATCTTTCCAAACCAAACACAAACAAACGTAACGCAACCGAACGTAGCCTAACTCGACCTGGCGGGCCGAGACCACTATTACTGGCCTACCCAGAGTCGAGCTGAGTACAGTAGTGAAACGTACAGCGTAGAAATTCATCGATTAGAAGTGTATAGCGCGAAAGTCAAAGCTATCCTATCTTAATCTATCCAAACCTAATATAACCTAACGCAACATCACTTAGCCTGGCTTGCCAAGACCACCATTTCTGGCCTCCCCAGAGGCAAGCAGAATATACTAGCGCGCATCAGAGCGTAGAAGGCCACCGAATGGAAGTGTATAGCACAAAAGTCGAATATATCCGAACCAAACTTAGCTGTGCCTATCCTAACCAAACATAACGCAGCACAACCTAACTTGCCGCGACCACGATTCCTGTTGTTCCCACACAGAAGCAGAGTGTGATAGCGCACAGTTCACCGCTGAAGTCCACAGAATGGCGGAGCTTAGCTAAATAGTCGAAGCTACCCTATGCTAATGTAACCAAACGTAGCACAGCCAAACGAAACATGACACAGCATGTCGCGCCACGACCACCGTTTTTGACCACCCCAAAGTCGAGCAAATGCTAGTGGAGCAAAACCGTGCACAGATATCGACCGAACCGCAGGATATGGCACAAATGTCATAGTTATCCTATCCTAACCTAGCCAAGCGTAATATAACAGAACGAAACCTAACTCAACCTATCGTGCCTAGGCCATTATTGCTGACAGCCCTGGAGCAAAGCAGAAGATGTTAGAGTCCAGTAGAGCGCAGAAATGCACCCAAGAGAGGTGTATAGCACAAAGGTCAAGGCGATAAACTCTTAAATTGACCAACCGTAACATGACCGAAAGTAATATATACAAATTTACGTGACGCGACCACTATTGCTGGCCTCCCCAGAGTAAAGCAAATCGTACTAGAGCGGATGGTGTCCAGAAAACCATAAAATCGTGGTGTATAGCAGGAAAGTCAGAGATATACACACCTAACCCAAACCAACGTGACCTAACCAAACGAAGCCTACCTTCACATAACTTGGCGCGACCACCACTCACGGACCCCACGGGGTCAAGCAGAATATATTATAGCACAGTAGAGCGCAGAGGTCCACGGAATAACGGAGAGTCCAACGAAAGACGGAGCCATCCACACCAAACCCAAACAAACATACCAAAGCCAACCGTAGCATAACTAACCCTAACGTGCCGAGACCATAATCGCTGGCCTTCCTAGTTCCAAGCGGATCATACCGGAGCAGAGTGGAGCGCAGGTATCCAACAAATAGCAGTGTACACCACGACAGTCAAATCTATGCAAACCTAACACAAATTATCAAAACATAGCCGAACGTAGCCTAACTAAGCCTAACGCACCGAGACCGCAATTTCTGGCCTCCTGAGAGCCAAGCAGTGCATATTAGAGTAGAGCAGAGTGCATACATCCACCGAATAGCTGTGTATACCATAAAACTGAAAGATATCTTAACCTAACCTAACCTAACATAACATAATCGAACGTTGACTGACCCAGCACAACGTGCTACGACCACAGCTGCTGGCATCCAGGAGCCTAGGAGAATATTGTAGAGCACAGTGGATCACAGAAATCCTCCTAAAATCACTCTATAGCACGAAAGTCAATGGCACACTAACCTAACTTAGCGTATCTCAACCTAACCGAACATAACCTAACTCCATCTAACTTGCCACGACCACTATTACGCGCCTTACCAGAGCCGAGCAGATTGCGGCAGAGCAATGTAGAGCGCATAAATCCACAGAATATCTGTGAATAGCACAAAAAAAGGAATCCTAAGCGGACCATCCTAACCTAACCAAACGAGACGTAACCTTACTCAACCTAACGTGCCGAGACCACTGTATCTGGCCACCACAGAGCCAAACAGTACATATTGGAGCACTGAGTAGGGCACAAATGAACCTAATAGCAGCGCATGGCTCAAAGATCTAAACTACAAGGTCCTAACATCAGCAAACGAAGCACAACCAAACGTAGCACATCTCAAACTAACGAGCAGAGACCACTATTTCTTGTCACCCCAGAGCCGAGAAGGAAATGTTAGGTCACAGTAGAGCGCAGGAATACACGTCATTGCAGTGAATTGCGCAAAAGTCGCAGATACACTAACCAAACATAACCTGAGCTGACCAAACCGAACGTACCTTAACACAAACTATCTTGCCACGACACAACTGCTCGCCACCCTAGAGTCGAGCGGAGTATAGTAGAGCAATGTAGAGCGCGGAAAAGCACCGTATATCAGTTTACAGCATAAGGGTCAAATACATACCAACCTTAGCTGACCTAATCAAGCATAAGCAATCGTAGCTCAACTCAACATAATTTGCGGGACCATTATTGTTGGCCCCCTAGAGCCATGCAGAACATACGTTGGCACACTAGAGCGCAGAAATCCACCGAATAGCAGTTTATAGCACAAAAGTCGAAGGTACCCTATCCTAATGTATACAATCATAACATGAACGAACGTAACATAACTAAACCTGAAGTACTGCGACCATTATTTCCGGCCTCCGCATAGTCTTGGAGAACGTATTAGGGGATCGAAGAGAGCCAAAGTCCATAGAATCGCAGTGTGTAGAACAAGAGTCATCGGTGTGCAAATCTAACACAGGCTAACATAACCTGAGCAAACGTAGCATAGCTCAACATAATGTGTCGCGACCACTGCTTCCGGCCTCCACTGTGCCAAGTAGAGAATAGTAAAGCCAAGTAGATCCCAGAAACACACAGAATAGCAGAGTATGGCACGTAAATCAAAGCTACCCTGACCGAAATTAACCTCATCTAGCCAAACCAAACGAAGTGTAGCTCAACATTGAGCGGCCAGACCAATAATGCATGCCTCGGCAGCGGCAAGCAGAACATGATAGGGCACAGTAAAATGCAGAAATACACCGCATAGTAGTGTATAGCACAAGAGTCGTGGCTATCATACCCTAACCTAGCCAAACGTAAGATAAACATACGCAACATTTCTAAGTCCAACGATGCGTGATCACTATTGCTGGCCTCCCCTGAGCTAAGCAGAAGATATTAGAGCACAGTAGAGCGCAGACATCCGCGGGCAGCTGTGCATAGCACAAATGTCTAATCTATCCTGCCCTATCCTCACCAAACGGAAGAAAGCCAAACGCAGCATATATCACACTAACGTGTCCAGACAAATATTGCTGGCCTCCTCTGCGACAAGCAGAACGTGCTGCGGCTCAACGGAGCGCAGAAGTCCGCCGCAATGAAGTGTATACCGCAAAAGTCAAACACATCCTGACTTAAGCTCACCTAGCCAAACCTAAACAAACGTTGTGTAAGATAACATAACGTTCCTACACGAATATGGCAGTCCTTCCCAGAGCCAAGCAGAATATACGAGAGCACAGTAGTGCGCAGAGATCCAATACATTGCAGTGTATAGCATAAAAGTCAAAGATATCCAAACCATACCTGACTTAACCTAACCCAACCAATCGTAGCCCAACTCAAGGTATCGGGCCGGGACAGCTATTGATGGCTTACGTAGAGCCGAGCAGAACATGGTGGAGCACAGTGGGGCGCCGAAGCCCGCCTAGAATCAGTCTACAGCACGAAATCCAAAGCTACCCTATCCTAATTTATCCAAACTTAACATAACCAAACGTAGCCTGCCACAGCGAAACGTGCCGCGACCACTATAACCAGGCCTTCACAAAGCCATGCAGAATTCAATAGAGCACAGTAGAGCGCTGGAATTATCCGCATTGCAGTGCAAAGCACAAAAGTGGAAGATACCCTAACCTAACCTGACCCAAATTACCCCATCCAAAGTTAGTGTAACTCAACATATCGTGATGAGGCATATATTGCAGGACTCCCCAGAGCCAATCAGAATATGTTAAAGCACAATAGAACGCAGAAGTTCACCGAATAGCAATGTATAGCACAAGAGTGAAGGCAATCGCATTATAACATATCCAGACGTAGCATAACCGAACGTAACATAACTCATACTATCGTTCCGAGGACAATACTGCCGACCTCCCCTGGGCCAGGCAGAATATACTAGAGCAGAGAGGAGCGCAGGTGTCTACCGCACTGCAGTGTCTAGCACAAAAGTCTTAGATATACCGTCCTCACGAGTCCTAACCTAGCCAAACTCTTCATAACATAACACAAGCTAACGTGCCAAGGCCTCTATTGCTCGTCACCCTAGATTCAAGAGGAGTGTAGTAGAGCAATGTCAAGACAGGAAATCCCCCGAAGAGAAGAGCATAGCTCAAGATTCGAAGATACCCTAACCTAACCTGACGGAACCTAACCTAACCAAACGTTGCATTGCTCAACATAAAGTGCCGCGTCCACAGCTCCTGGCCGCACCGGGGTCAAGCAGAATGCAGCAAAGCAATTTGGAGCGCAGAAATCCGCCGAAAAGCAGTGTTTAGCGCAAAAGTCAAAGAAATCATAACCGAACCGTCCAAACCTAACCTAACCAAACGTAGTGTATCTCAACATAGCGAGTAGAGACCAATATTCCTGTCATCCCCGGTGCCTGGCAGAAAATGTTTGAGTACAGTGGAGAGCAGAAATCCACCGAATGACTGTGTATTGCACCAAGGACAAACAAAACCTAACCAAGCCATCCTAGCCTACCCTAACGAAACGTAACATAACTCAACCTAACGTGCAGAGACCATTATTACTGGTCACCACACAGCCATTCAGAACATACTCGAGCGCAGTAGAGCGCAGAAGTCCGCCGAATAGCTGTGAGTGGCACAAAATTCAAAGTTATTGCGTCCCAACCTGACCAAACTTGCCGTATGCAAACGTAGCCTGAAAAGGCCAAATGAGCCTAGGCCACTATTACCGCCCTCACCAGAGCCAAGCAAAAAATATTAGTGCGCAGTAGATAGCAGAAGTCGGAGGATAGCAGTTTATGGCACCGAAGTCTAAACTATCATATCCTAACCTCACCGAACGTAACATAGCCTAGCGTGGAATAACTCCTACTAACATGACCAGACCACTATTGCTGTCACCCACAGAGACGAGGGGAATGCACTCGAGCATAGTAGAGAGCAGAAATCCACCGCATTACAGTGAATAGCAAAAAGGCCGTAGATATCCTAACCTAATCTGACCTAACTTAACTTAACCAATCGTAGTATAGCTCAACATAACTTGCTGCAACCATTGCTCCTGGCCTCGCAGAGACAAGCAGAATAAAGTAGAGTGCAGTATATCATAGAAATCAATCGAATAGCAGCGTATGGCATAGGATTCTAAGCTATTCTATCCTAACATAACCGAACGTAACGTATCCATACGTAGCACAACCCAACCTAACGTGCCAAGACCACAATTGCTGGACTACCCAGGGCCAAGCAGATTATACTACAGCACAGCATATCGCAGCAATCCACAACATTGCAGTGCATAGGACAAAACTGGAACGTATCCTGACCAAACCTGGCCTAACGTAACATAACCGAACGTAGTGTAGCTCAACATAAAGTGACTTTTCCGATATGGTTGGCCTGCCCAGAGCCAAGCAGAACATGTTAGAGTATAGTAGAAAGGAGATTTCCAAAGAACAGTTGTGTATAGTACAAAAGTCAAGGCTATCGTATCCGAACCATGCCAAACGTGACACAACCGAACGTATCCTGACTAAACCTATCATAACGAGAACACATTTGCCGACCACCACAGAGACAAGCAGAATGTACTGTAGCACAGCAGAGCGCAGAAATCCACCGCGTTGCAGGGAACAGCACAGATGCGGTAGATATCCTTACTAAACCTGACCTAACCCAGCTAAACCAAACGTACATATCTCAACCTAACGTGCAACGGCATCGGTTGCTTGCATCCCCGGTGTCGAGCAGAGTACAGTAGAGCAATGTAGAGTGCAGAGATCCACCGAACGGCAGTGTACAGCACGAAAGTCAAAGAAACACTACCCGACTCTTCCTAATCTAACCAAACGAAACGCAACATAAATAGACCCAACGTACCGAGACCACTATTACTGGCCACACCAGAGCCAATCAGACCATATTAGAGCACATTAGATCGCAGAAATCCACCGAATAGCAGTGTATAGCACTAAAGTCAAAGCTATCCTGATCAAACTGTGCCCAACTTAACCTAACCGAACGCAGCCTAACTCAACCTGTCGTGCAGCGCACCACTATTGCTCTGAGCGCCAGAGTAGAGCAGAGTATAGTAGAGCAATGTAGACCGGAGTAGTCCACCGAAAAGCAGTGTGTAACGAGAAGGTCAAAGAAATCATAACAGAACCTTCCCAACCTAACCTAACGGAACGTAACCTAACTCAACCTAACTTACCGAGACTAGTATTGCTGGCCACCCCTGTGCCAAGCAGAAAATATTAGAACACAGTAGAGCGCAGAAATCATCCGTTGGCAGTTTATAGCACAAAAGACTGAATTATCGTATTCAAACCTCACGAAACGTAACATTGCCAAACGTAGCATAACACACCCTGAAGTGTCGAGACTAGTATTGCTGGCCACACCAGAGCCAAGCAGAATAGAATAGAGCACGGCAGAGCGCAGAAATCCGCCGCATTACCGTGTACAGCAGAAAAGTCAAATATGTCCTGACATAACCTGTGCTTACCTAACCTTCCCAAGCGTACCGTAACTAACGCAACGTTGCGAGACATATAATGCTGGCCAGCCCAGAGTCAAGCGGTGCATATTAGATCACATTAGAGCGCAGAAATCCACCAAACAGCAACGAACAGCACAAAGGTCAAAGCAGCATATCCTGACGTTGCCAAACATAACATATGAAAACGTAGCCTAGCCCAACCTAACTTGACGAAACCGTTATTGCTGGCCTCCACAGAAATAAGCGGAATGTGCTAGAGCGTAGTAGTGCGAAGAAATCCTCCGCATAGCAGTGAACAGCACAAAAATCGAGGATATCCTAAGCAAACGTGACGAAACCTAACCCAAACAAACGTAACCTAAACCAACCTAACCTGCCGAGACTGTTTTTCCTTGCCTCCCCAGAGCAAATCACAAACTATTACAACACACAACATCGCAGAAATCCGTGGAAAGCTGTGTAGACGACGAAGGTCAATACTATCCTATCCTAACTTCGCCAAACGTAACATAACCGAACGTAGTATATCTCAACCTAACGTGCAGAGACCACTATTGCTGGCATCCCCAGAGCCATGCACGTCATATTAGAGCACTGTCGAGAACAGAAGTCCACTGAATATCAGTGTACAGCGCAAAAGTCAAATCTATCGTATCCTAACATAGCCAAACGTAGCATAAGCGTATGTATCATATCTATATCTAATGTGCCGTGTTCACTCTTTCTGGCTTCGCCAGGGGCAAGCAGAATATACTATAGCACAGTAGAAAGCCGAAATCCACGGCATTGCAGTGAATAGCACGAAAGCCAAAGCTATTCTCACCATATCTGAACAAACCTAACACAACCAATCGCAGAACATCTCGAAATAAGTTGCCCAGAACACTATTGCTGGCCTCCCCAGAGACAAACAGAACTTACAAGAGCACACAAGGGGGCAGGATTCAACCGAATAGCAGTGTATAGCACAAATGCCAAAGTTGTCATATCCTTATATATCCAACCGTAACGTAACCAAACGTATCATGACACAACCTAACGTACCGCGACCACTATTGCTGGAATCCCCAGATTAGAGCAGAACATACTAGAGCACTGCAGAGCGCAGAAATCCACCACATTTTTGAGTACAGGACAAAAGTCAACCATATCGTGACCTAACCTGACCGTAACTAACTTAGGCAGACGTAGAGTAACCAAACTTAACGTGATGAGACCGCTATTGCTGGCCTCCCCAGAGCCAAGCAGAATATACTAGAGCACAGTAGATAGCAGAAATCCGCCGCATTGCACTGTACGGTATAAAAGTCAAAGCCATCGCATCCTAACATAGCCAAATGTAACACAACCAAACGTAACGTAACCCAACGTAACGTCCCGCGACCACTATTTCTCGCCTCCACAAAGCCAAGCAGAATATACTAGAGCAGAGTAGAGCGCAGAAATTAAGTGCATTGCTGTGCAAAGGACAATAGTTGAAGGTAACCTAACCTAACATGACCTAACCTGCCCTGTCCAAAGGCAGTGTAACTCAACATGTCGCGATGAGGCATACATTGCAGGACTCCCCAGAGCCAATCAGAATATGTCAGAGCACTGCAGAAAGCAGGAATCCACCAAATAGGAATGTATAGCACAGAAGTCGAGGTAGCCTATCATAACCTTGCTAAAGTAACGTTTGCAAACGAAATCTATCTGAAACTAACATGGCCAGACCGCTATTGTTGGACACACAGAGCCGAGCAGAATGTACCCTAGCATAGCAGAGCACAGAAATCCACCGCATTGATGTGTATAGCAAGAAAGACAGAGATACGCAAACCCTGCCGGACATAATCAAACCAAACCTATCGTAGCCCAATTCAACATAACGCGTTGAGACCTCTATTGCTGCGCTTCAGGGAGCCAAGCTGAACATTGTAGAGGACACTGAAGCGCAGAAGCCTACCTAATATTAGTTTATAGCACAAAAGTCAAAGGTATTCTATCCTAATATATCCAATCTTAACATAATCGAACGTAACATAATTCAAACTAACGTGCCGCGACCACTATTGTACGCCTCCCCAGAGTCGAGCAGACTTACTAGAGGACAGTAGAGCGCAGAATTAAATAGAATCGCAGTGTATTGAACAATAGTCATATCCATCCAGTCAAGGCCCTAGCAAACATAACCTAACCAAACGTACACCACCAGACGTAACGTGCCGCCACCACTGTTCGTGACCTCCCCACGGCCAAGCAGAATATAGTGGAGCGCAGTCGAGCGCAGATACCCAAGGAACAACAGTTTATAGCACGAAATCAAGGCAATCCTTACCGAACTTCACCTAACCTAAACTAATCAAACGTAACCTAACTTTACGTAACGTGCCAAGCACACAGTTATTGGCCACACCAGGGCCAAGCAGGACATGTTAAAGCACAGTAGATGGGAGGAATCCACCGAATATCTGTGCATGGCGCAAAATTCAAAGAGATCCTAATCAAACCTTCCTGACCTAACCCAACGGTACGTAACGTAACAAAGCCTAAAGTGCCGAGACCGATATTACTGGCAACCACAGAGCCAAACAGAGCATACTAGAGCGCATTAGAGGACAGAAAACCTCCGAATAGCAGTGCTCATCACAAAAGTCGAGGTAGCATATCCTAACCTATCCAAACGTGACATAAGCGAACGTAACATAGCTCAACCAGACATGACGAGACAAGTAGTGCCGGCCTTCACAGAGACTAGCTGAATGTACTATAGCACAATAGAGCTCAGAGATCCCCCGCATTGCAGACTTTAACGAAAAGGTCAAATGTATCCAAAACATACACGACCCAGCGTAATATAGCCAATCGTACCCCACCTAATCATAACGTGCCGAGACCACTATTGTTGGCCTCCCAGAGCCAAGAAGAAGATACTAGAGCACACTGGAGAGTAGAAATCCCCACAATAGCAGTGTACAGTACAAAAGTCAAAGTTACCGTATCCTAATATATAAAACCTTAACATAGTCAAACGTAACATAACTAAACCTAACGTACTGAGACATCTATTGCTGGCCTCCACAGGGTCGAGAAGGACTCATTAAAGGAGAGTAGAGCGCAGAAAAACTTAGAATCGCAACGTACAGCGCAAGAGTCCCTACTATCCAAACCGAACCCAGGTTAACGTGACCTAACCGAACGAAGAATAACTCAATAGAACGTGCCGCGAACACAGCTTCCGCCCTCCCCTCAGACAAGCAGAATATAGTTGAGCACAGTAGGTCAAAGAAATCCATCGAATAGCAGTATTTTGCACGAAAGTAAAAGCTATCCTAACCAAACTTGACATAACCTAACCTACTCAAACCTAACCTATACCAAACTAACGTGCAACGAACACCATTGCTCGCCTCCAGAGTGTCGGGCAGATTGCAGTAGATCAATGTAGAGCGCAGAAATCGACCGTACAGCAGTATACAGCGCAAACGTAGAATAAATCCTGACCAAACCTTCCTAACCTAACCTAACGAAAAAGACCTATCCGAAAATGACGTACAGTGACCACCATTACTGGCAACTCCAGAGCCGAAGGGGACACATTACAGCACAGTAGATGGCAAAAGTCCACCGAATGACAGCGTATGGCGCAAAAGTCTTATATACTCTACCCTAGCCTAACCAAACGTAGCATAATCGAACGTAACCTAACTCAAACTACCGTGCCGAGGACACCATTGCTAGCCCCGCTAGAGCCAATCCGGGTATAATACCGCACAGTAGATCTCAGAAATCCACCGCAGTGCAGTGAGCAGCAAAAAAGCCGTAGATATACTGACCAAACATGACCTAATCTAACCTAACCGAACGCAGCATGACACAACACTACTTGCCGCGATCACTGCTCCCGGCATCCCCAGAGCCGTGCTGAATTTTGTAGAGCACAGTAGATCACAGGAATCCACCGGAAAAAGGTGTAAGGCACGAAAGTCGTAGATACCCTAGCAAAACACAGCCTCACCTAGCTCAACCAAATGTATCCCTACCCAACCTGACGTGCCACGACCACCATTGCCCGCCTCCCGGAGTCGAGCAGAGAATAGTAGGAGAATGTAGAGCGCAGAAATCCATCGATTAGCAGTGTATAGCACAAAAGTCGAAGACACCCAAGTCCAACCTGTCCTAACCAAACCTAACTAAACGTAGCCAACTCAGCATAACGTGCTGAGACTACTGTTGCTGGCCTCCCGAGCGTCAAACAGAGAATATTAGAGCACTGTAGAGCGCAGAAATCCACCGAGTAAGAGCGTATTGCGTAAAGGATAAAGGTACCCTCCCCTAAACTCACCAATCGGCACATACCCAAACCTAACATAACTCAACCTAGCAAGCAGCGACTAATACTTCTGGCCTCCCCAGGGGCAAGCAGAGTATAGTAGAGCACAGTAGAGCGCAGAAATCCGCTGAATAACAGTCTATACCAGGAAAGTCAGAGCTATCCGAACCTAACCCAGACGAACATATCATAACCAAACGTAACCTAACAAAACCCAACATGCGCTGACCGTTAGTGCTGGCCTCCCCAGACCCAAACTGAACATATTATAGGAGAAGAGAGTGCCGAAGTCCTCAGAAACGCAGGGTACACCAGAGAAGTCAAAGCTATCCAAAGCGGACCCGCGCAAGCCTAACCAAACCAAACGTAATCTAACACATCCTAACGCTTCGCGCCTACTGTTCCTAGCACCCCCAGATTCCAGCAGAGTACAGTACAGCAATGTAGGGCGTTAAAATCCACCGAAGAGCAGTGTACAGCGCAAAAGACAGTTCTATCCTCTCATAACATGTCCAAGCGCAATATTAACAAGAGTGACCTTACTTAACCCAACGTGCCGAGACCACTACTGCAGGCTTCCCCAAAGCCAAGCAGAAAATACCAGAGCAAAGTAGGGCGAAGGAAGCTAGAAAATAGCAGTGCATGGCACAAAAGTCAATGGTATCCTAACCTAACCTGGCATAATCGAAACTGTCAAAACGTAGAGAAACCAATCGTAACGAGCCGAGACCACTGCTTCTGTCCTCTCCAGAGCCAAGTAGAACATACTGGATCACTGTAGGGCGCAGATATCTATTGAACGACAGTGCATAACAAAAGCCAAGGCCATCCTACACAAACGTAAACAAATGTAACATAACCAATCGTAACCTAACACAACATAACGTCCCACGACCATTATGACTGGCAACCCTAGAGCGGAGCAGAACATAGTAGAGAAGAGTAGCGCTCAAAAATTCGCAGAATCGCGGTGTATAGCGCAAACGTCATAGTTACCCTATCCTAACGTAGCAAATCGTAACATAATCAAACGTAACCTAACACAGCGCATCGGAGCACGACCGCTATTACTGTCCACCCCAGAGTTGAACAGCGTAGAGTAGAGCAATGAAGAGCGCAGGAATTCACCGAATAGCAGTGAACAGCACAAAATGCTAGGTTACACTCTCCTAACATACCCAAGCGCAACAAACCATACGTAACGTGGCTCAACCTAACGTACCTGGACAGCTATTGCTGACCTTTCAAGCGCCAAGCAGAATAAGCTAAGGCACAGTAAAGCGCAGAAATCCGCCGCATGGAAGTGTAAGGCACAAAAGTGATGTCTATCCTTACATAAACTGACATAACCTAACCTAACCAAACGAGATGACACAAACTAACACGTCTGGTCCACTATTGCTGGCCTCCACGTCGTCAGGCAGAACATGTTAGAAGAGAGAAGCGCGAACACGTCCAACGTATGACAATGTATAGTAGAGAAGTCAAAGCTATCCTAACCCAACTCAGACTATCTCAGAGCATCTAAAGTTCCGAGAGGACTATTTCTGGCGTCACAGAGCCAAGCAGAATATGCTAGAGCGCAATGGTGACCAGAAGTCCACAGCATAGCAGTACTTAGCACAAAAGTCAAAGATATCTAAACCTCACCCAGCCCAATCTAACCTAGCCAAACGAAATCTAGCACAACCTAATGTGCCGCGACCACTATTTCTGGCCTCTCCAGAGCAAAGAAGATCATATTAATTCGCAGTAGAGTACAGAAATACGCCGAACAGCAGTGTATACACAAAAGTGAAGACTGCCCTAGTCTATCTTAACCAAACTTCGCATAACGAAACGTAACATGACTCAACCTAACGTGCCTAGACCGCTATTGCTGATATCTCCAGAGCCAAGCTGAATATACCAGACCGCAGTAGAGCGCCGAAATCCATAGAACCGCGGTGTATAGCAGAAAAGTCGAAGTTATACGAACCTATCCCAAAAAAACATAACAAATCCAAACGAAGCCTAACTGTAGCTAACGTGCCGAGACAACTATGCCTGACCTCCCCAATGTGGGGCTGGGTATAGTTGAGCTATCTAGAGTGTAGAAATCCACCGAATAGCTGTGCATGGCAAAAAAGTCAAAGCTATCCTTTCATAACCAACTCTAACTTAATATAATGTATCGTAACCTAAGTTAAACTTACCCGCCGAGACCACCATTGCGGGCCTCCACAGAGCCAAGAAGAATATACTAGAGCAAAGCAGAGGGCAGAAAGACTACAAATAGCGGAGTATGGCACAAAAGTGGAAGCCATCTTATCCAAACGCAGACTAACATAGCATAACCGAACGTAACATAAAGAAACATATCGTGACGCGACCGCTATTGCTTACCTCCCCTGAGCCGAGCAGAGAATATTAGAGCAATGTAGTCCGCAGATGTCCACAGAATAGCAGTGTACAGCATAAAGTGGAAGCTACCCTGTAACCAAGCGTAACATAACCAAGCGTAACATAACTCTACCTAACATTCAGCGCCCGATATTTCTGACCTCCCCGGAGACGAGAAGAGTATAGTTGAGCACAGTAGAGCGCAGAAAAGTTATGAATAGCAGTGTGTAGCGCAAGAGACAACTCTGACCTCTCGCAACCTATCCAAACGTAATACCAATAAACGTAATCTCACTTAAACTGACGTGCCGCGAACACTCTTGCATGTCTCCACAGAGCAAAGCAGAATATACTAGAGCAAAGTAGAGCGCAGAGAGCCAACATATACTAGGGTACAGCACAAGAGTCAAACGCAACCTAACCTAACATAATGTCACCGAACTTAACCAAACGTAGAATATCTATACCTAAACAGCCGAGACATCTATTGATGTCCTCCCCAGGGACAAGAAGAACCGGTTAGAGCACAGTGGTGCGAAGGAATCCATCGAACACCAGTGTATAGCACAAAAACCATATTTACCCTGGCCTAACGTAACCAAACGTGACATGAATAAACGGAACCTAACCCGACCTAACGTGTTTAGACCACTATTGCTGACTTCCACAGATCCAACCACAATATACTAGAACACAGTACAGGGCAGAGACACGCCGCACTGCAGTGGAAGGCACATAAGTCGAAGAAATCATAACCTAACCTAACCAAACGTAGCATAACTAAGCGTATCGCGCCGATACTACCATTGCTGGCACCACCAGAGCCTAGCTGAACATATTATGGCACAGAGGAATACAGAAATCCGCCGAATAGCATCGTAAAGCGCAAAAGTGGTAGCTAGCCCCTGCCAAGCTATCCAATCGTAACGCAAACAAACGTAACCTGACTCCACCTAACGCAACGGACCGCCATTACTGACATCGCGAGAGCCAAGCAGAATCTACTAGAGCACAGCAGAGCGCAGAAATCCACCGCCTTTCAGTCTACAGCACAAAAGTCAAAGATAGCCTATCCTAACCCAAACGAACCTAACCTATCCATTCATAACACAACACCACCTAACGCGCAGCGACCGCGGTTCTTGCCCTCCCAAGAGCAAAGCAGAGCACGTTACATCACAGTAGAGCGCAGAAATCCACCGAACGGTAGAGTATAGCACACAAGTCGAGGCTGTCCTTGCCTAACCTAACCAAACATAGCATAACGAAACGCCACGTAACTACACCTAACAGCACTACACCACTATTGCTGACCTCTTCAGAGCCAAGCATAGTATACTACGGCACAGTAGATCGCAAACATCCGCGGCGTTTCAGAGTGTAGCGCAGAAGTCAATGATATCCTAACCTAACCTGGAATAACCTAACCCAGCCAAACGTCGCACAGCCCAGTGTAACGTGCCAAGGCAACTATGGATGTCTTTCCCTGAGCCAAGCTTTACACTTCTGACCAATGTGGAACGCCGAAATCCAACGAATGGCAGTGTGTAGCGTAAACGGCATAGCTACCCTCTCCTAACATATCCAAACATTAAATACCCAAACGTAACCTAACTAAACCTCACTTGCAGCGACCACTATTGCCTGCCTCAGCAGAAACGGAAAGTGTGATGTAGAGCACAGTAGGTCTCAGGAATCCACCGAATATCGGTCTATGCCGAGAAAGCCAAAGCTGTCCAAACCTAGCCCTAGCAAACATAACATAACCGAACATAACGTAACTGAGTCTAACGTGACGGGGCCACGATTGCTGGCGTCCACAGAGACAAGGAGATCATATTAGGGCACAGTGAAGCGCAGAAGTTCATGGAACATCTGTATATAACACAAAGTCAATGCTATGCTCTTCTGCCATAACCAAACGCAACATAACCAATCGAAGCCACAATCACACTAACGTGTCTGGACAATTATTACTGGCTTCCCCAGAGTAGAACAGATTCGAGTAGTGCAGCATAGAACTTAGAAATGCGACGAAGAGTGGCGTAAAACACAAAAGTCGCAGCGGCCCTATACTAACCTCTCCAAACGTAATACTGCCAAACGCAATTTAACTTAACCGAACGTGCCAAGACCACTATTGATGGATTCCCCTGAACCAAGTAGATTATGCCAGGGAACTGCAGAGCGCTGAAAGCCTCCAAAGAGCAGAGAATAACACAAACGTCAAGGATATCCTAACCGCACCTGACCAAACGTTACCTATCCAAACGCAGACTACTTGAACCTAACGGGACGAGACCATTATTGCTGGCATCCACTGTTCCAAGCAGAGCATACCAGAGAACAGTGGAGCGCGGAATTCCTCCGAACAACAGTGTATAGCACAAAAGTCAGAACTATCCTAGTCAAACGTATCAAAACCTAACATAACCACACGTAACATGACACAACGTGACGTGCCACGACGACTATTGCTGGCCACACGGGAGCCAAGCATAGTTCAGCAGAGCAACATAGAGCGCAGGAATAGAACGAGTAGCAGCGTACAGCACAAGAGGCAAGGCAATCCTGACCAAACCTAACCAAACCTACCCTAACTTACCCTAACCAAACGTAACACACCTTAACCTATCGTGCCGCGGCAGCAATTGGTGGCGTCCACAGAGACAAGCAGAATGTGATAGAGCAGAGTAGATAGCAGAAGTACCCTCAGTAACAGCGTACAGCACATAGGTCGAAGCTATCCTCTCCGAACCTAACCAATCGACGCATACACAAAAGTAACCTAACTCAACCTAACAAGCAGCGACCACTATTGCTGACGTCGCCAGAGGCATGCAGTACATGAAAGAGTACAGTAGAGCGCAGAAGGCCACCATATAGCAGCGCATAGCTCAAAAGTCGAAATCACCCTATCCTAACCAAACAAAACGTAACAGAACCAAACGTAACCTGACTCAAACTAACGTGCCACGACCACTGTGGCTGGACTCCCGAGTGCCGAGCAGAGAATAGTAGAGCAATGTGGAGCGCAGGATTCCAGCGGGTCTGAGAGCATATCACAATAGTCGAAGCTACCCTATCGTAACCAAACCAAACCTAACACAACCGAACGTAGCATAAGTAAGCGTAACGACCCGAGACCACAAATCCTTACATGCAGAGAGCCAAGCAAAGGTCACTAGAGCACCGCAGAGCGCAGTAACCCAACGAATGGCAGCGTACAGCACAAAAGCCAAAGCCATCTTTACAAAACCCAACCATCCCAAACCCAACCAACCGTAGTATAGCTAATCGTAACGGGCCCGCAAAACAATTCCAGTCCTCCCCAGAAACGAGCAGAACATATTAGAGCACGCTATGGTGCAGAAATCCACCGAATGGCAGTATACAGCACAATAGTCAAAGTCGTCCTAGCCAAACATGACCTAACCTAAACTGACCATACGTAATTTAACCAATCTTGCCACGACCACTATTGCTAGCCTCCCGAGCATCGAGCAGAGTATAGTAGAGCAATGTAGGGCGCAGAATTCCACCGAATGAGAGTGTACAGCGCAAAGTCAGTGTTATCCTTTCCTAACCTAACCAAACGTACCATAAACGAACGTACCCTGTCACAGCATAGCGTGCCTACACCACTGTTGCAGGCCTCCCCGTCGCCGAGCATAGTATGTTAGAGGAGGGTAGACCGCAGAAGTCCATAGCACGGCTGTGCATAACACAAAAGTCAAAGCCATCCTAACCAAACCTAACCAAGCTTAACCTAACCAAACGTAACATATCTCAGACTATCGTGCCACGTCCACTATGGCCATCAACCCTACATTCGAGCAGAGCATATTGCAGCAAAGTAGAAAGCAGAAATCCGCCGAATATCAGTGTATAGCGCAAGAGTCAAAGCTATCCGCTCCTACCCTAGCCAAACTTAACGTAACCAACCGTAATATAACACAGCGTAACGTGTCCAGGTCACCATTGCTGGACTCCGCCGAGCCAAGCAGGACATACTAGACCACAGCAGAGAGAAGAAGCTCACCGCATGGCAGTGTACAGCGCAAAAGTCAAAGCTATCATGCCCTAACCTAACGACACGCAACATAACCATACGTACCATAACTCAAACTAACGTGCCGAGACCACATCTGCTGGACTCCGAAGAGCCTAGCAGAATACGCTAGAGCGCTGTAGAGCGCAGAAATCAAGCGCATTGCAGCTCATATCGCAAAAGTGAGATATTCTCTCCGAAACTAACCTAACCCGACCCAACCGAACGTAACGTAACCGGGCCTATCGTGCCGCCACGGCTATTGCTGGTGTCCCCATAGACAAGCAGAATATGATAGATCACAGTAGAACGCAGAAGTCCGTTGAATAGCAGTGATGAGCGCAGAAGTCCAAGCCACCCTAACCAAGCACAACTTAACCTAACATAAGCAAACGTAATTTACCTCAAACCTACGTGATGCGATAAGTATTACTGGACACCATACAGCTAAGCAGAGCATAATAGAGGGGCGGAGAGCGCAGAAATCCGTAGAATCGCTGTGTATAGCAGAAAAGGGGAAGGTATCAATGCTTAACCACAGCAAACGTAAACCAACCAAACGTAGCCTATTTCAACCTAACGTGCCGAGACTACCATTTCTGTTCTCTCCGCAGCCAAGCAGAATGTACTAGAGCACTGTGGAGCCCAGAAATCCGCCACATTGCAATGTAAAGCAGAAAAGTCGAATATATGCTAACCTAACCTGACCTAGCCCAACTTAACCAAACGTAGCCCAACGCAACGTGACGTGCCGAGACTACTATTGCTGGCACCCACAGAGCCGGGCAGAATATGCGAAAGCACATTAAAGCGTAGAAATCGACCGCATTGCTGTGCATAGCACAAAAGACGAAGGCAACCTGACCAAACATAACCCAGCATATCCTAACCAAACGTAACTTGCCGCGATCACTATTATGTTACACTTACGAGGTTGGGTTAGGTATAGTTCGATTATGATAGCCATGACCTTCCTCCATACACTGTGTTTCTATGGATTTCTGAACTCTTCTGTCCCCTAATCTGTGCTGCTCGGCTCTGGAGTGGTCAGAAGCAGTGGTCACGGCACGACATGTTGAGTTAGTTTGCGTTTGGCTATGTTACGATTTGTTATATTAGGACATTGTAGCACTGACTTCTTTGCTACGCGCTGCTGTTCGAAGAGCTTCTGCTCCCTGCTGTGCTCTAATATTCTCTACTTGTCTCTATGGCGGCCAGAAATTGTGGTCTCGACACGTTAGGGTTGTTTTCGGTTACGTTTGGTTAGTTAAGTTTAAGCTATGTTAGGTTAGGACAGCTTTGACTTTCGAGCTATACACCGTTATTCGGCGGTTTCCTGCGCTCCCCTGTTCTCTACAACATTTTGCTTGGCCCTGTGGAGGCCAGCAGCAGTTTTCTCGGCACGTTGGGTTGAGCAATGTTACGTTTGGTGATGTGAGGATTTGTTTAGTTAGGATAGAGTAGTTTTGACTTTCGTGCTGTACACTGATATTTGATGGATTCCTGCGTTCCTCTATGCTCTAGTACGTTCTGCTCGGCTCTGGCGAAGCCAGAAATTGTGGTCTCGGCAGGTCATGTTGAGCCACGTCACGGTCTGCTATGTCAGGTCAGGATAGCTGTGTATGCATAGCTTTGTCTTTTGTGCTATACACCTCTACTCAGCCGATTTCTGCTCTCTACATTGCTGTAGTATATTCTGCTAGGCTCTGGAGAGGACAGTAACAGCTGCATCGCCATATTAGTTTGAGTTAGATTAGGTTTGCTTATGTTCGGCTTGTCTCGGTTACGTTGGGATAGCCTCGACTTTTCGACTATCCACCGCTAATCTATGGATATCTGTGACCTACCCATCTCTAATGTGCCTACCATGTCGCTTGGGACGCCAGCAATGGTGGTCGCGGCACATTATGATGAGTTGTGTTACGTGCGGGAAGTTCAGGTTAGTTTGGGTTATGCTAGTGTTACTTCGACTTATCTCCTATACATTGCCGTTCTATGGATTTCAGCACTGTGCTCCCCTCTAGCATGTCCTTGGCTGCGGGGAGGCCTGAAATTGCGGCCGCGGCAAGTTCGGTTGAGGAACGTTACGTCTGGCTATATCAGGTTGGGTTGTGCTAGGTTAGGGTAGCTTCGACTTTTGTGCCGAACATTGATATTCTATGAATTTCTACGCTCCGCTTTCCTCTAATATGTTCTGCCTGGCTCATTGTAGGCCAGCAACGGCAGTCTCAGCAAGTTAGACTGAGATATGTTCCGTTTGGTTATGTTAGGTTTGTATGTGTTACATTAGGCTTGCTTCGGCTTTCCTTTATGCACTGCTTATCTGTGGTCTTCGCCGATTTACTCTACTCTAATAGGTTCTGCATGCCTCTCGGAACGTCAGCAGTAGTGGCCGCGGCACGTTACGTTGAGTTATGCTGCGTTCGGAAAGTTCAGGTTAGTCTGTTTTAGGCTAGGGTACCTTTGACTTATCAGCTATACACTGCTATAATATGGATTCCTGCACTCCGCTCTCCTCTAATACGCCCTGCTTGACTCGAGGGGACACCAATTGTGGTCGTGGTACGTTAGGATGAGTTATGTCTAGGTTCGGTTAGGTTGGGGTAGGGTAGTATCGCTTTGCCTTTCGCAATTTACGCTGCTATTCCAAGGATTTCTGCGCCCTACTCTCCTCTAATATGTTCTGCTTGGCTCTGTGAGGCCGGAAATATCGATCGAAGCACGTTAGGTTTTGTTCTGGTACGCTCGGCTGTGTTACGTGAGGCTGTGTTTGGTTACGACAGCTTTGCCTTTTGTGCTACACACTGCTATACCGTGGATTTCTGCGGAATGATCTCATCTGATACGTTGCGAATGTCTTAGATGCCATGAAATGTGGTCGTCTGGCGATAGTTACGTTAGGTTGCGTTTGATCTGGTTAGGTTAGGTTGGGTTATGTTAGGATGGCTTTGACACTTCTGCTGCACACTACTATTCTATGGATTTCAGCGTTCTACTGTCCTCTAATATGCTCCGCTCTAATCTGGCAAGGCCAGACATAGTGGTCTCGGCAGGTTAGACTGATTTGTGCTTCGTTTCGTTATGTTATGCTAGCTCCTTTATGTTTAGGTATCTTCCACTTTTCTTCTGTAAACTGCGGTACCATGCACTTCTGCGCACCACTCTCCTCTATTATTCTCTGCTTGGCTCTGTGGAGGACTGCAATACTGGTCGCCGCGCGTGTCGTTGGGTCATGTTGCGTCTGGTTTTTTTATGTTTGGTTAGGTTTGGTTGCGATTGCTTCGTCTTTTATGCTACACATTGCAATCCGGTGGATTTCTGCGCACTACTGAGCTCTGGAATGCTCTATTTGGCTATGGGAGGCCAGCGAAGATCTCGACACGTTAGGCTGTGCTATGTTGCGTTTACCTGGGTTTGACTTGTTTGGGTTACGTAATGATGGCTTTGTCTTTTCTGCTATACACTGCTATTCTACGGATTTCTGCGCCACACCATCCACTAATTTGCTCTGC
Source organism: Eufriesea mexicana (assembly GCF_001483705.2). Taxonomy (NCBI): domain Eukaryota; kingdom Metazoa; phylum Arthropoda; class Insecta; order Hymenoptera; family Apidae; genus Eufriesea; species Eufriesea mexicana. Next base: position 295,662 of record NW_016908418.1, read on the forward strand.
TTATCTCTGGGGTGGGCAACAATAGTGGTCTCGGCACGTTAGGTTTAGGTAGGTTACGTTCGGTTTGGTAAAGTTTTGTTAGGTTTGGTCAGGATAGCATTGACTTCCGTGCTGTACACTGCCATTCGAAGTATTTCTGCTATCTACATTGCTCTAGTACATTCTGCATGGCTTTGGGAAGGCCAGCAACAGTTGTTTCGCCACGTTAGCCTGAGTTACATTAGGTGTGGTTATTTTAGGTATGTTTGGGTTAGGTTAGTATAGCTTCGACTTTTCTACTATGCACCGCTTACCTATGGATTTCTGCGACCTATCCTCCTCTAATATTTTCACCTTGTCTCTTCGGGCGCCAGCAATAACTGCAGCCGCACATTATGTTGAGCTATGTTACGTTCGGTATGCTTAGGCTATTTTGGTTAAGGCTAGGGCAGCCTCCACTTTTTTGCTATACGCTGCTATTCTATGTATTTCTGCGCACTGCTCTTCTCTAGTATGTTCTTCATGGCCCCAGTGAGGCCAGAAATAACGGTAGCGGCACGTTAGGTTTAGTTAGGTTACGTTTGGTTATGTTATGAGTGGGTAGCCCTGTCTTTTGCGTTATACACGAGTATTCGGTTTATTTCTGCGCTCACCGTGCTCGGTTATGCTCCGCTTGTCTCTGTGACGGCCAGCAATACTGGTCGCTGTGCGTTACATTGAGTCATATTGCTCTTGGTTTTGTTAGGGTTGGTTAGGTTTGGTTAGGACAGCTTCGACTGTCATGCTATACATTGCTATCCGGTGGATTTCTGCGAACTAGTGTGCCCTGGTATGCCCTGCTTGGCTATGGGAGGCCGGCGATGGTCTCGGCACGTTAGGCTGTGTCACGTTACGTTTGGTTACGTCAGGTTTGACTGGGATATGATAGGATAGCATTGACATTTCTGCTATATACTGCGTTTCTGTGTATTGCTACGCCCTACTCTCCTCTCATATTTTCTGCTTGGATGTAGGGAGGCCAGCAATAGTGGACGCGGCACGATCGGCTGAGATACATTACGTGCGGTTAGGTTAGGTTGCGTTGGGTTTGGTTAGGATATCTTTGACTTTTCTGCTGCACGCTGCTACTCTCTGGACTTCTGCGCTATACTGTGCTGTATCGCCATCTGCTGGTCTCTGGGGAGGCCAACAATAGATTGTGCAGGTTCCTCTTGGCTATTTCACGTTTGGTTATGTTAGTGTATGGTGGCCTCGAATCTTGTGCCATGCACTGCGATTGTACGGATTTCTGCGCCGTACCATCCACTAATTTTTTCTGCTTAGCTCTGGGGAGGGCAGCAATAGCGGCCTCGGGACGATAGGGTGAGCTATGTTACGTTCGGCTTGGTTAGGTTTGGTTAGGTTTGGTAGTGGTAGCTTTGGCTTCTGTGCTGTACACTGCAACTCGGGGCATTTCTGCTGTCTACGTTGGTCAAATAGCCACTGCTTGGCTCTTGAGAGGACAGCAATACTGGTCGTGGCACGATAGACTGTGCTACATTGCCTTTGGTCACGTTACGATACGTTATGTTAGGACAGAACAGCTTTTACTTTTGAGCTACACACTCCAATGCAGTGGATTTCTGCGTATTACCGTGCTCCAGTATATTCTACTTGCCTCTGTGGAGGGCATCAAAGGTGGTCTCGGCACGTTATGTTGTGCTACGCTGCGTTTGTCCAGGTTATGCTTTTTTGGGTTAGGTAAGGATAGCTTTGTCTTTTTTGTTATACGGTGGCATCCTGTGGACTTCTGCGCTCTAGTTTCCTCTAATATTATTTCCTTGGCGATGGGGATGGCAGCAATGGTGGCCTAGGTGCGTGAGGTATGATTGTGTTTCGTATGTTTATGTTACGATTTGCGTGGTTAGGGCAGGATAACGTTGACTTTTGTGGTAAACACTGCTCATCGGTTGATTGCCACGGTCTGCTTTGTTCATCTATACTGTGCTCGAATCTGGGGAGGCGAACCATAGTGGTCGTGGCACGGTATGTTCAGTTAGGTTCTGTTTGGTCAGGCCAGGTTGTGTTAAGTTTGGACAGGATAGTTTTGATTATCGTGCCCTATACTGCCTTTCGTTGGGCTTCTGTGATCTAGAGCGCACTACTATATTCAGCTTGGTTCTGGGGATGTCAGCAGCAGCGTACGCGACACGTTACTTTGTATTATGCTACGTTTGGTTAGGTTAGGTTAGGGCAGGTTATGTTAGGATATCATTGACTTTAGTGCTATACACTGCTCTTCGGTGGATTTCTGTGCTCTACATTGTTGTAGGATAATCTGTACCTCTCAGGGGTGCGAGTAATATAGGTCTTGGCCCCTTAGGTTGAGTAATATTACGTTTGGCTAGGTTCGGTTAGGTTATGATTGGTGAGGATATCTTCAACTTTCGTGATGTACACTGTTATTCGGTGGATTGCTGCGATACAATGTTCTCCAATATGTTCAAGTTAGCTCTGGGAAGGCCGGTAATGGTGGTCCCCGCACGCTACTTTGGGTTACGCTACGTTTGGTTATGTTAGGTTAGGTTAGGTCAGGATGTCTAAGGCTTCTGTACTTTACTCTGCAATGCGGCAGATTTCAGTTCTCTACTATGCTGTGCTATATTCTGCTGTGCTCCGGGGAGGTCAGCAACAAAGGTTTTGGCACGCAAGCTTGAGATATGTTACGATTGGTTATGTTACATTTGGATACGTTGGACCAGGACGTCTTCGATTTTGTGCCATACACTGCTATTCGGAGGATCCGTGCCTTCCACATTTGTCTACTAATCTCTGCTCGACTCCTGAAAGGCCAGCTATAGTGGTCGGGGCACGTTGTGTTCACTTAGGTTACGTTTTGTTAGGCTAGGTTAGGTTGAGTATGATTAGGATAGCTTTGACTTTTGTGCTATACACTGCTATTAGGTGGACTTCTGCGATCTGTTTGGCTGTGGGGAGGCCAGAAATAGTGGTCGCGGAACGTTAGGTTCAGTCGCGCTACGTTCAGCTTTGTCACGATTGGTTATGTTACATTTGGATACGTTGGACCAGGACGTCTTCGATTTTGTGCCATACACTGCTATTCGGAGGATCCGTGCCTTCCACATTTGTCTACTAATCTCTGCTCGACTCCTGAAAGGCCAGCTATAGTGGTCGGGGCACGTTGTGTTCACTTAGGTTACGTTTTGTTAGGCTAGGTTAGGTTGAGTATGATTAGGATAGCTTTGACTTTTGTGCTATACACTGCTATTCCGTGGATTTCAGTGCTCTGCTGTGCTCTAGTATGCTCTGCCTAGCTCTGGGGAGGACAGCATATAGGGGTCTCGTGAGTTTGCGTTGAGCTTTGTTACGTTCGGTTAGGTTAGGTTTGCTTGTGTTAGACTAGGAAGGCTTAGACTTTTGTGCGATACACTGCCATTCGGTGGATTTCTACGATCTACGTTACTCTACTATTCTCTGCACGACTCTTTGGAAGCATGCAGTACTTGTCGTGGCATGTTGGGCTGAGTTATGTCACGTACGGTCACGTTACGTTTCATTAGGTTAGGAGCGGGTATCTTCGATTTTTGTGCTGTACAGTGCGATTCTATGGATTTCTGCGCTCTACTCTCCTCTAATATGTCCTGTTTGGCTGTGGGGAGGCCAGAAATAGTGGTCGCGGCACGTTAGGTTCAGTCGCGCTACGTTCAGCTTTGTCACGATTGGTTAGGTTAGGGGAGGATACCTTTGACTTCGCGGTGCATACGGTTTTTCGGTTTATTTCTGCACACTACTGTACTGTACTATATGCTGGTTGTACTTCTGGAGTGCAGCAATAGCGGTCGCGGCACGTTATGTTGGGCTAGGCTACGTTCTCTTAGGCTGTGCTGGTATCGGATAAGTTTGGATAGCTATGAGTTTTCTGCCATTCACTGCGATTCTATAGTTTTCGTCACCTTGCTCATCTCTAATGCGTACTGCTTGGCTCTGGGCAGGCCTGTATTAGTGGTCCTGGCGCGAAAGGTTGTACTAGGTGACGTTTGGTAAGCTTTGGTTAGGTTATATTAGGTTGGGGTGGCTTTGGCTCTTGTCCTGCATACTGCCATTCGGTGTATTTCTGAGCCCTACTGTGCCCTGATATGTTTTGCTTGGCTCCGGAGAGGGCAGTATCAATGCTCTCGGCCCGTTACGTTTATTTATTCTAGGTTCGGTTCGGTTGGGTTAGGTCGGGCTAGGTAAGGATATTTTTAACTGTTGTACTTTCTTCTGCAATTTGGTGGCTTTCTGCGTTCTACAATGCTCCAGTATGTGCTGTTTGCTTCAGTGGAGGCTATCAATAAGGGTCTCGGCACGTTAGGCTGTGCTATTCCGCTTGCGGTTGTGCTAAATTGGGTGAGGTTAGCATACGATGTTTTAGACATTTGTGCTATACACTGCCATCCGCGGATTTTGGCGCTCAACTGTGTTCTCGTATTTTCCGCTTGGCACTGGGGACGCCAGCAGCAGTGGTCGCGGCACGTTTTGGTTATGTTAAGTTTGGTCAGGTCAGGTTTGGATGAGCTCGGTCAGATTATCTTCGACTTTCGTAAGTTTGGGTTATGTTAAGTTTGGTCAGGTCAGGTTTGGATGAGCTCGGTCAGATTATCTTCGACTTTCGTGCTATACACTGCTTTCCGGAGGATTTCTGCGCTCTGCAGTGCCCTACAGTATTCTGCTTGGCCTTGAGCACGCCAGCAATATTTATCTCGGCACGTTATGTTGTGCTATGTTACGTTTCGTTATGTTAGGTTAGGTTAAGTTCGATAAGGGTAGCTTTGACTTTCGCGCTATACACTGTTGTTCGTAGGATATATGCGAACGACTGTACTCTACTACGTTCCAGTTGCCTGTGGGCAGTCCAGAAATAGTGGTCGCGGCACGTTACGTTGAGTTAGGCTACGTTTCGTTGGGTTACGTTTTCCTGGGTTAGGTCTGGAGAGCTATGAATTTTGTGATATACATTGCGATTCTATGGTGGTTCTGCACGTCTGTGGGATGGCCAGCAATAGTGGTCGCGGTACGCTAAGTTTGGTTTTGCTACGTTTGGCTACGTTAAGAATGTATATATTAGGATAGGATAGCTTCGACTTTTGTGCTATGTACAGCTATTCGTTGGATTTCTGCGCTCTAGTGTTCTCCGGTATGATGTGCCTGGCTCTGGGGAGGCTAGGAATAGTGCCCTCGGACCGTTAGGTTGTGTTAATCTACGTTTGCTTATGACACGTTTGGTTAGGTTTGGACAGAGTAGCTTAGACTTTTGTGTTATACACTGCTGTTCGGTGGATTTCTGTGTTATACATTGCTCTACTATACTCTGCTCGACTCTGTGGTGGCGAGCAATAGTCGTCGTGGAACGTCAGGATGTGTTATGATTGCGTTTGTCTATGTAAAGTTGGGATAAGTTTGGTCAGGGTAGAAATGACTTTCGTACTATACAGTGTTATTCGGTGGATTACTGTGATCTACAGTGCTCTACTACATTCTGCTTGGACCAGCGGAGGTCAGGAGTAGTGGTCGCGGCACGTTATATTGAGCTATGCTACGTCCGGGTATGTTGCGTTTTGTGAGGTTGGGGTATGATAGCTCATACATTTGTGATATGCACTGCTATGCACTAATTTGTGCGCTCTACTGTGTCCTAATATTTCCTGATTGTCGCTGGGGTCTCCAGCGATAGTATTCTCGGCACCATAGGTTGAGTTAAGCTACGTTTGGTTCGTTCAGGTTGTGTGAAGCTCGGTCTGGTTATCATTGACTTTCGTGCTGTACACCGCTTTTCGAAGAATTTCTGCGCTCAACTGTCCTCTACTATATCATGCTTAGCCCTAGGAGAACCAACAACGGTTGCCGCGGCACGTTATATTGAGGTAGGCTACGTTTGGTTACGTTATGTTAGCTTGTGTTAGGTATGGATTTTTGTGACTTATGATCTATACGCTGCGATTCCCTAGATTTCTGCCCTCTGCTGTCCTCTAGTATGCTCTGCTCTAGCCTGGGGATGCCAGCAATAGTGGTCGATGTACGTTTGGTTGAGTCATGTCACGTTTGCTTATGTTAAGTTTGGACGTGTTAGGATAGGACAGCATTCACGTTTGTGCTGTACAATGCCATTCGGTGGATTTCTGCGCTCTAGTGTTCTGTACTGTTTTTTGCTTCGCTCTGCGGTGGCCATCAACAGTGCTCTTGGCACGTTTGGTTGAGCTATGCTACGTTCGGGCATGTTACGTTTGGTGAGGTTAGGATATGTCAGTTCAGACATTCGTGCTAAACACTGCCCTCCACGGATTTCTGCGCTAAAACTTGTTCTAATATTTTCTGCTTGGCTTTGGGGAGGCCAGCGATAGTAGTTTCGGCTCGTTAGGTTGAGATAGCTTACGTTAGCTTAGGTTAGGTTCGAATAAGTTCGGCCCTGCGACTTAGACTTTTGTGCTATACACTGCCATTCGGAGTATTCCTGCGCTGCACTACGCTCTACTAAATTATGCTTAGCCCTCGGAATTCCAGCAATATTTGTCTCGGCACGTTAGGCTGAGTTACGTTACGTTTGGTTAGCTTAGGTTGTGTTAAGTTCGGTAACGGTAGCTTTGACTTTCGTGCTATGCACTGTTGTTCGGTGTACTTCTGTGACCTACTGTGATCTACCATATTCTGCGTGGCTACGGGGAGGACAGGGGCAGTGGTCGCTGCAAGTTCTTTTGGGATATGCTACATTCGGATATGTTAGGTTAAGTCTGGTTGTGGTAGGGTATGTACGGCTTTTGTGCTGTGCACAGCAATGGGGTGGATTTGAGCGCTACGCTGTACTCCGGCAAATTCTGCTTGCCTCTGTGTATACCAGCAGTAGCGGTCCCGTGGTGCTATGTTGGGTTGGGCTCCGTTCTGTTGTGTTACGTTATTCTAGGTTAGGACACGCTACTTTGGCTTTTGTGCTATACAGTGCCATTCGGTGGATTTCTGCGCTCTAGTGAGCTCTAATACGCTCTGCTTGGCTCTACGAAGGCCATCAATAGCGGTGGTGCCACGTTAGGTTGCGTTAGACTACGCTTGGTTAGGTTGTGTTAGGTCAGGTTAGGTAAGGATACATTCGACTTTCATACTCTACACTGCTATTCGGAGGATCTCTGCGCTCTAATGTGTTCTAATATTCTCTGCATGTTTCTACGAAGGCCACCATCAGCAGCCGCCGCGCCTTATGTTGAGTTATGCTACGTTTGGTTAGGTTAGTTTACGCCAGGTTTGGTCACGGGGTCCCCGTATTTTATGTTATACACTGCTATTCGGTGAATTTCGCACTCTCCATTACTCTATTATACTCTGCTCGACTCTGGTGAGGCCAGTAATAGCGGTCCCGTCGCGTTAGTTTGATTTATGCTAAGTGATGTTATGTTACGTTTGGTCAGGTACGGAGAGGATAGCACTGACTTTTCTGCTCTATACTGCCATTCGATGGGCATCCGCGCTATACTGTGCTCTGATATGCTATGCTTGGCACTGGAAAGGCCAGCGATAGTGGTCCCGGAACGTTATGTTGTTTTATGTTACGTAAGGTCAGGTTATGTTTGTTTGGGTTAGGTCTTGGTAGCACTGAATTTCTCGGCATAGACTACAGTTCGGTGGATCTCTGCGCTCTACTGTGCCCCACTATACTCTGCTTGGCTCTGGGGAGGCCAGAAATAGTGGCTGATGCTGGTTAGATTGAGTTAGGGTACGTTTGGTTATGTTGCGATTGGATAAGTTAATCTAGGACAGTTTTGCCTTTTGTGTCCGACACTGCTACTCGGTTGATTTCTGCGCTCTAGGGTGCTCTTGCGTATTCTGCTTTCCTGTAGGGAGGCCAGCGATGGTGGTATCGGAACGTCAGGTTAGGTTATGTTACGTTGGCTAATATTACGCTTGGATAGTTTATGAGAGGATTGAGGGTACTTTTGTGCTATACACTGCTATCCAGTGGTGTTCTACGCTCTATATTCTTGTACTATACCCTGCAGGACTCTTAGGACGCCATTAACAGTGGTCTCGGCGCGTTAGTTAGAGTTGGGCCTCGTTTGGTTAGGTTATGTAGGTTTGGGTTAGTTTTGCATTGCTTTCCACCGCGATCCTATGGATTTCTGCGGTCTAATCTCCTCTAATATGTTCTGCTTGGCTCTTGCGACGCCAGCAATAGTGTTAGTTTCACGTTTGGTTGAGTTGTGTTACGTTCGGGTATGTTACGATTGGTTATGTTAGGAGAGGACTTATCCGACTTTTGCATTATACACTGCTATTCTGGGGATTTCTGGACCCTACTGCGCTCTAATATGTTGAGCTTTGCTCTACGAGGGGCAGCGATAGCGCTATCGTCACGTTATTTTCAATTAGCCTACGTTTGGCTTGGTTAGGGTAGGTCATGTTGGGTTAAGATATCTACTTCTTTTGTCCTTTACACTGCATTGCGTTGGGTTTCTGCGCTATACTCTGCTCTAGTATTTTCTATTTGGTTCTGGGTATGTCAGCAAGAGTGGTCTAGGCACGTTAGGTTAATTTATGTTACGTTTGGTTATGCTATGTTTGGTTAGAATATTCCTGGGTCGGTTTGACTTTTGTGCTACACACAGAAATTCGGGGCATACCTGCGCTCTGCTGTGATCTTATGTGCTCTCAATTACTCTGTGGAGGACGGAAATAGTGGTCCCGGCACGTTAGGTTGAGCTAGGATACGTTTGGTTTGGTTGTATTGGTTTGTCTTAGGCGTGCATAGCTACGACTTTCGTGGCATACACTGCTCTTCCTTGGATTTCTGCGCACTGCTGTGATCCGGTATGTTCCGCTGGGCACTGGGGTGGTCAGCAATAGTGGTCAAGGCACGATAGGCTGGATTATGTTGCGCTTGCTGATGTTACGTTTGTTTAGGTTCGGGTACGGTAACATCGACTTTTGCTCTTTATACTACTGCTCGGTGGATTTCTGCGCTCTGCATTGCTCTACCATACTCTGCCCGGCCCTGTCGTTACGGGGAATATTGGTCGTGGCACGATAGACTGAGTTAAGTTATGTTTGGCATGGCTAGGTCGGGCAATGCTTGGTTACGATGTCTTTGACTTCTGTGCTATGCACTGCTGTTCGTTGCATTACTGCGCTCTACTGTGCTCTGGTATGTTCTGCTAGGCACAGAGGAGGTCAGCGATAATGGTCTCGTCCCTTTAGGTTTAGTTAGCCTACGTTTGGTTTGATTAGGTTAGGTCACGTTGAGTTAAAATTTCTTGACGTTTGTGCATTACACAGCAATGCGGAGGATCTCTGCGCTTCACTGTGCTCTGGTATATACAGGTTGGCTCTATGGGAGCCAGCAATAGTGGTCTAGGAATGTCAGGTTTGGTTATGTCATGTTTGGTCATGTGAGGCCAGGGTAGCTTTAACTTTTGTGCTATAAACTGCTGTTCGCTGTATTCCTGCCCTCTACATTGCTCTACTATACTCTGCTCGGCTCTGAGGTGGCCTGCTATTGTGGTCGTGGCACGATAGGTTGGGTTATGGTACGCTCCATTAAGCTCGTTTGGGGTAGGTTTGGTCATGATGGCTCTGACTTTTGTGCTGTACACTGCTGTTCGTTGGGTTTCTGCGCCCTCTCGCTCTCTATTATGGTCTGCTTGGCTCTGGAGATTCCAGAAATAGCGTTCTTGGCACGTTCGGTTACGATAGGATATGTTCGACTATATTACGTTCGTATCGGTTAGGAGAGGACACCTGTGGCTTTTGAGCAATATACAGCTATTCGGTGAACTCCTGCACTCCACGTTGCCCTATTATTCTCTGCTCGCCTCCGGGGAGACCGGCAATTGTGATTGTGGCACGAAATGTTGAGATAAGTTACGTTTGGACATGTTAGGTTAGGTTAAGATAGGGGAGGGCAGAATCGACTTTTGTGCCAAACACCGCTATTTGTTAATTTCTGCGCTCTACTGTGCTCTCATACGCTCTCTGCCTCTGATAAGGACAGCAATAGTGATCTCGGCACTTTCGGTTGATATATGGTACGTTTGGTTATGTTATGTTGGTCAAGCTTGGTTTCGCATAGCTTTGACTTTCGTGTTATACGTAGACATTCTGCGGATTTCGGCGCTCCACTGTGATCTGGTTTATTCAGCTTGGCTCTGTGAAAGACAGCAATAGTGGTCTAGGCACGTCATGCTGGGATAGGCGCCGCTTGCTTGGGTTAGGTTATGTCAGGTTAGGCTGGGGTATCATTGACTTTTGTGATTGATGCTGCAACGCAGCGGTTTTCTGCGCTCTTCTGTGCTCCAGTATATTCTGCTTAGTTCTGCGGATGTCAGCAATAGTGGCCTAGGCGCGTTAGGTTGAATTAGTTATCGTTCGGTTAGTTTAGGTTTGTCTGGGTTTGGTCAGGATATATTCGACTTTTGTGCTGTACACCGGAATGCGGCGGACTCCTGCGCTCAACTGTGCTCTAGTATGTTCTGCTTGGTTCTGGGGAAGCCAGCAATAGTTGTCTTGGCACTTTAGGTTGAGATAGGATACGTTTCGTTATGTTATGCTTGCTTAGGTTAGGTTCATATAGCTTCGACCTTTCTGCTATACACTGCGATTCTATTGATCTCTGCGCTCGGACCACCAGTAATATGCTCTGCTTGACCTTGTGAAGGCCAGCAATACTTGTCACGGCACGTTAGGTTGGTTTATGTTACGTTTGGTTACGCTACGATTGGCTAGGTCAGGTGTGTCTCGCCATGACCTTTGCGCTATACACTGCTATTCGGCGGATTCCTGCACTCTACTCTACCCTAGTGTATTCCGGTCGGCCCGGTTGATGTAAGCAATAACGGTCTAGGTACGTTAGGTTGGGTTAGGTTACGTTTGGTTATGATATGTTTGGTTAGGTTAGGCTCAGATGGCTTTGACCATTGTGCTACACACTGCTGTTCGGTGGATTTCTGCGATCTGCTGTGCTCTAATATGCTGTCCTTGGCTCCGGGGAGGCCAGCAATAGTGCTCTCGGCACGATATGATGAGCTATGCTACGTTTGGTAAAGTTATGTTGGTTTGGGTTATGTCCGCATAGCTTTGACTTTCGTGGTACAAGAAGCTATTCGGTGGACATCTGCGCTCTATATTATTCTTCTATACTCTGCTAGACTATTGCACGGCCAGCAGTAGTGGTCGTGACACGATAGCTATTGTTTTGTTGCGATAGTCTAGGCTAGGCTGGGGTAGGCTTTGTTACGATTGCTTTGATTTTTGTGCTATACACTGCTATTCGTTGGACTTCTACGCACTACTGTGCTCTAATAAACCCTTCTTTGCTCTGTGGAGGACAAAAACTGTGGTGGCGCCAAGTTATGTAGGGCTAGGCTACGTACGGTTAGGCAGGTATGCTTGGGTTAGGATAGCACATCTTTGACTTTTGTGCTGTACACTGCTCTGCGGAGTATTTCTGCGATCTACGTTGCTCTACCATACTATGCTGGAGCATGTGGAGGCCAGAAATGTTGGCCCGTCGCGCCAGATTGAGTTAGATTATGTTTGGTTCGGTTAGGTTTGTCTGGCTTAGCCTATAATGCCTTTGACTTCTGTGCAGTACACTGGAATCCTGCGAACTTCTGCGCTCTACTCTGCTTTAGTGTGTTCCGCTTTGCTCTGGAGAAGCCAGTAATAGTTGTCTTGGCGCATTAGTTTGAGTCAGGATACGTTCGGTTGTATTACGTTTGGAAGGGTTAGGAGAGGATCTCCTTGACTTTTTTCCTATACACTGTTATTCGGTTGATTTCTGCACCCTATATTGCTCTACTATACACTGCTCGACCACGGGGTGGTGTGCAATAGTGGCCGTGGCACGTTAGGATGAGTTATCTTATGATTGGTTAGGTCAGTGCCTAGTGGTTAGGTCATACATTGCCATCCTTTGGACTTCTGTGCTCTACTCCTGTCTAATATGTTCTGCTTGGCGATGGCGAGGCCAGCAATAGTGGACTCGGCTTGTTGTGCTTAGTTAGTCAACGTTTGGTTGGCTTAGGTTGGGACATGTAAGGTTGGGGTATCCTCGACGTTTGTGCTATTCGCTGCTATATGGTGCCTCACTGCGCTCTACTGTGCTCTCGTATATTCTGCTTGACTTTTAGGTTTCCAGCAATAGTGGTCTCGGGACGTTCGGATAAGTTATGATGCGTTTGATAATATTATGTTTGGATAGGTTAGGACAGGATAGCTTTGACTGTTCAGCTGTAGACTGCTATTCCGCTGATTTCCGCGCTCTACAATGCCCTACTCTACTCTGCCCGATTCCGGGGAGGCCGGTGATATTGGCCCGGCCAGGTTAGTTTGATTTAGGGTACGTTCGCTTATGTTACGTTTGCTTTGGGTAGGAGAGTGTAGCATTGACTTTTGTGCTATATACCGCTGTTCGGTGAACTTCTGCGCTGTACTGTGCCCTCATACGCACTGCTTGTCCCTGGGCAGGCCAGTAATGGAGGCCACGCCATGTTAAGTTCAGATAAAGTACGTTTGGTTAGGTCAGGTTCGAGCGGCTTTGTTTGCGTAGCTACGACTTTTCCGCTGTATGCTGCGATCCTATGGGATTGTGATATCTACTCTCCTTTAGTGTGTTTTGCTTGGCTCTGGGAGTGCCAGTAATAGTGGCCTGGGTACGTTACCTTGAGTCAGGATACGATTGGTTATGTTACGTTTAACGGTGTTAGGTTAGGATAGGTTTGACGTTCGTGGTATACACTGTCATTCCGTGGATTTCTGCTCTCTGCTGAGCTCTTCCGTATTCTGCTTCGCCCTGGGGAGTCAAGCAATGGTGGTTGCGGCGCGTTGTGTTGAGTTATGCTTCGCTTGGCTATGATATGTGGGTTTTTGTTATGTTGGGTATATTTGACTTTTCTGCTATACACTCCGATCCTATGGATTCCTGTCCTCTACTCCTCTCTGATATGTTATGCTTTGCTATGGGGAGAATAGCAATAGCTGTCTAGGCACGTTAGGTGTTACTATGTTCCGTGTGGTTTCGCTACGTTTTGCTAATTTAGGACAGCGAACTCTGACTTTTGTGCTATACACTGCTATTAGGTGGACTTCTGCGATCTACATTGCTCTACCTTACTCTGCTCGACGCTGGGGAGGACAGCAGTAGTGGTCTCGCCACGCTAGATTGTGCTATTTTCCGTTTGTTTGTGTTACGTTTGGCTATGCAGGAGAGGATATGTTTGACTTTTGATCTATGCAATGCTCTTCGATAGATTTCTGCACTCAGCTCTGCTCTAGTATGTTGTGCTTGGCTCTAGGGAGGCCAGGAGTAGTTGCCTCGGCGCGGTTGGTAGAGTTATATTGGTTATGTTACGCTTGATTACGTTAGGACATGATAGTTTTGACCTTTAAGCTATACACTGCTATACTGTGGATTTCTGCGCTCTGCATTGCTCTAATATTCTCTGTTCGGCACTCGGGAAGCCAGCAATTATAGTCTCGGCACGTTATGTTGAGTTATGCCACGTTTGGTTAGGTTAGCATAGGGCAGGTTTACTTAGGATATCTTTGACCTTCGTTCTCTACACTGCCAGTCTATGGAATTCTGCCAGCTACTTTCGCCTAATATGTCTCGCATCGCGGCGTGGAGGCCTGCAAGGGTGGTCTGGGCTCGTTAGCTTGCGTTATGTCACGTTTGGTTACGTTAGGTTAGGACAGGTTATGTTAGGATAGGTTAGGTTAGGTTAGGTACGACTTTTTTGCTTTACACTTCATTGCGGCAGATATCTGCTCTCTACTGTGCTCTGTCTTATTCTGCCTGGCACTGGAGATGTCAGTTATAGTGGTCTAGGCACGTTAGGTTGAATTATCTTACGCTCGGTAGTTACGCTTTGCTTGGTTATGATAGGATAGCCTTGACTTCCGTGCTATGCACTGCTATTCGGGTTATTTCTGCGCTCCACATTGTTGTACTGCAACCTGCTAGACACTTAGGGTGCCAGTAATAGAGATCGCGACACGTTACGTTGAGTTAGGTTATACCTTGATGGGATAGGATAGGTTACATTTTGACAGGATGGCTACGCCTGTCGTGCTATACCCTGTTATTCCGTGTATTTCTGTGATTTGCTGTGCTATACCGAACTCTGCTTTGCTATGGGGAGGCCAGGAGCAGTGGTCGCGGCACGCTCTGATGAGTTGCGCTACGTTCGGTTAGGTTAGGTTAGGACAGGTTATGTTAGGATGTCTCCAACCTTTGTGCTATTCACTGCAATGCGGTGGACTTCTGCGCTACTGCGTGCTCTAGCATGTTCTGCTTGGCTCTGGGGTGGCTAGCAATGGTGGTCCCGACAAGTTAGTTTGAGATATGTGGCGGTTGAGCATGTTATGTTTGGCTATGTTGGGATAGGCTACATTGACTTCTACGCCTTACATTGCTATTCGGTGGATTTCTTTCCACTACTGCGCTCGGCTACTTTCTGCTATTCTCCGGGAAGGTCATGAGCAGCGGTCGCGGTACGTCATTGTGGGTTATGCTGCGCTTGGATAGGTTAAATTGTGTCTGGCTCTTTTAGGATATCTACGTCCTTTGTGCTATTGACTGCATTGCGAGGGACTTTTGCGCTGCACTGTGCTGTAGTACATAATGCGGTGCTCTGTGGAGGCCAGCAATAGTGGCCTCGTCATGTTAGGTTGCGTCTGGCTACGTTTGTATATGTTACGTTTGGCTAGGTTAGGATTGGCTACTTTGAGTATTGTGCTATTAACTCCAATTCTGTGGACTTCTGCGCTATAATGTGCTCTAATATACTCAGCATGGCTCTGGCAGGTCAGAGACATTGGAGGCGTCACAACATGATTAGTTACACTACGTTTGTGTAGATTAGGTAAGGTCAGGTTAAGTCAGGGTGTGTCTGACTTTGAGCCATTCGCTGCAGTGCGTTGGGTTTATGCGCACTACCGTGCTCTAGTATATTCTGCTTCCCTTTGTGGAGGCCAGCAATAGTGGTCTCATCAAGTCAGGTTGTGATAGGGTACCTTTCGAATTATTAGGTTGTGTTATGCTCGGTCAGGTTTACTTAGACTTTCGTGCTGTACACTGCTATTCGGAGTATTTCTGCGCTGTAATGTGCTCTACCATATTACGCCTATCCCTGGTAATGCCACCAATATAGGCTGCGGCACGATACGTTGAGGTAGGCTACGTTTGGTAAGGTTACGTTAGCCTGCGTTAGGTGTGGTTGGATATGGCTTTTGCGTTATGCACTGCGTTTCTATGGATTTCTGCGCGCCACTCTCCTTCGGTAAGTCCTGCTCGACTCTGTGGAGGCCAGCAATGGTGGTGGGGGTACGTTAGTTTGAGATATGTTACGTTCGTTTATGTTAAAATTTGACAGATTAGGGCAGGATAGCTTTGACTCTTGTGCTATACACTGCATTGCGGTGGGCTTCTGCGCACTACTGTGCTCTTGTACATTCTGCTTGCCTCTGCGGAGGCCAGCAATAGTGTTCTTGTCATGTCAGGTTGAGTTAGATTACGTTTGGGTTTCTTACGTTTGGCAAGGTTAGGATAGGCTGTTTCGACTTATGTAATATACACTGCTATTCAGTGGACTTCTGTGCTCTAGTGTGCTCTAATATCCTCCGCTTATCTCCACGGAGGTCATATATAGCGGTCGCGGGACCGTAAGATGAGTTACACTACGTTTGGCTAAGTTAAGTTAGGTCACGTTGGTCAGGATATCTTTGGCTTTTGTGATATACACTGCAATGCGTTGGATTTCTGCGCTCTGCTGTGATCTAGAATATTCAGCTGGGCTCTGGGGAGGCCAAAAGTAATGGTCGCGGGACTTTACGTTGTGTTAGGTTGCGTTTTGTTGTGTTATGATGGGCAACGTTAGGGTGGGATAGATTTGACTTCTGTGTTATACAGTGCAATGCGGCTGATACCTGTGCGCTGCTGTGCTCTAGTACATACTGCATGGTTCCGGGGCCTACAATAATGGCCTCTGCACGTTATGCCTTCTTAGAGTACGTTCGGTTTGGATAAGTTAGGCCATTTTGTGTTAGGATATCCTTGACTTTTGTGTTATACAATGCAATGCGGTGAACTTCTGCATTCTACTGTACCCTAGTATGTTCTGCTTGGCTCTGGGGAGACCAGCAGCAGTGTCCGCGGCACGATAGTAAGATGTAGGCTGCGTTCGGTTACGTTACGTTTAGCTATGTTAGGATACGATAGCCATGACTTTTGTGCTATACACAACTTTTCGGTGGATTTCTGCTTTCTGCTGCATTCTAATATGTTCTGCATAGCTCTGGGAAGTCCAGCATTAATTGCCTCATGACGCTATGATGAGCTACACTACCTTTGGGTAGGGTAGGTGAGGTCAGGTTAGGTTAGGGTATCTTTCACTTCTGCGCCTTGCACTGCTATGCTGTTGATGTCTGCGCTCTTCTGTGCTCTAGTGTATTCTGCTTGGCTATGGGGTGGCCTGAGATAGCGGTCGCGGATCGTTGTGTTTAGTTAGGTTACGTACGCTTATGCTACGTTTGGTTATGTTAGGACAAGGTGGCCATAACTTTTGTGCTATACGCTGCTATTCGGAGGATTTCTGCATTCTACTGTGCTCTAACATATTCTGCCCGGCTCTGTGGGGCCAGCAATATCTGCCACGTTACGACACGTTGGGTTACACTACGTTTGGTTCGGTTACGTTAGGTCAAGTTGGGTTAGGGTTTCCCTCACCTTTGTGTTGTGCACTACATTCTGCTTGCCCTGGGGAGGCCAGCAATGGTGGCCTCGAAAAGTTACTTTGAGTTAGGCTACGTTGCGCTAAGTTAGGTTAGGATGGCTCGGTTAGGATTTCATTGACTTCTGTGCCATAAGCTGCCATTCGGTGGATTTCTGCGCTATACATTGCTCTACTCTACTCTGCTTGATCCTGTGGAGGCCAGCAATAGCGTTCGCGGCACGATAGGTCTAGTCAGTCTACGTTTCATTGGTTTAGGTTAAGTTAAGCTCGGTCCGGCTGTTTTAGACTTTCGTGCTATGCGCTGCTATTCGGAGCATTTCTGCGCTGTTCTGTGCTCCACTGTATTACGCTAAGAACTGGGAATGCCACCAAAAGTGGCCGCGGTACTTTACGTTTGGGTGGACTACGTTCGGTTAGGTTATTTTAACTGGGATTGGGTCCGGATGTATATGACTTTTGCACTGTACACTGAGAATCTATGGATTTCTGCGCTTTACTCTCCTCTACTGAGTTCTCCTCGACAGTGGGGAGGATGACAATAGTGGTCGGGGTGCGTCTGTTTGAGTTATGTTACGTATGTTTATGTTAGGAATGGACGTATTAGGATAGGATAGCCTTGAATTTTGTGCTATACACTGCTATTCGGTGTACATCTGGACTCTAGTGTGCTCTAGTAGTTTCTACTTGGCTTTGGGGAGGCCAGCAATAGTGGTCCCGGCACGTTAGGTTGAACTATGCTACGTTCGGCTATGTTACGTTTGGGATGTTAGGATAGGATAGCTTACACTTTTGTGCTATAAGCTCGTATCCGCGCACTTCTGCGCTCTACTGTGGTCTAATACATTCTGCCTGGGATTGTAGATGCCAGCAATAGTAGTCTCGGAACTTTTGGCTGCGTTAATTTACTTTTGGTTAGGTTAGGTTAGGGTAAGCTTGTCCCGAAGGCTAAGACTTTCGTGCTCTACACTGCTATTGGATGCATTTCTGCGCTGTTCTGTGCTCTACTAAATTATGCTTAGCCTTCGGAATGCCAGCAATATTGGTTTCGGCACGTTACGTTGAGTTAGGTTACGTTGGTCAGTTCAGGTACGGTTAATTTCGGTAAATGTGGCCTGGGCTTCCGTGTTATATACTGTTGTTCGGTGGATTTCGGCGCTCGGTTGCACTCTGCTATATTATGCTTGGACCTGGGGAGGCCAGCATTTATGGTCAGGGTACGTTATGTTGAGCTATGTTACGTTTGGTTGTGTTATGATTGGATATCTTAGGTATGGACAGCTATGACTTTTATGCTACACACTGCTATTCGGTGGACTTCTGCGCTCAACTGTCTGCTAGTATGTTCTCCTTGGCCCTGGGGTGGCCAGCACTAGTAATCTCGACACGTTGGTTTGAGTTAGATTACGTTTGGTTAGTTTATGTTACGTCAAGCTCGATCAGGTTATCTTTTGCTTTCGTGCTATACACTACTGTACGGAGCATTTCTGCACGCGACCGTGCTGCGCCATATTCAGCTTGGCTCTGGGGAGGGCTGCAATAGACGCGGCACGTTATGTAGGGATAGGTTACGTTTGACTATGTTACGATAGATTATGTTTTGTTAGGTTGGCCTTGAATTTCGCGCTATACACTATTACACGGCGGTCTCCTGTTACCTACTGTGTTCTACTGTATTCGGCTTGGATATGTGGAGTCCGGCAGTGGTTTTCGCGGCACGCACCTATTAGTTACGCTACGTTTGTTTATGTTATGTTAGGTCAGGTTATGTTAAGATATCTTCGACATTTGTGCTTTTGACTGCAATGCGGGGTATTTATGCGAACTGCTGCGCTCTAGTAAACGCTACTTGTCTCTGTGGAGGTCAGAAACAGTTGCCTCGTTATGTTAGGCTGAGTTTGGTTACGTTTGTGTATGTTACGTTTGGCTAGGTTAGGATACGCTACTTCGACTCTCGTACTATGCACTGCCATACGGTGAGTCTCTGTGGTCTACTGTGCTCTACTGCATTCTGCTTGGCTGTGGTGGGCCTGGGGCAGTGGTCGCTGCACATTATGTTGAGTTATGCTACGTTCGGTTAGGTTAGGTTAGGACAAGTTATGCTATGATATCTACGTCTTATGTGCTATTCACTGTAATGCGGTGGATTTATGCGCAATACTGTGCTCTGGTGCATACTTCTTGTCTCTGTGCAGGCGAGCAATTGTGGTTCCGTGAAGCTAGGTTGAGATATGTTACGTTTGGGCATGTCACGTTTGTCTAGGTTAGGACATGCTGCACTGACTGTTGTGATTTACACTGCTACCCGGTGGATTTCTGTGATCTACTGTGCTCCACTATATTCTGCTTTTCTCCGGGGTGGAGAGGAGCAGTCGCCGCGGCACGTCATTTTGGACTATGCTGCGTTTGCTTAGGGTAGGTCAGGGCATGTTAGGTTAGGGTACCTACAGCTTTTGTGCTATTCACAGCAATGCGGTGGATTTCTGCGTTATACTGTGACCTAATATATCCTGCTTGTCCCTGTGGAGGCCACCAATAGTGGCTTCGTCGTATTAGGTTGAGTTGGTCTACGTTTGGATGTGTTACGTTTGGCTAGGTTAGGATAGGCTACCTTCAGTTTCGTGCTATTCACTGCTATGAGGTGGATTTCTGCGCTCTAGTGTGCTCTACTTTGCTCTGTTTGTATCCTGCGATGCCAGGAATATCGGTGTCGTCACGTCATGCTTAGCTACACTAAGATTGGATAGGTTAGGTATGGTCAGGTAAGGTCAGGGTATGTCGGACTATTGTGCTATGCACTCCAGTGCGGTGTTTTCTTGCGCTACGATGTGCTCTGTTTTATTCTACTTGGATCTGTGGAGGCCTTTGACTTTCGTGTTATACACTGCTATTGGGTGGATTTCTGCTCTCTACATTGCTCTACTACACTCTGCTCGACTCTCGGGAGGCCAGAAATAGTGGTCTCGGCACGTTAGCTTGAGTTAGGTTACGTTTGGTTAGGTTATGCTTGTTTGGGTTATGTTTGGATAGCATTGACTATCGTGGTGTAGACTGCTGCTCGGGGGGCTTCTGCGCTCTACTGCGCTCTAGTATGTTCTGCTTTGCCCTGGGGAGTCCAGCAATGGAGGCCTCGGCACGCTAGTTTGTGTTAGGTTACGCATGGCTTCGCTAAGTTAGGAGAGGTTTGGTTAGGATAGCATAGGCGTTTGTGCAATACACGGCTATCCGGTCGATATCTGTGCACTGCACTGCTCAAACAGCATCTGCTTGATTCTGTGGAGGCCTGCAAGCGCGTTCGTGACATGTTTGGTTTTGATAGGCGACGCTTGACTAACTTTGGTTAACTTACGTTTAGTTAGGATGACATAGATCTTTGTGCTGTACACTGCTATTCGGCCGACATCTGCACTCTGCATTGCTCCACTAGCAGCTGCTGTCTCTGGGGAGGCCAGGAATAGCGTTCGTGTCACGATTGGCTTAGGTATGTTACGTTTGGTTCGGCTATGTTTGGTTAAGTTTGGTTAGGATGGATTCGACTTTTGAGCTATACAGTACTGTTCGGTGGATCTCTGCGCCCTGCTGTGATCTAGTATATTCTGTTGGCCATGGGGAGGTCAGCATTAATGGTCACGGCACGTTAGTACGAGTTGCGTTGCGTTTGTTTATGTTACGTTTGATTAGGTTAGGATTGCACAGCTTTGACTTTTGTAATATACACTGCTTTTCGGTGGATTTCTGCGCTCAAAATTGATCTACTACACTCTGCTCTACCCCCGAGAGGCCAGCAATAGCTGCTCGCTACTTTGAGTTATGATATGTATGGTTATTTTAATGTGTATTAGTATAGAAGACAATGGCTTGGACTTTTGTGCTGGACACTGCTATACGGTGTATTTCTGCGTTCTACTGCGCTCTAATATGTTCACCTTCGCTCTGGGCAGGTCAGTAATACTTAGCCTATAATGCCTTTGACTTCTGTGCAGTACACTGGAATCCTGCGAACTTCTGCGCTCTACTCTGCTTTAGTGTGTTCCGCTTTGCTCTGGAGAAGCCAGTAATAGTTGTCTTGGCGCATTAGTTTGAGTCAGGATACGTTCGGTTGTATTACGTTTGGAAGGGTTAGGAGAGGATCTCCTTGACTTTTTTCCTATACACTGTTATTCGGTTGATTTCTGCACCCTATATTGCTCTACTATACACTGCTCGACCACGGGGTGGTGTGCAATAGTGGCCGTGGCACGTTAGGATGAGTTATCTTATGATTGGTTAGGTCAGTGCCTAGTGGTTAGGTCATACATTGCCATCCTTTGGACTTCTGTGCTCTACTCCTGTCTAATATGTTCTGCTTGGCGATGGCGAGGCCAGCAATAGTGGACTCGGCTTGTTGTGCTTAGTTAGTCAACGTTTGGTTGGCTTAGGTTGGGACATGTAAGGTTGGGGTATCCTCGACGTTTGTGCTATTCGCTGCTATATGGTGCCTCACTGCGCTCTACTGTGCTCTCGTATATTCTGCTTGACTTTTAGGTTTCCAGCAATAGTGGTCTCGGGACGTTCGGATAAGTTATGATGCGTTTGATAATATTATGTTTGGATAGGTTAGGACAGGATAGCTTTGACTGTTCAGCTGTAGACTGCTATTCCGCTGATTTCCGCGCTCTACAATGCCCTACTCTACTCTGCCCGATTCCGGGGAGGCCGGTGATATTGGCCCGGCCAGGTTAGTTTGATTTAGGGTACGTTCGCTTATGTTACGTTTGCTTTGGGTAGGAGAGTGTAGCATTGACTTTTGTGCTATATACCGCTGTTCGGTGAACTTCTGCGCTGTACTGTGCCCTCATACGCACTGCTTGTCCCTGGGCAGGCCAGTAATGGAGGCCACGCCATGTTAAGTTCAGATAAAGTACGTTTGGTTAGGTCAGGTTCGAGCGGCTTTGTTTGCGTAGCTACGACTTTTCCGCTGTATGCTGCGATCCTATGGGATTGTGATATCTACTCTCCTTTAGTGTGTTTTGCTTGGCTCTGGGAGTGCCAGTAATAGTGGCCTGGGTACGTTACCTTGAGTCAGGATACGATTGGTTATGTTACGTTTAACGGTGTTAGGTTAGGATAGGTTTGACGTTCGTGGTATACACTGTCATTCCGTGGATTTCTGCTCTCTGCTGAGCTCTTCCGTATTCTGCTTCGCCCTGGGGAGTCAAGCAATGGTGGTTGCGGCGCGTTGTGTTGAGTTATGCTTCGCTTGGCTATGATATGTGGGTTTTTGTTATGTTGGGTATATTTGACTTTTCTGCTATACACTCCGATCCTATGGATTCCTGTCCTCTACTCCTCTCTGATATGTTATGCTTTGCTATGGGGAGAATAGCAATAGCTGTCTAGGCACGTTAGGTGTTACTATGTTCCGTGTGGTTTCGCTACGTTTTGCTAATTTAGGACAGCGAACTCTGACTTTTGTGCTATACACTGCTATTAGGTGGACTTCTGCGATCTACATTGCTCTACCTTACTCTGCTCGACGCTGGGGAGGACAGCAGTAGTGGTCTCGCCACGCTAGATTGTGCTATTTTCCGTTTGTTTGTGTTACGTTTGGCTATGCAGGAGAGGATATGTTTGACTTTTGATCTATGCAATGCTCTTCGATAGATTTCTGCACTCAGCTCTGCTCTAGTATGTTGTGCTTGGCTCTAGGGAGGCCAGGAGTAGTTGCCTCGGCGCGGTTGGTAGAGTTATATTGGTTATGTTACGCTTGATTACGTTAGGACATGATAGTTTTGACCTTTAAGCTATACACTGCTATACTGTGGATTTCTGCGCTCTGCATTGCTCTAATATTCTCTGTTCGGCACTCGGGAAGCCAGCAATTATAGTCTCGGCACGTTATGTTGAGTTATGCCACGTTTGGTTAGGTTAGCATAGGGCAGGTTTACTTAGGATATCTTTGACCTTCGTTCTCTACACTGCCAGTCTATGGAATTCTGCCAGCTACTTTCGCCTAATATGTCTCGCATCGCGGCGTGGAGGCCTGCAAGGGTGGTCTGGGCTCGTTAGCTTGCGTTATGTCACGTTTGGTTACGTTAGGTTAGGACAGGTTATGTTAGGATAGGTTAGGTTAGGTTAGGTACGACTTTTTTGCTTTACACTTCATTGCGGCAGATATCTGCTCTCTACTGTGCTCTGTCTTATTCTGCCTGGCACTGGAGATGTCAGTTATAGTGGTCTAGGCACGTTAGGTTGAATTATCTTACGCTCGGTAGTTACGCTTTGCTTGGTTATGATAGGATAGCCTTGACTTCCGTGCTATGCACTGCTATTCGGGTTATTTCTGCGCTCCACATTGTTGTACTGCAACCTGCTAGACACTTAGGGTGCCAGTAATAGAGATCGCGACACGTTACGTTGAGTTAGGTTATACCTTGATGGGATAGGATAGGTTACATTTTGACAGGATGGCTACGCCTGTCGTGCTATACCCTGTTATTCCGTGTATTTCTGTGATTTGCTGTGCTATACCGAACTCTGCTTTGCTATGGGGAGGCCAGGAGCAGTGGTCGCGGCACGCTCTGATGAGTTGCGCTACGTTCGGTTAGGTTAGGTTAGGACAGGTTATGTTAGGATGTCTCCAACCTTTGTGCTATTCACTGCAATGCGGTGGACTTCTGCGCTACTGCGTGCTCTAGCATGTTCTGCTTGGCTCTGGGGTGGCTAGCAATGGTGGTCCCGACAAGTTAGTTTGAGATATGTGGCGGTTGAGCATGTTATGTTTGGCTATGTTGGGATAGGCTACATTGACTTCTACGCCTTACATTGCTATTCGGTGGATTTCTTTCCACTACTGCGCTCGGCTACTTTCTGCTATTCTCCGGGAAGGTCATGAGCAGCGGTCGCGGTACGTCATTGTGGGTTATGCTGCGCTTGGATAGGTTAAATTGTGTCTGGCTCTTTTAGGATATCTACGTCCTTTGTGCTATTGACTGCATTGCGAGGGACTTTTGCGCTGCACTGTGCTGTAGTACATAATGCGGTGCTCTGTGGAGGCCAGCAATAGTGGCCTCGTCATGTTAGGTTGCGTCTGGCTACGTTTGTATATGTTACGTTTGGCTAGGTTAGGATTGGCTACTTTGAGTATTGTGCTATTAACTCTAATTCCGTGGACTTCTGCGCTATAATGTGCTCTAATATACTCAGCATGGCTCTGGCAGGTCAGAGATATTGGAGGCGTCACAACATGATTAGTTACACTACGTTTGTGTAGATTAGGTAAGGTCAGGTTAAGTCAGGGTGTGTCTGACTTTGTGCCATTCGCTGCAGTGCGTTGGGTTTATGCGCACTACTGTGCTCTAGTATATTCTGCTTCCCTTTGTGGAGGCCAGCAATAGTGGTCTCATCAAGTCAGGTTGTGATAGGGTACCTTTCGAATTATTAGGTTGTGTTATGCTCGGTCAGGTTTACTTAGACTTTCGTGCTGTACACTGCTATTCGGAGTATTTCTGCGCTGTAATGTGCTCTACCATATTACGCCTATCCCTGGTAATGCCACCAATATAGGCTGCGGCACGATACGTTGAGGTAGGCTACGTTTGGTAAGGTTACGTTAGCCTGCGTTAGGTGTGGTTGGATATGGCTTTTGCGTTATGCACTGCGTTTCTATGGATTTCTGCGCGCCACTCTCCTTCGGTAAGTCCTGCTCGACTCTGTGGAGGCCAGCAATGGTGGTGGGGGTACGTTAGTTTGAGATATGTTACGTTCGTTTATGTTAAAATTTGACAGATTAGGGCAGGATAGCTTTGACTCTTGTGCTATACACTGCATTGCGGTGGGCTTCTGCGCACTACTGTGCTCTTGTACATTCTGCTTGCCTCTGCGGAGGCCAGCAATAGTGTTCTTGTCATGTCAGGTTGAGTTAGATTACGTTTGGGTTTCTTACGTTTGGCAAGGTTAGGATAGGCTGTTTCGACTTATGTAATATACACTGCTATTCAGTGGACTTCTGTGCTCTAGTGTGCTCTAATATCCTCCGCTTATCTCCACGGAGGTCATATATAGCGGTCGCGGGACCGTAAGATGAGTTACACTACGTTTGGCTAAGTTAAGTTAGGTCACGTTGGTCAGGATATCTTTGGCTTTTGTGATATACACTGCAATGCGTTGGATTTCTGCGCTCTGCTGTGATCTAGAATATTCAGCTGGGCTCTGGGGAGGCCAGAAGTAATGGTCGCGGGACTTTACGTTGTGTTAGGTTGCGTTTTGTTGTGTTATGATGGGCAACGTTAGGGTGGGATAGATTTGACTTCTGTGTTATACAGTGCAATGCGGCTGATACCTGTGCGCTGCTGTGCTCTAGTACATACTGCATGGTTCCGGGGCCTACAATAATGGCCTCTGCACGTTATGCCTTCTTAGAGTACGTTCGGTTTGGATAAGTTAGGCCATTTTGTGTTAGGATATCCTTGACTTTTGTGTTATACAATGCAATGCGGTGAACTTCTGCATTCTACTGTACCCTAGTATGTTCTGCTTGGCTCTGGGGAGACCAGCAGCAGTGTCCGCGGCACGATAGTAAGATGTAGGCTGCGTTCGGTTACGTTACGTTTAGCTATGTTAGGATACGATAGCCATGACTTTTGTGCTATACACAACTTTTCGGTGGATTTCTGCTTTCTGCTGCATTCTAATATGTTCTGCATAGCTCTGGGAAGTCCAGCATTAATTGCCTCATGACGCTATGATGAGCTACACTACCTTTGGGTAGGGTAGGTGAGGTCAGGTTAGGTTAGGGTATCTTTCACTTCTGCGCCTTGCACTGCTATGCTGTTGATGTCTGCGCTCTTCTGTGCTCTAGTGTATTCTGCTTGGCTATGGGGTGGCCTGAGATAGCGGTCGCGGATCGTTGTGTTTAGTTAGGTTACGTACGCTTATGCTACGTTTGGTTATGTTAGGACAAGGTGGCCATAACTTTTGTGCTATACGCTGCTATTCGGAGGATTTCTGCATTCTACTGTGCTCTAACATATTCTGCCCGGCTCTGTGGGGCCAGCAATATCTGCCACGTTACGACACGTTGGGTTACACTACGTTTGGTTCGGTTACGTTAGGTCAAGTTGGGTTAGGGTTTCCCTCACCTTTGTGTTGTGCACTACATTCTGCTTGCCCTGGGGAGGCCAGCAATGGTGGCCTCGAAAAGTTACTTTGAGTTAGGCTACGTTGCGCTAAGTTAGGTTAGGATGGCTCGGTTAGGATTTCATTGACTTCTGTGCCATAAGCTGCCATTCGGTGGATTTCTGCGCTATACATTGCTCTACTCTACTCTGCTTGATCCTGTGGAGGCCAGCAATAGCGTTCGCGGCACGATAGGTCTAGTCAGTCTACGTTTCATTGGTTTAGGTTAAGTTAAGCTCGGTCCGGCTGTTTTAGACTTTCGTGCTATGCGCTGCTATTCGGAGCATTTCTGCGCTGTTCTGTGCTCCACTGTATTACGCTAAGAACTGGGAATGCCACCAAAAGTGGCCGCGGTACTTTACGTTTGGGTGGACTACGTTCGGTTAGGTTATTTTAACTGGGATTGGGTCCGGATGTATATGACTTTTGCACTGTACACTGAGAATCTATGGATTTCTGCGCTTTACTCTCCTCTACTGAGTTCTCCTCGACAGTGGGGAGGATGACAATAGTGGTCGGGGTGCGTCTGTTTGAGTTATGTTACGTATGTTTATGTTAGGAATGGACGTATTAGGATAGGATAGCCTTGAATTTTGTGCTATACACTGCTATTCGGTGTACATCTGGACTCTAGTGTGCTCTAGTAGTTTCTACTTGGCTTTGGGGAGGCCAGCAATAGTGGTCCCGGCACGTTAGGTTGAACTATGCTACGTTCGGCTATGTTACGTTTGGGATGTTAGGATAGGATAGCTTACACTTTTGTGCTATAAGCTCGTATCCGCGCACTTCTGCGCTCTACTGTGGTCTAATACATTCTGCCTGGGATTGTAGATGCCAGCAATAGTAGTCTCGGAACTTTTGGCTGCGTTAATTTACTTTTGGTTAGGTTAGGTTAGGGTAAGCTTGTCCCGAAGGCTAAGACTTTCGTGCTCTACACTGCTATTGGATGCATTTCTGCGCTGTTCTGTGCTCTACTAAATTATGCTTAGCCTTCGGAATGCCAGCAATATTGGTTTCGGCACGTTACGTTGAGTTAGGTTACGTTGGTCAGTTCAGGTACGGTTAATTTCGGTAAATGTGGCCTGGGCTTCCGTGTTATATACTGTTGTTCGGTGGATTTCGGCGCTCGGTTGCACTCTGCTATATTATGCTTGGACCTGGGGAGGCCAGCATTTATGGTCAGGGTACGTTATGTTGAGCTATGTTACGTTTGGTTGTGTTATGATTGGATATCTTAGGTATGGACAGCTATGACTTTTATGCTACACACTGCTATTCGGTGGACTTCTGCGCTCAACTGTCTGCTAGTATGTTCTCCTTGGCCCTGGGGTGGCCAGCACTAGTAATCTCGACACGTTGGTTTGAGTTAGATTACGTTTGGTTAGTTTATGTTACGTCAAGCTCGATCAGGTTATCTTTTGCTTTCGTGCTATACACTACTGTACGGAGCATTTCTGCACGCGACCGTGCTGCGCCATATTCAGCTTGGCTCTGGGGAGGGCTGCAATAGACGCGGCACGTTATGTAGGGATAGGTTACGTTTGACTATGTTACGATAGATTATGTTTTGTTAGGTTGGCCTTGAATTTCGCGCTATACACTATTACACGGCGGTCTCCTGTTACCTACTGTGTTCTACTGTATTCGGCTTGGATATGTGGAGTCCGGCAGTGGTTTTCGCGGCACGCACCTATTAGTTACGCTACGTTTGTTTATGTTATGTTAGGTCAGGTTATGTTAAGATATCTTCGACATTTGTGCTTTTGACTGCAATGCGGGGTATTTATGCGAACTGCTGCGCTCTAGTAAACGCTACTTGTCTCTGTGGAGGTCAGAAACAGTTGCCTCGTTATGTTAGGCTGAGTTTGGTTACGTTTGTGTATGTTACGTTTGGCTAGGTTAGGATACGCTACTTCGACTCTCGTACTATGCACTGCCATACGGTGAGTCTCTGTGGTCTACTGTGCTCTACTGCATTCTGCTTGGCTGTGGTGGGCCTGGGGCAGTGGTCGCTGCACATTATGTTGAGTTATGCTACGTTCGGTTAGGTTAGGTTAGGACAAGTTATGCTATGATATCTACGTCTTATGTGCTATTCACTGTAATGCGGTGGATTTATGCGCAATACTGTGCTCTGGTGCATACTTCTTGTCTCTGTGCAGGCGAGCAATTGTGGTTCCGTGAAGCTAGGTTGAGATATGTTACGTTTGGGCATGTCACGTTTGTCTAGGTTAGGACATGCTGCACTGACTGTTGTGATTTACACTGCTACCCGGTGGATTTCTGTGATCTACTGTGCTCCACTATATTCTGCTTTTCTCCGGGGTGGAGAGGAGCAGTCGCCGCGGCACGTCATTTTGGACTATGCTGCGTTTGCTTAGGGTAGGTCAGGGCATGTTAGGTTAGGGTACCTACAGCTTTTGTGCTATTCACAGCAATGCGGTGGATTTCTGCGTTATACTGTGACCTAATATATCCTGCTTGTCCCTGTGGAGGCCACCAATAGTGGCTTCGTCGTATTAGGTTGAGTTGGTCTACGTTTGGATGTGTTACGTTTGGCTAGGTTAGGATAGGCTACCTTCAGTTTCGTGCTATTCACTGCTATGAGGTGGATTTCTGCGCTCTAGTGTGCTCTACTTTGCTCTGTTTGTATCCTGCGATGCCAGGAATATCGGTGTCGTCACGTCATGCTTAGCTACACTAAGATTGGATAGGTTAGGTATGGTCAGGTAAGGTCAGGGTATGTCGGACTATTGTGCTATGCACTCCAGTGCGGTGTTTTCTTGCGCTACGATGTGCTCTGTTTTATTCTACTTGGATCTGTGGAGGCCTTTGACTTTCGTGTTATACACTGCTATTGGGTGGATTTCTGCTCTCTACATTGCTCTACTACACTCTGCTCGACTCTCGGGAGGCCAGAAATAGTGGTCTCGGCACGTTAGCTTGAGTTAGGTTACGTTTGGTTAGGTTATGCTTGTTTGGGTTATGTTTGGATAGCATTGACTATCGTGGTGTAGACTGCTGCTCGGGGGGCTTCTGCGCTCTACTGCGCTCTAGTATGTTCTGCTTTGCCCTGGGGAGTCCAGCAATGGAGGCCTCGGCACGCTAGTTTGTGTTAGGTTACGCATGGCTTCGCTAAGTTAGGAGAGGTTTGGTTAGGATAGCATAGGCGTTTGTGCAATACACGGCTATCCGGTCGATATCTGTGCACTGCACTGCTCAAACAGCATCTGCTTGATTCTGTGGAGGCCTGCAAGCGCGTTCGTGACATGTTTGGTTTTGATAGGCGACGCTTGACTAACTTTGGTTAACTTACGTTTAGTTAGGATGACATAGATCTTTGTGCTGTACACTGCTATTCGGCCGACATCTGCACTCTGCATTGCTCCACTAGCAGCTGCTGTCTCTGGGGAGGCCAGGAATAGCGTTCGTGTCACGATTGGCTTAGGTATGTTACGTTTGGTTCGGCTATGTTTGGTTAAGTTTGGTTAGGATGGATTCGACTTTTGAGCTATACAGTACTGTTCGGTGGATCTCTGCGCCCTGCTGTGATCTAGTATATTCTGTTGGCCATGGGGAGGTCAGCATTAATGGTCACGGCACGTTAGTACGAGTTGCGTTGCGTTTGTTTATGTTACGTTTGATTAGGTTAGGATTGCACAGCTTTGACTTTTGTAATATACACTGCTTTTCGGTGGATGTCTGCGCTCAAAATTGATCTACTACACTCTGCTCTACCCCCGAGAGGCCAGCAATAGCTGCTCGCTACTTTGAGTTATGATATGTATGGTTATTTTAATGTGTATTAGTATAGAAGACAATGGCTTGGACTTTTGTGCTGGACACTGCTATACGGTGTATTTCTGCGTTCTACTGCGCTCTAATATGTTCACCTTCGCTCTGGGCAGGTCAGTAATAGTAGTCTAGGCACGTTGTGTTAGGTTACGTTACGCTTGGCTATGCCATTTTACATTACGTTAGGCCGTGACAGCTTCGACTTTTGCGCTTTTCGCTGCTAGTCGGTGGGCTCCTGCGCTGTTCGTTGCTCTACTATATTCTGCTCGACTCTGGAGAGGCCAGCAACTGTGGTGCCGACACTTTAGATTGGGTTACGCTACGTTTCGTTAGGCTATGTTTGCTTGGGTTATGTTTGGGAAGCATTGACTATCATGATATGCACTGCTATCCGTTGCGCCTCTGCGCTCTACTGTGCTCTACTATATTCTGCATGGGCCTGGGGAGTCCAGCAATAGCGGCCGCGGCACGCTACGTTGAGTTATTCATCGTTCGGTTATGCCACATTTGTTTCGGATAAGTCTGGATGGCTCTGACTTTTCTGCTATACACTTTGATTCTATGGATTTCTGCCATCTACTCTCCTCTAACAAGTTCTGCTTCTCCCTGAGGAGGGTAACAATAGAGGTATCGACAGGATAGGAAAAGATAGGTTACGTTTGGTTACGTTAAGTTGGGTTATGGTAGGATATGGTATCTTTGACTTTTGTGCTGTACACTGCTATACGGTGGATTTCTGCGACCTAATGTGCTCTAATATATTGTTGTTGCCTCTTGGGAGGCCAGGAATAGTGACCTCGGCTCGCTATGTTGTGTTATGCTACAGTTGGCTTGGCTAGGTTAGCATACGTTAGGTTAGCATTGCTTTGACTTTTGAGCTATACACTGCCATACGGCCGATGCCTGTGCACTGCATTGCCTTACTAGCATCTGGATGTCTTTGGGGGGGGGGGGCAGCAATAGCGTTCGTGGTACGTTCGGTTGAGGTGGGTTACCTTTGGTTAGGTTAGGTTATGTTAAGTTTGGTTGGGATGACTTTAACTTTTGTACTGCACGCTGCTATTCGTTCGATATCTGCGTTCTGCGTAGCGTCACAAGCGTCCGCTTGTCTCCGGGGCGGCCAGCAATGGTGGCCGTTGCACGTTTGTTTTAGTTAGGCTGCGTTTGGTTAGGCAAGGTTTGGTAAGGTTTGGATAGGATAGCTTTGACTTTTGTGCTGTATACTGCTGTCCGGTGTAATTCTGCGCTCTACTGTGCTCTGGTATATTCGGTTGTGTTATGGGAGTTCAGCAAAGGTGGTCTAGGCACGTTAGGTCGAGACAGGTTACGTTTGGTTCTGTTACGCTTGGTTATGTTAGCACAGTGAAGCTTTGACTTTCGCGATATACGCTGCTCTTCCAAGGATTTCTGCGCTGCACATTACTCTAATATACCCTGCTCGTTCCTTGGGATGCCACCAATGGTGGTCGTGGCACGTTGGGTTCAGTTAGGTTACATTTGGTTACTCTATGTTAGGTTAGGTTTGAAAAGGATGGCTTTGACTTATGTGCTATACACTGGTTTTCGGAAGGTTTCTGCGCACTACATTGCACTACTATACTCTGCGCTTCTATGGGGAGGCCAGATACAGCGGCCTCAGCACGATAGGTTCAGTTACGCTACGCCCGGTTAGGTTACGATAGCTTGGTTTAGGTATGGATAGCTTTGTCTTTGGGGTGTAAACTGCTATTTGGAGGATTTTTGCACACTGCTCGTATCTCCTATATTCTGGTTGGCCCTGCGGAGACCAGCAATAGCGGCCGCGGCACGTTATTACGAGTTAGGCTACGTTTGGTTGGGTTACGTTGCTCTGGGTTAGGTTTGCATATCTTTGTCTTTTCTGATATACACTGCGATTCTATGGATTTCTGCGCTCTCCTCTCCTCCAATGTGTTCTGCTTCGATATGTGGAGACCAACAATAGTGGCCGTGGCACGATATGTTGTGCTATGTTACGTTATGTTAAGTTAGGATGTGTTGTGTCTGGTCGGTATGGCTACGCTCTTTGAGCCATACTCTGCCACTCGGTGGATTTCTCCGCTCCAATGTCCTCTAGTTCGTTCTGCTGGGCCCTGTGAATACCAGCAATTTGGTCGCGGCTCGTTAGGTTGAGTCAGATTACGTTCGGTTATGTTAGGTTAGGCTATGTTTGGTTAGGTGAGCTTTGACTTATGTGCACAACTCTGCTGTCCTATGGTATCCTGCGCTCTACCTTGCTCTGGTTTTTTCCACGTGGCTCATGGGGCGCCAGCGACAGTGGTCTCGGCACGTTAGATTGAGTTCGTTTATGGTTGGCTATGTTACGTTTGGTTAGGTTAGGACACGGTGGCATTGACTTCTGTGATGTACACTGCCCCTTCGAGGATTTCTGTGCTCTAAATTGATCTAGTACGCTCTGCGGACCTCTGGGGATGCCAGTAATTGTAGCCTAGGCTCGTTGGGCTTAGTTAGGCTACGTTTGGTTGAGTTAATCTGTCTTGGTTAGGCTTGGATAGACACGACTTCGCAGCTATTCGGTGAATTTCTGCGCTCTACTGCGTTCTACAATACTCTGCTTGGCCCTGGGAAGTCCAGCAGTAGTGGCCCCTGCGCGTTGGGTTGAGTTAGGTTGCGTTTGGTTAGGTTATGTTAGCTTGGGTTGGGTTTGGATAGATTTGAATTTTCTGCTATACACTGCGTTTCTATGGATTTCTGCGTCTTACTCCTGTTTAATATGATGCGGTTGGCTCTGTGAAGGCCAGCAATAGTGGTCGCGGCACGTCAGGTCGTGTTAGGTTACGTTTTGCTGGGTTATGCTACGTTGGGTTAGCTTAAGATTGCTGTGACTTTTCTGCTGCAAACTGCTATTCTATGGACTTCTGCGCTCTACTGTGCTCTACCACTCTCTGCTGGTCTCTGCGGACGCCAGGAATAGTGGCCCCGTCGCCCTAGGTTTAGTCGTGTTACGCTCGGTTATGTTAGGTTTGGTTAGGTTTGGTCAGGATAGCTTTGACTTTTGTGCTATACACTTCTATCAGGTGATATTCTGAGATCTACTGTGACCTAGTATGTTCTGCTTGGCTCTGGGTGGCCAGCGACAGTGGTCTCCGCAAGTTATGTTAAGTTAGGCTAGATTTGGATAGATTGGGTTATGTCAGGTTGGGTTAGGGTATCTTCGACTCCTGTGCTCTACCCTGCCGTGCGGCTGATTTATGCGCTCTCCTCTGCTCTGGTATATTCTGCTCGGCTCTGCGTTGGCCAGTAATAACGGTGTCGTCACATTAGTGTGAGATAGCCTACGTTCGGCTATGCTAAGTTTGGTTACGTTAGGATACGGTTGCTTCAACTATTTCGCTAGAACTGCAATCCTATGAATTTCTGCGCTCCTCTCCTATAACATATCCTGGTTGGCTCTGTGCCGGGCAACAATAATGATAACTGCTCGTTAGGTTAAATTAGGTTTCGTTCTGCTACGTTACGTTTTGTTATGTTGGGAGAGTGTAGCTTCGATTTTCGCACTATACGCTGCTATTCGGTGGGCCTCTGCGCGCTACTGCGCTCTAATATGTTCTGCTTGGCTCTTGGGGAGGCCAGAAATAGAGGCCTCGCCTCATTACGTTGAGTTAGAAAACGTTTGGTTTTGTTACGTTTGGTTATGTTAATATGGGCTAGCTAGACTTTTGTTCTGAACAATGCTACTCAGTGGATTTCAGAGCTCTACTGTGCTCTAGTGTAGTATGCTTGTCTATTGGAAGGCCAGCAGTATTCTTCGCGGCACGTTAGACTGAGTTACGTTGCGTTTAGGTATGCCACGGTTGGTTACGTTTGGAAAGGGTAGCTTAGACTTTTGTGTTATACACTGCTATACGGCGGTCTTCTGTGCTCTACATTGCTCTGCTGTCCTCTACTCGGCTCTCGGGAGGACAGCAATAGCGATCGCGGCACGTATGGCTGAGTTATATTACGTTTGGCTAGGTTATGGTACGGTGCGTTAGGTCAGGATATCTTTGTCTTTTGTGCTACACGCTGCTATTCTATTGACTTCTGCGCTCCTCTTTGCGCTACCGCACTCTGCATTTCCATGCGGACGCCAGGACTAGTGCCCTGGGCACGTTAGCTTTAGTTATTTTACGTTTTGTTAGGTTAGGTTTGGGTATGTTTGGTTAGGATGGATTTGACTTTTATGATGTACACCACTATTCTGTGGATTCCTGCGTGCTACTTTGCTCTAATATGCTCTGATTGTCTCTGGGGTTGACCGAAATAATGTCCGTGGCACGATAGGTTGAGTTATGTTACATTCGGTTAGGTCAGGTTAGGATACGTTCGGTTGGGATGTCCATTCCTTTTGCGCTAAACTCTGCTATACGGTGTATTTCTGGTCTCTACTGTACGCTGGCATTATCTGCTTGGCGGTACGGGGGCCAGAAATAATGCGGCACGTTAGTCTGAGTTAGGTTGCGTGTGTTTACGTTACGTTTATTTCTGTTAGGGGAGGATAGCGTTGACTTTTGTGCTGTACGCTGCTATTCCGTGGATTTCTCCGATCAACTCTGCTCTAATGAAACCTGTTTTTCTCTGGGAGGCGCGAAATAGAGGTCGCGGCAAGTTAGATATGGTTAGGTTACGTTCGTTTTGGTTATGCTGGAATGCGTTATGCTTGTATAGCTATGACCTTTCTGCCATACACAGCCATTCTATTGACTTCTGTGCTCCACTCTCCAATAACATGCGCTGCTTGGCGACGGGGATGACAGAAGTAGTGCTCTAGGCAAGTTAGGTTGAGTTGTATTACGTTTCGTTTGGTTAAATATGGTCATGTTAGGACGCGGTAGCTATGGCTTTTGTGCTATACACTGCTATTTGCAGGATTTCTGCGCTATACTGTGCTCTAATATGATCTGCTTGGCTTTGGGGTGTCCAGAAATACTAGTCTCGGCACCTTATGTTGGGTTAGGCTACGTTCAGTTAAGTTAGGTTAGGAGAGGTTTGGTCAGGATATCAATGATTTTTGCGCTATACACTGCTTTACGGTGGATTTTTGCGCCCTACTGTGCTCTAATATGCTCTGCGTGCATGTAGGGATGCGAGCAGTAGTGATATTGGCAGGTTAGTTTGGGTTACGTTACGTTTGTTTAAGTTAGGTTAGGCTTGCTTTGGTTAGAATTGCTTCGACCTTCGTGCTATACACAGCTCTTCGGTGGATTCATGCCCTCCACTGAGCTCTACGTTAATCTGCTGGACTCTGGGGAAGGCAGCAGTTGTGGTCGCGGCACGCTGCGTTGAGTTTTGCTACGACAGGTTAGGTTACGCTCGTTTGGGTTAGGTTTGATTATCTTTGACTTTTCTGCTTTACACTGTGATCCTATGGATTTCTGCGTCCTAGTTTCCTGTAGTATGTTCTGCTTGGCTGTGGGGATGTCTGCAACAGTGGTGGCGGAACGTTAGTTTGAGCATCGCTACGTTTGGTTCGTTTATGTTTGCATGAATAAGGCTTGAATAGCATCGATTTTTCTGCTGTAGACTGCGGTTCTATGGATTGTTGGGACCTACGCCCCTCTAATATGTCCCGCCTGGACCTGAGGAAGCCAGGAATAGTGAACGCGGCACGTTAGGTTGAGTTAGACTGCATTTGTCTGTGCTAGGTTGTGCTGGGTTAGGCTGGGTTGTCTATGACCTTCGTGCTACGCACTTCAATTGCACGGGCTCCTGCGCCCTATTGTGCCCTACCACGGCATGCTTGTATCCGGGGACGCCAGAAATTAGTGGCCGCGGCACGTTAGGTTGAGTTATGTTTCGTTTGGTTAGGTAAGTCATGGTTAGGTTAGGATGCGATGGCTTTCACTTTTGCCTATGCACCGCTACGCGGCGGATTTTTGCGCTCTACTGCGCTCCAATATGCTCTGCTTGGCTTTGGGGGGGGGGG